>NC_071579.1:9902733-10240087 GCF_024509145.1 Vidua macroura
CACGGTGGCTGACCCACCTCAGATGTTGTGAGCTTCTGGGATTCTGTCCTGTAGACTCCAATGGGAATGTCTCCTGTAGAGGAACAAAGCTTCTGATACAGTCTGGCATATGTCCTAATCCACAGATCCTCTTCTGTGATTTTCATCTGAGCAAATAATAATAGGGAGGACTTTTAACTCTTGAGGGTTTATCACTTTTTCATTATGCAACTCATGAAAAAAAAATAAAAACTAAACACTAGCTGGTAATTATCCCATTGTAGTGTTTCACCTTTGCCCTACAACAAATCTGCAACTTCCATTGCGTTTGTCAGACTGTTTCTTTTGCTTTCTCCCTGTTTAGAAGACATTGTAGTGGAAGCAGTTTAGCATTATGAACTTCTGGTCTTGGTTTAAGATTACTTAAAATTTACATGGCAGCCTTCACCCAGTGTCTATTTTTGACTAGAATATAAATGAATAAACTAAATATGGTCAGCAGTAAGAAACTGGTGCAGACAAATTGGAGTGCATGAGTATTTTTAATTTTAATTTTGTCCACAGACTGCAGGCTGAATATGTGGGGAGGAAGTAATACACTAAGCATAAGTGGCATAAGAAGTCTTACATGAAGCTCACTCACTTCATTACTACCTTTATTTCGAGATGTACGAGTTCCTTTTTAGAAATTCAATTGTACTTTCAAGTCTTCTTACATTCACTGTAATGAAGCTTAATGACTGACCAAGAAATATGTAATTTTTATTTAAACAACTTTTTTAAACCATCATTGATACCTTCCTGCCATTCTTTATAGATCCCCAAAAGCAACTTGTAAATGACTCCATTTGTAGTGATCTGTTTGCTACCCAGAGTATAATAGGTGTGGGAGAAAGCAGAAAGGTGGGGTTTATTTTAGCAAAACTTCAGCTGTGTAAGTTTTTATGTGTGTATATACACAGTTAAATTGCTTTGGGGAATACTGACATGTTTAATTACAAGATGACTTTTGAACTCCTAGTCATTTAATACATCTGATCTTTATGTAAAAACTATTTAATTTTTAAACTGGTTGCTGAACTGCCATTGCTATTTCATATAAAATGCAGTATTCCTGTGTTTTCCTGACTTTCCAGTTTTCTGCTGAATAGAATGCATTGTGTTTTCTTGGGGAGATTGTTTTTTGCTATGGAACTAAAAATGGGTATGTTTTCTGTTTAATTTCCTCATCTTCTCCCTGATGAAAAAGGAAACAGATGGCCTTCCTTGAACTTTCACAAAAGGAAAAGCCATACAAAGAAAGTTGAAGTCTTTTCCAGACAGTACAGAACCTTCTCTAGAACTCTGTACTATTTTTTTTTTTAAATAACTTACAGAACAAAGAAACCCAGATCCTGGTGTGGTGTCAAGTCCCAGCAGAAGTCTTGTGATAGAAATCATATAATCTTTCACAAATGACTGCAAGATTTTTTAACAAGAGAGACAGAAAAGAAAGAAAAAAGCTTTAATGAACAGAGGAGTAGGCAACCATTAGCACTATGTATGACTTTCAAAGGAATTATACATCTGTGTTTACAGTCCATCTCTTTAAATATCCTAATGACTGTAGGAATACCTATCCCTTTCTTTTGGCTGAATTTACATATATAAAGTAAGTTTTCCTAAATTGGCTCTGCATGTGCATGCAATGAAGGTACAAGATTCAGCAGACTAAGGCATAACAAGGCACGGGAAAAGCAAAGATGGATGTGTCAGTGGAGTGAGGTGTTAGCCCTACGAGGTGTGAAATTATAATGAACTCTTCTGTGCAAAAGAAACTCTGGCAGATGTTAGATGGCTCTGCAGTCCTCACTGCATCCCTCTGAGGTGGCACTGCTATCATTTTATTCAAATGAGTAATCTGAAGGGTTTTAAAGGGTTGATATGCCTATGTTGCTCTGCTGAACATTGTGTTGCTATTGGTTAAAAGGCAGAAATTAAGTTTAGTATAGAAGTGTAGACAAAGGCCAGGAATGGCCATTAGATCAGCTGAAATCACAAATATTTCTCCTCCTGGGTTGGGCTGCTGAAATGAGAGGCCCATGGGGTGCTCTTCTAGTTGTGGCTGAGCTGTTCTTTGCCACCTGTACTCAGGTGTAGCAGGGCAGCATTGCAGTCCTTGGAACGCAGCGCACACTGTAGCTCTGCTGGCTTCATGTAAAAGAGGTTTTCACAAAGAAATAGCCCACAAAGGTATCACAGAAATCCTTTAGAGCTATAGAACCTGGATTTGTTCAAACTCAGATGCTAGCTGGATTTCATTTGATACATAATGATTCAACTATTTTAATTTTTGTACTGGCAGTATCCCAGTCATGATGGGCTAAATGCCAAGGAGCATCTCAAGTAAAATTTGTTTGCAAATTAAACATGTTTGTTATCTCGGCGGCATCATTTCTGTCATGGGATTTTCATTAGATTAACAAGTTTATTCATCAGGATTTGCAAGACCAAGTTTTCATTTTTCAGTTACTGTCCTAAAGTTAATTCAAAGGCTTTTCTTTCAGCCTATAATGGGAAGCATCAGCTGAACCCTGATGTTCCCCCATGTCATTTGCTATGTTTCTTGCAGAAGAAAAAGACAGAAAATGGGACCATGAAAAAGCACAAAGAGCTGCTGTTATAGAATTTCTAACTTGGAGTAAGAATTGTAATTCTAGAAAAATGACAATTCACTTATGAGCAGTAGCAGTTCAAAGGAAGGACAGGTGGAATTAAAGTGTGAATGAGCATGTGAGGCCTTTTGTTTTAAACACTTTGTGGTGAATGGTGTTACTCTGTCAAGTCATTGCATGATTATTCATGCCTAGGAGCAAATATAAAATATTGAAGTTACCTAAGTGCTGGCAAGAGCTGTTGATGATTGACAGATCTGTTTCTATATATGTGTCTTTGGTATTTTTACTTCTTTTTATTGTGGTATGTGATGCTGATATTCTGGGGCATGATTATGAAGATGTTTTATATGCAAATGCATTTCTTTCAAGAACTTTAAAATATGTATGTCCATATACATGACTAGTTTATATATTAATGGCTTCTTGAGAAAAATTTAGCTCCAGGAATTTTTCTATTTATGTTGGATTTGCCTTCAGGAAATTTATTTGGAAGTAGAATTGAGATAAAAGAACACCCTTCATGCCCCAAATTACCAAGTAAATCCATTTCCCTGCAAGGATGTTTTCCACCTGAGTACTAAAGCATCCACAGGCTATCCCCAGGTAGAGGCAAGGCAGGAGGCTGCTCAGGTGAGCAGATGTTGTGGGCCATGGTGGTGTTCCTGCTTATGTTGTGTGCCTTGATCCTTGCAGGGCGGTGCTGCTCCTTGGGCATCCTGGTGTGTCAGAGTGTGCAGAAACATGGGCACTGCTGAAGAGTGAGCAATATTGACCTATATTCCACCCTGAAACTAGCAACTACTGCCTCCATTTGCCATGACTGTATTTTCTGATATTTTTTCTTGTCAACTCTCTGAAGGTGTGCTCTTTCCTGATTCTCACTGTCATCACTACTTCCTGGATTCTGAGCCACAAGGTTGAACTGCTGCCTGTTCTTCCCCCACTGTGTCTTTGCAACCACTGAATGCATTTCTTGCAAGGGCAAGCATGCCTTACTTTACAGTGTAATGACAGGACCTCTGCAGGTCTAGTCAACATGAGTAAGAGGAGAATACCCTGTGAAGTAATTGAGGCCTTTATCAGCAAATGCAGACGACTAATAAATTACATATTAAAGTAATTCTGTTCCTTTCGGTTAGGGATATGATGTGTGGGAATGGGCACTGCGTTTTTTATTGCAGAGTACAAGCATTATTATTCTGTATAATCTGTAATTTATGTAGGTCTTATCAAAGCTATTTGACTGTGGAGAGGTACATTAATAGTATCACATTATCTAACATTGGATTTTGTGCAGTCACAGGGTGATTTTGGGATTGATAACTGAACTAAGACGTCAAGCATGCTCCATTGTCTTTTGTCATTGATTGCTCCCAGTATAGACACACTTTAATGGATCCTATGGCAGAAAATAGGGTCATCTAGCAATTAAGCACAATAAAATGGATGGCAATATTTGTGTTAAGTCACATTACTGTTCATAGTACCTGATAAAGCAGTGTGTCCAACATGCTGATGCTGAAAACTCTGCCAGCAGCAAAGGGCAGTCGAAACATAAACGCCAGATTAGATCCCTTCTCCCGCTCTTTCTGTTAAGGAATTAAAACACAGAAAACATTTTCAATGCTGGTTTTGGAAGGACTGTAACAAAAACATGAAATAGATAAAGTGTAAAATCCCTTTACTCTCAACATAGTTTCTTCCTACAAGTATGCAGCATCTTTGTTCAATAGGTACAGGTTTTCAGGTTGAAATACATTGATCAATGTATATGTTGTTTCAGTCATCACATCTCAAACTGCATGGGCATATTCCACCAGATCAGTTTTAAAAAGATGGAGGGATATCAACTGTGCTTAGCTCCTGTTAACCTGCTCCAATTCCTTGATGCTGACAGTGGGCTGTCATCCTGGGGCAGGAAGTCTCCTAGGAACAGGAAACATGAACAGAATCTGGTACAAAAGGGAAGAAATGGCACAGGGGCCAGTCAGTGCCCTGGTGTTGCTGGCCACACTTTCTGGTACCGACCAGGATGCCACTTGCCTTGTGGCCACTTGGACACATGCTGGCTCAGGCTGTCAACCAGCACCCCCATCCTTGAGCAGCTTTCCAGCCACTCTGTCCCCTCCTGCAGCACTGCAGGAGGTGATTGTGACCCAAGGGCAGGACCCAGCCCTTGGCTTTGCTGACTCTCGTATGACTGGACCAGGCTGGTTTAGTTTCCTTCCATCTCTTCTACAGCCTTGCTTTTCTTTTATTCTTGCTTCAAAGGGATTTGTGAGAAATATAATCCTATTTTCTAGGAAAGAACAAATTAATTTTCTGGTGTTGATATGGAACAACTTCCTAAAAATCTGTCAGTTTAACAGTCAAATTTGTGTGCTAATTGCTTGTACAATTTTAGAATTTATGTAAATTGTTAGAGATCTATGTAAAATAAGACACCAATAATAAGAGGTACCAATCTCTTTTTATAACTCCTATGTCATTATTGTTTTTTATTACTTAACGTTAATTCAAATCTGCTTAATACCTGAATTATATTAAAGAAGAAAAAATGGAGACAGGAAATAGGAGGCCCCATCCTGAAAGTTACAAAAGCAGCCTGGCTGTGTGTAAATCACTGCAAATATACTGGGCCACAAAATCACAGGATTGGGTTTGATTAAAAGATATATAAACTTGTACTTATTTCAAAATGATCACTTACAGCTTTAGAATTTTTATCAATAACACCTGCAATATTTACTTGGGAAAAAAACCACAGCAAACTGAAGTCTGAATCCTATCCAAAGCACTACAAACCCTTTCATTCAAGAAAGAGGGAGTGGTTACCTCATTTTTTTTCCTTATGCAAGACAAATGAGAACGCAGATGTCAAGTTTAGTGTGGGTATTTTTCCTTTTCTCTCTTGTATAAAGGCCACTGCTTTCTCCTATGTCAGTGCTGAGTTTACTGTCAGATTTATTTATCTCTAAAATGAGAAAAGTTGCAGCTGCAACAGCAGATGGACATCTGATTTGTGTCTCTGTCTTCTGCAGCCCATTAGGTTAAAAAGCCAATTTTGCAAGTGTGTTTCACTGCTACCTCAAGGCAACTTGCCTGACATTCTCAGTCTTTCTGAAAATGAGACACTTAATGCAGAAATAACAAGCAACTGTATGTTTGACTGCTTTAGGTAATTTTTACTGGAGTTTTTAATTGCCTTTCATCTTGCATGAGGGAGTTCTGAAACATCAAATGAACTACAGCACCACCTGTGAAGTTCTCCCTGCAAATGTTAAGATGAAGTGACTGGGAAATATTAACAGCAGGCAACTACAAGAGCAATGAAGAAAATATTCTTTCTTTAAGTTAATTTATCTACCTCTGTTTCAGCAGAGCATAGTTTAGATAGGAAGTTCATTAAATGCTCAGCTTCCAACCTATCTTCATAACTTTTGCACAATACATTATTAAGATAGTCAAGAAGTTAAAATATTTTTAAGTATTTCCAGAATATTTGCTTGAAAAATTAAGAAGCCTATGTAAGCTAAAAATCCTGGTTTCACTGCATTGAAGTAGACAGCCCACAGAGAATTCCAGAATCCAACTGGAATCAGATTAAGGGAATATGTTAACAAATAATTTCAAAATCCTGTCAGTCACAGTACACCAAGACATTAAGTTTGGTTGAAACACAGTGTTGAAGGCCCCAGCCAGATGTTGGCCCTGGTTGTCCTGAAAGATTCCAGCCAGCTGTAGCTTCATGGATCCTTCATGGATTTACCACGGAGGGAGGAAGTGGAGGAGCCACAGGTGCAAACCTTAAAGGGTAGTGGGGGTGGCATTATCCCAGCAAAGCTGAGCCTCCTGCTGCAAACAGCTCCTCTCTTTTGTCTGGTTTCCTCACAGCTCTCCAGGCTATGTCTCTGTCAGAACACCACCTAACCAAGCCTTCATGCAAAAATAACAGGTCACTAAAGGCCACCCAGATATTTACATCCTGTGGTCGATGTGTTAAGTATGTTATTCAACTGGGTAAAAGATTTATGTCTCATCCTTATCCTCTCATCCACACAGGCTGAATTTTTGCAGCATTCAAAGAATGTAAGAAACCAGACTGGGAAGGTAAATTCCTATGGAAAGGCTCTTTTCAATGAAGTATATATTAAAATTACGTACGTGAACATTGTACAGTAAATAGTGAACTCTGAAATCCCCAAAATTTAGGAAATTTACGGTACAACTAGGAAATGGAAACTACATGTTAAATCTGTATAATGGTAATGATTTTGGCATGAATTCACGTTCACCAAGGTACGTAAGGTATCCGAGGTGCACCAGCTGGGAGGGTACATGAGAAAACCCAGCAATCAGACTGATTGATAGACTGATGGGGAGAAAGAAAAGAATGTAGTGAAGGATTTCTGCCCTTGAAGACTGTCACAGTGATATTATTTGTCTCTCACAAACTCAGAATGTGGTGGGTAGGTCATATCACCAGGGAAGATTTATGAGAAAGAAGATCGTCCTTGAATTTAGAGACGTAAACAGATGCGCACAGCATTACTTCCTATGCTCCACCTGTTTGAAGTAACAGTATTTTGAACAAGCAGATTAACTTCATCTCCACACAGCCACAGTTCCACAATTTGAAAGTGCCAAATATACATATAGAATATGAAGGTTTTAGCTAACATTTAAGTAGTGTTGCTGTCCCGCTCATAATTCTGACAGAGAACAATTATTGTTCTCAAACTGTCCCATTAATGCCAACATCTCCCATGGATACACAGAAATGTATACAGAAGACACAATTATAATGCCTTTAAAATGAAGAGGAATTAAAAAATACATTATAATAAAAGCTGTATGTTTTAAGCATTTAGTCAGTTAAAAGATGTTCCATGTTAATTGCCTGTGTCAGCCTCTTGGACAACTACATTAGCTCTAAATATTTAATTATCCAAAAATATTTCATTTTCCTTGAGCAAATTCCACCAGAGAGTTGGTTGACTTATATTATATTGTAAAATTATTAAATCAAAATGAACTTTATTCTTAAATGAGGGCAGATTTTTGAAAAAAAATTATCTTTTACGGTAACTACAACCATAAATCATTTCACTGTTTCCACTTGTTTTGAAATCTTTGTTACAAAATCAGAAAAAGTAATAAAAACATAACATTTAAACTGAGGGTGGGGGGAGGCAAATCTCCTTACCTTTTCCAATTTGGACAGAGCAAGAGAATAGCAGTCTTTGGCTCTGAACTGCATGAATCTCATGTTGGCTGGGTGAGTTAGTTCTGTGATAATGCTTAGGCTGGAGAACAACCTGCGTTTCAAAAGAATGTCATGGTTATACTTCTAATTATAAGGCTCTACATAAAGCTACAGCTTGTGCTTGTCTCCATGTTTTTAATGAAGTCTCTGAAACTGTGGTGGGTCTGGGCCCAGTGAAATGCTGGTCCAACAGCAGAGGAAACTGCAACACATTCTCTGTAGAATTCACCAAGAAGCACACTGAGCTCACAAAATACTTAAATGCTAGAAAAAAACAATTTCATATTCATTTCAGGTTTTATTTAATGATTGGTACAATAACACAAATCTGTAGGAAACAACAAAAAATGCAAAAGTTTAAAGCTTGTACTTAGTACCTGGTTGCATGTAAAGTATGACTGATTTATGTACCCTTCCAGTTGGTTTTTCTTTCTTGAGGTCTGTTTGTATGCTGTGACTACAGTCTGAGCAATATAGATGAAAAGTGACACTTGTGGGAGTTGCTGAGAAAATGTATGTTTATGTATACTTATGTTCTCACTTTGAAATATTTACATATACAAAATATTTATAACTTAACACCAATTCAGGCTTCCAGTAACTAAAAGCAGCGAAGAAAGCTCAACTGTGAACTGGCTGAATTACACAGATTTTCAAGCAGCAGACTCAAGAGCCCCTCTTCAGCACTTAGGGCTCCAAGAAACAGAAAGAAAATCATAGTTTACACTATTTAAATACTAAACAAGTTGGAATAGAACACATATTATTATTTAAATATTTCCTCTGCAGATTTCTGTCAGAAGATGAGATGTACATTTGTAGCCTCTTTCACTGATCCTGAGGCTACTTGTCTACACTTAGCAATAGGTAATTGTAGTACTAATTACATCACTGATGTGGCTTCTGTCTCACTTTTCATGGAAGCAGCATTTGGTAAGTTAGTGGACAGAAATGGAATTCAAGGCACCCTTTTGCAAGTCTTGTCCTTTTCCCTCACCTTTGCAGGGGGAAACCCCACTGAAATGGCAATTCTAGCAAAGCCTAAATGTGGGGAAATGTATATCCAGACTATCTGCCAATATGTGTTAATCCCACATAGTCTTTGAAAACTAACACTACAAAATTCAGAATTAGGAGTAATAGGAAATTAAAAGCTGATCTCATGATAAAATATACACAGGAGATAAAAATGCAGGCTGCTGTGTTTCTCTTAAAGATGGTTTTGTTTATCACCAAGACATGAAAACAGATCTGTATTAGGAAATCAGTTTCAAAATTGGTATTGCTAAAATATTTTACTTACAAGTGCCTTTTAGCTGAATTAGGGGAAATTGCTCTCCAGGAAGTCAGGGAGAGATTGCATCTTGCCCTGGGTGTAAGGCACTCTGCCTGCCAGTTTTTAGCACTGGAGCAGGCTCCTCCTGGGCAAAGATCCCTCTCTTCTACCCCATTCTAGTAAGAAAGGACTGAATGGGGAAGAGAAAGCCCCCACCATCCTGATGGAAGGCATGGCTTGCCATTGAATTCATATTTGGAAATCAGACAAGCAAGAGAGACGTGTAGTTCTTTCCCAAACCACAGTGATAGACCCAGAAAATAATGCAATGCCATCATAGTACCTCATTTGGTTTATCTCTAAATTGGTGATGACAGCTAGATACCAACCAAAACACTGACCTGCTATGTGTACTGCTGGCAACAGGCTTCCTGCAGGATTTGAAACACAGCCTTTAAGAGGTTAACTAGTAAAACTTTATAGTGGTTCAGACCTACTGCCTGAGGAAATGTGCTGTTTTTCTGAGGTGGGCTCACACCTGTCTACAGGAACTCAGTGGTTGGCTTCCTATTTAATTTTAAAAAGTGAAAAGCATCTTAAGGTATAGTCCAAGACTATTGGTTTCTGCTTTTATTTTTAAGCTGTGATAACCTGCTCTTTCTTAGCTGTGTTACAGCTTTAATTGGGATGGCACAGCTTCTAGCCCTAAAGGTGCTAATAATAACCCTGTTCTTACAATCAATGCCTCTGCCTTCCAGGGTGGGGAGCACACTCTTGGGGCAAAGCAGGATTGCTAATTTATGTAAATCAGGGAATAATGACACAACCGGTATATGAGAACTGCCAGCCTGGGCTGAAGAGCCTGGGTGACTGCAGCCCTCTCACAGGGCTTTTCCAGGCCTGAGTAACATCAGGGCTGTTTAGATCAGCCTGCACCCTCTGAACAGTTTCACCTGGTGAGACCAAAGTGCAATCTTTGTCAATGATGTCATATTACTGAAAACAGCATATTAAATCCAGGGGTTTAAAATCCCTCTTTAACACTACAGTTGGTGTTGAGTGCTCTTGCTCTCTACCATGTCCAGTCTTTTCTTCATTACTTTCTGATATTATTAGGTATTCGTAAGTAATGAAAAAGCTTTCAATATATTTTAAAAGTCATTTAGAAAACTGTTTAATTTAGTGCAATGAATGTAGTTTATTCCGTAGAACAGGTAAATGCCTCTATCTTATGCCTCTTCCCAAAGCTTACTTATTTCTACAACTTTGACATAATACAAAAATGCAGTGAAATTATTATATGTGTTCTAGGGGAAAAAAAAAACAACAAATTTATTCTATACACTATTTGTGAAAGTTTACAAAGTTTTATGAAAAAGCGTTGTTATGTCTTAAACCAAGGTATTTATTTTAATTTACCTTGATTGTAAGTATGCAGTGTTAAAACAGTACTGAACCAGACAGAGTTTGTACACGAGTTAAAGCTGCCATCTAGTTGCAAACAGTGTGCAAGACAACTGAAGGAGTGTACAGTAACCTCTAATGGCATACCTATCGTATGTAATTTCTCTTTTACAAAGTAGAACACAACTAGGAAAAAAACAATTGGACTTACTTTTACAAGTCTTGCTTATGATACTCCTTTTTCCATGTGGGGGTAAACTGTATTTCAGAAAAACTGATGTGTGTCAAAAACCTCAGCGAGTGCCTTAGCACTGTATGGTTAGGAGTAGATCTGAGTGATGCACAGATAAAAGTTCAATTATAGTTTCAACCCCAATTTCATAGGTGTGAGTGTGAATCACACACCTGTGCAAGTATCAGGTACCAATTCAGAAACTGAAATGTTAGAAAAAGACAGAATTAATGTTTCTTGTGCAATGCAGATTTTGCTTCCTTTGAGCACATGCAGAAATGCAAAGAGCATTTAACTGCATTCTCACAGAGCTGCATTTACAGAAAAAAGCTCCACTGTAGTTCAATGCTCAGTTTTCTAAACCAGTGGATTCAAATCACTTTTACTATGCATCTCTGGTCTTTTGTGGAAGGTTTGACACACAGGTAATTGCAATTAAAGCAACATTGAATCATACTCAATTTCCTTTTAGGTCTTATTAGAATGAACACCAGGAAGTGCAAGGCTTAAGCCCCAAATCAGGGAGGCATTTCATAGCTGACTGTGTAGTGTGTTTTGTTTTGTGTGAGATTTTTTGGGTGTTTTTATTAAGAAAATAATATTCTTCTCAGCTCAAAGCGACACATTTTCTTCATACTCACTGAACCAAGATATTGAAAACAAAGGCTTTAATGAGGAGAGTTCTCAAAAGGAACAGTAAATCTCAGTGTTTTGCTTTTCATCACAGCCTCCTCAGCCTCTTTACTAGACTGATCATATTATATTCTCAGGCATCTTGCCATGTTGCTGTCATATGTAATGTTGTATATAATGTGCCTAAAAACCTAACTTCTGTGCAAAACTAGATATTCAAAATGTGAACACTTACTACTAACTTCACAGTGATGCAGTGCTTACCTTTCAGCATTAGAAGGATCTGCTTTTCATATAGGCTTTAGCATTACTGTGAACTTTCTTTTCTCAACTATTTTTCCTCCTAAGTCTTCAAGAGTAACTTTATTTTCCTTCCTGTAAACCTGACAGCTAACTTTTAAAATGGTTGTCTGGTTTTGGGATGCAAAGCATTTCATCTGAGCTTTCAGCAGAATACCTCAGGATTCTAAGTGAATTGCTAAGCAGGGTGGATAAAGTTTTTCCATGTAAGACACAAATTCATGCAAGGGAAAATTTAAGTAGAATAAAAAAAGAATAAGTTCTTGGCACAAGAGGCATCAAGTATTTCACAATTAATGAGAATGTGTAGATAGATTGCAAAAATGCTTTACCTGAAGAGGGTTTGAACATTCACAATAGTCTTGGCATCTGCCATGTAGTCTTCCTCAGCACTCATCGTGCTTTCCTTGTCCACCACCACCATATTAGCTGCAAAGGTGACCCCACACCTTAATAAGTCATCTAGGCTTTTGTGAAGAGAAAGAGGGAGAAAGAAACAAGCAACTTAAATATGGAACACCTGAAAGATTAGCCATGGGTTGGCATCTGCAGATCTGCTACATAACAACTTCTAATATAATCAATGATAACAACTCAATTAATTGGTAGAATAGAATATAGAACCTACTTCAGTAGGTTGCTACAGTCCCTCTCTTTTGTTAATGATAAATTTATCTCGGTTTTTTTTAATAAGCCTTTAACAGTTACTTGGGAACACTTTGGCCTTATCCACTGCAACAACTTGCTCCATTGCAGTTACTTCTGACAATAGAAAAACCCAAATAAATGCTCCAGGTTGCTCTTTCTCACAGTTTTATTTTGGTCTCAAAATGTTAATAAATTAGCTGGAGTGTTCTCAGGATGCTTTTAAGGAGCAGCTGCAGAGCAGCAGAACTTTATGCAAAGCTGGACAATGTTTGTGTGAAGCCCAACCACAGAAAACACTCACAGACAGCTGAATTACAGTTCTCATCATGCCTTGTAGCCTTGTCTCCAAAATGAAGCATGTTTCAGCTGTTTTAACAACATTTTCCACAGATCCTAAGCACTTTTTGACAAGTGTGGTGGATTTTTTTAACAATTTGTTTGGGAAGAATATATACCATTATTTTTGAAACTGTGCAGTATCACTGATGGTTGACTACAACAAAAGAAAAACAAATATTATGTGATCTACAAATGACTGCAGTAAATAAGCAGAAGTCCAAACTTTTTTTCTGAGTAATTTGTATTTCTGCTTTTTCAGACTTTCAGTTGATCCCTGAAAACAACAGCATATTTTGAAATACCCAGATTTTCTGCATTTCAATGTTTCATAAACTCAACAGCTATTCTTATTTTAGCAGTTACATTCGGCTGGCTAGTGGAGAATTTGAAAAATGCTAATGTGGAAATATTGTAATTCTAGTTTTCAGGTACCTCTAGCTAAAGGTTTCTCAAGATTGACTAGATTTCTCCAGAATTGTGAAATCTGTTCAGTTACAGATCTCAAATCCTACCCAAGGACAGGGGGCAGGTACCTACTACTTGACATATTTTGATGAAGTGCATCTCTGCTATGAATTTTGGTAGAGCTGTTTTTTTGTGACCCATCTACTTCTAACAAAAAAAGAATTGTAAATGAAAGTCATTCTTTTGGTGGTTTTCTCTCCGAGATGATGATATTTCACTGCTGGTGAACAAATGATAAATATTTTAGATACTTGTAGATAGTAGGTGGTACTTTGAAAATGTATTTTATACCCCTTAAATAAGAAAGGAAAATTTGCATATTTTACAAAGCATTTCTTATCTACAGATGATCAGATCTATTAGTTGTACATGATTTAAAAACATGGTGAGGAAAACACGGGGAATATTTCTGAACTATATTTTTTAAAGTATTCTTACTGATGATAACAGATGTCAAAAAACCCCTCTACAAACTGTAGTTGCTTATTACACCAGGAATGAAAGTGATTTTAGTGTCAGAAAAGATGCAGAAGTTCATGCTGGTATTACTGTAAACTTCTGAATTTTGAACAATCACTTATTCCAAAGACTACATGCTTCATTTTTTTAAAAATGCATTTAATTCTGAAAGAACAGCAAAACACTGTTAGGGAGGGATTTGGAGATTTCTGTTTTGAAATAAACTCAGTAAATTTAAACAAAGTTTAATTTTCTACATTAGTCAAACAAGTTAACATCTGAGTTATTGATTACTTTGACTACTTTGAGTATTCCCTCTGGAGTATACATGTTGATGCTGTTTGGGTTTTGTCTTTTTCCTTTTACATTACCTCCTTACTAAAATTATCTCACAGTTCATTTCCAGATTGGGAAAAAGGCAACAATTTAATTATTCTGCCATTATGAGTTCTTTTTATAATTATCATGTAATTAAGAGTTAAGAAAGTAGTAGATATTAATAACCTGCAACACTTTCTTGCTTTATAGGAAAAAATGTAAACAGCATTTCTGTGGGTTCTTTGTAAACCTCTCAAGGACTCGGTATCACCAAGGTAAATCTGTAACTGTATCACTATTATAAGGAAATAAGTTTTTAAATTTCTACAGGGGGAAATTAATATTATGGGCTTGTAACCCAAATTCAGTATCCACTATGTAGTGAAGCAGTTTTCTTTAAATTCAATCTACACAGAGTTTACTAAAATATTCATGAGTCCTTGCTCCTCTCTTGTTTCTGCCTGATTTTCACATTAAAGTTCTGTTGCCAAACCTATATTCATAAACATATATTAGCAGAGGTGAAGACAGAAATGTAGGAGTAAGTGATAATTTAAGTATTGGAAGATGAGACTTTTGGACACATTCAAGACTGTTTACGTTCTGTAGCTATCTTTACAAAACCCGAGTCAATGAATTCCAACAAATTATAACTCAGTACAGACTGACACTAGTATCAGGGCTATAATCTGTTCATTTGTAGAAACATATGAACTCACCTAAATAAGTGTTAATCTTATGTTTTTGAACACATTAACTTGTGCTCCCTGTCATGCTTTTCCCTTATGAGCTCCTTTATAAATCAGAAATTTGAAATCCCAAATTACAGCACAAAGACACAGACTATGCATGCAAAAAGCTCATCTCAACTACAACACACACACTAAAACATGCAATGACAATACACACAACAAACCACTGAGACTACAAAAGGTAAGTTTTCTAACAGTTATTTCACCTACTTGTCGATAGAGCCCACCATGTAGTAAACCATTGGAAACCAACAGATTGCATCCAGAAAATGCATATCTGGCCTAAGCAGCAGATGGAATTACAAAATGAAACACAGTATCACAACAGCAGCATCTCTTCGAAAATATTTTAATCAACTGGTAGTTTGGGTTTTTTTTCTAAAAATAACTTTCTTAAACTTTGGTATTATGATGTTAGTTTATGCAGGAAATAGGTTTTCAGAAAACTGTGAATCAACAGTTTGCTGTGATCATAAAGTATGATCAGAATTAACATGCTTATATTAATAAATGCACCTCTAAAATCAGAAATGTTATGGCACAGGACAATTCCAAATATAAGAACAAATGAGTAACGTCAAAGACACACTACCAAGTTATACTCCAATGGATGTCTTAGGAGGACTTAAAATAAGCATCAACAATTCTTAATTAAAATGTGCAGTGGAAATCAAATCATCATTTGGGTTTTGTGACACCTACTGCTTTCAAGCCTACTCCCCTTCAGAGGAGTCACTGCAAACGCTGCATAGAGAGAGACAACAGTAAGGGTGTTGGTTTAATTAGCAAGCAGAGCTTTTACTTCACATTAATGAATCAAAAGTGGGTTTAGCTATGAAGTGTCACAACAGCATTGAAGTGTGTGAAGTTGGGCACTGGGCTGGCAAAAGGAGTTGGCACTAGAGGGCCCCCTGTGCCCATGGCTTTGCTCTCACAATGCCAATGGAAGAGATTTAGCCTCATTTAGGCTTCTCAGTTTGTGTAATTCACTGTATGCCATAGTACCTATAAAAAACCTTCTGTTTCACCAACACAGGTGACTAAGGAGCTGCCTGAGGGTAAGTGGGACACTTCACAGCAGGCCTTTGTAGAAAAAAATCACTTAAACTGCAACCGATCTACGCAAATGGAAGTGTCGGCCCTGGAATCACAACCTACAAGACATATTTGCTTTGTTAGGTTGTTCTGCTATTCTGTGTACAAGTAACCTCCATTTCTGTGTCTTTCAAACTGTGATTTTAAGTAGCTGAGCTGTACCAAAATGTTGCAAAAAAACCCCAAAAGGCTAATTAATTAACAGATTATAAATTAAACAGTCTTGACATTGGCAAATTTGTCTGAAATATCAAAAGCAAGAAATGCAAAAAATTCCAGCAGTCATCAAGAGATATAAAAGTAACAACAATATTGCAGGTTTTAATTTTCATCCATGGTTTTAATTAATTTTAGATAAAATGTGTCTGTGGGTGTCCTTTTGGCTTAAAGAACTGTTTATCTTTTGAGTGTAGAGTTATTAAAAATATACCTAACTGGTCCAGGCCAGTAAGTGCATTGTGTTAAGTAGGTTAGTGCTGTCATGTAGCTGTGAAACTGTTATACAGCTTGATTTTTACAGTGTTTATTAAGCTATTTAATTTTAGCAGTAACTTTCACATTTTTGGGGGTAATTAAAAAAAAAAAACTTAGCTGAAACATTGGCCATGAAGAATAAGAACATATAAGTTCACTATGGCCTTTAACAGTCAATAAAAGGTCAATTTGAATCTGACAGTGAACATGCAGTATGATTTTTATCACTAACTTTGCTCAAAGATAAGTGTGCCATAATGTTTTTGATTTTCAGCTGGCCATGTGAAAAGGGGTCATCTATTGAATAACGGTAAAATGAGTTTAAAACTTAAGAGAAGGGAGAAAAACAATTTTCCTTACGGGTTATCCAGCAGTAATACAATGGGGTTTAGTTCTTTCTTTGGCCGGTAATAAGCTCGGAGTGGGACAATGAAGTTGTATAAGCCATTTCCAGCAGTTTCTGCTGCAACTATAATCAATTTATTTTTGAATCCATAGGCTTTGGCATCTTCATAGTAGTTATGCTGGCATCCCTAAAATCAAAGTAAGAAACAAGTTCAGTGGATGTGAATATTGTGTCAGATGACCCAATAGAGACCTGGTTAGCCATAAACACTTGGGGATGAAAAGGAGTAGAAAATACAGTATTATAGCAAACACTGCACAAACTTCATCTCTAAGGAGAAATGAGAATATAGCTCTGCTCAGATGCAAGAGACAAATGAGAATGCAGAGTTATCCAGTAGCAGAAACTCCCTTTACCTTATCTAGTCTTAGACAACAGAAGGGTACTTTTTCGTGCAGAAGATGACAAAAGGTGGGAGAACTTCCAATATAAGGAGAGTAAGGAGGATAGCCTTTGGCATACCTAAAATAGAAAAAAAATAAAACATTTTTCAGTATAGAAATTACCAAAACACAATTGTCTACACACGTGTTTTATGGGATGTTTATACCTATGTCCAAGTTTTAGATCAAGTACACAAAATGAACTATGTTTAACAGAGGTTAAAAGAATGTATTTGCATCCAGTTCAACAGAACTTAGTGAAAGCTGCCATGCTTTTGGGGACTGAAGGAATTTTGCTTGGGTTTTTGAAAATAGTCTCTTGTATCATAGTATGCTGTTTTGAACTGGAAACTTCTAAATTAAAAAAAGGAAGGAAAGAAAACAGAAATAACTGTACTTCTGCTCTTCCTTCTCCAATTTTTTTTCAAACATTTGCCAAGAATGAGTGAAGTCATTACCTTTTAGCTTTAATAATGTACTTTCAAAATGGCTGAAATAAATTCTAAATGGCAAATCCTCTTCCCAGTGATGTGAAATTTCTAATTGGCTTAGTGTTTTTTTTACAGGAGACCTTTTAAATCCTGGTGTTTCAGTCTGCACATTTAAGATGACTTGTCCCATTATTTTTTTCTCTGGAGCTTGATAATCTTCCCTGGGGCTTCTCACGCTTGCCACTGGTGGAGATGAGAAACTCTGCTGGTTGAGGCATTGGCTTAATTGTGTATTTCAGTTTTAACACCCCCGTCAGCAATCCCAATAAACATAATTGCTCATCTGCACAGCAGGATTGTATCTTCTGGGTTTATCTGAGTAATGCATCATTACTTTCAGTAACACACTAACAAGCATCTTGAATTAGATGGGATAATTTTGTCCCGTACTGCTTTTTTGTCATTCCTGCATTTTGAAGTGACACACCCAGCCCCAACATTCAAAAGCCTGTTGGATGATCTGATTATCACTGCATTCTCATGACAGGAATACTTATCTGTTTACAAATTTGTTGAGTGCTCACTTAATAATTACAAAAGTAAAAAAAAAAAAAAAAAAAAAAAAAAAGGCCCTAGAATATGTTATGAATGCATTGCAATACACGACTACAGCTTTTAGAACTGCAAAGAGAAAAATCTCCAGCAAATAGAAGAGCTTATCTGTTAGGTGTTTTTGTATTTCTAAGCAGGCTTATGGCTTTCTAGCATTTCCTGGATGGAATAATTCCATGATTGTACCTCATGGGACTTGCTTCCTAGAAGTGCTCAGACTGATCTGCATTTCAAAAAAAGATTATCGATGCTTTTTATATAGCATTAACTCTTCACTTCATTTTGCATTTAATGTACGTACTCAAAGCCGGCAGAGACCTCGTCGTCGGACGGGGTGGTTTCATCCTCTGACTGGTCACTGAGCAGGTCGCAGGTGGGGAGGGAGGAGGAGTCTGCCACCTCGAGCACCGGGGCGATGCTGGGCCTCCTGCCCTCCTTGCCCCCCTCGGCCGGCAGGGCCAGGGTGGCCCCGCTGGCCCCGCGGCACCCGGTGTCCTGCAAATCGATGGCCACGGTCCCTAGGGACAGGGAAAACATCTCCTTAGTGCTGCTCAGAACGTCTGAAGGACATCCCCAGATTTACTGGGGATTGCCTGGCTGCATGGCAAAGGACTGACAGCAGCACTATGCTGGTTGTGTTTATTCCATTAAAATGAAGTTTTAAACTGTGCTACAAGGAAAGCAACACTTTTCCTGACAATTAGTCTATGTCTTCTTGCTAAGTACCTCTTTTAAATCATACCTTATATAATCAGTCCTTATTAATATGCACCAACAACCTGCAGATTTTACTTATGGTGTTTTTTAAATTAAAGAAGCTCATGAAAACTTCCTACAAACAATCAGGTATGAATGACAAAGAAGTACTAATATGATTTACCCACTTGTTTTGCTTTGCGTACACTTCATCATTATTTTTTTATACCACAGTCTTAAGTAGTTTAATTCCACCTTGTCAAGTAAAAGAGAATCAAATTCCATTTGTTTGTTTGGGGGTTTTGATTTGTCTGCTTGTTCATTTTTGTCTGGGTTTTTCTTTGGTTTGGTTTGCTTTTTGTTGTTTGTTTGTCTATGAATTTTTTTAAAGTATGGGGGCAAATGTTTGAAGCTGTTATATTAATTCTTTCTATTCATAATTATAGTTTCTTAAAAGTTCAGGAAGATGCTTTAAAATGTACTACTCATTAAATAAGAATATATTGTGATGTATTTTTTTTTTTTTTTTACTTACCCATGCTGGCTATTATACTGTGTACTGGTAACCTAGAAGCTCCATGATAAGATAATTTTGATTCATGGGTTTTTCTATGCTTTTCTTGCTTCTTAAAAGCAGAATTCTCTTCTTTGGTGATATTTATATAAAAACATATATCAGTAGAACTCATGATATATCGAGGACCTGGATTCAGCAAAATGTTTTTGTTATCTTCCTTTCTAACACCAATCAGACAGACTCCAAACCTTAATTAGAAAAGGAAAGGCATGGTTCATTTTGCATAGTCCTGCAAACACCAGAATTTCCATTGTCAAAAATGAACCCCAGGTATATTTTTATTTTCTTTGCACATTATGAACATTTGCAGCTTTCTGGATGACAAGGATGTTTGAAAAATGTGTTCTGCTAAATAGGCCACATCAAATCAAGCAGATTTTATGAGCTCATGAATTCTTAGGCAGTTGAGTGTTTTTCCTAATGCCCGTAATATTCTCCTAATGTTGGTCTAGTTGATTTTTTTCTGTCAGATGAATAGTCCTTTTTTGGGAAAATATTGGTAGAAAAATGGATACATGATATGGAAAATTATTAATCATGTTAAATTGTTCCATTATTTATAAGTAATGGAAACAATTTTCATAATTTATTTTTGCAATTCACTCTTAAAAATGTATTTGATTAGTGATAGAAAACAAGGAATTACAACAAAAAAACCTCTTTCTCTCCTTAATTAAATATGAGAATAAACCCAGCATTTAGGGTTTGATAAATGGTTATTTTATCAAATGTATACAAACATGCATGATTTGTGTTTATTTTGGATGTTCATCTCACAGAGCATCACTGGACAAGTGATGTATCACCTGGACCATAAAGTAGGCATGTTATCATCTAACAGAAAAAAGCGTTTTATGTTTGAACAATCACCAGAATGTACCATGTGACACCTTTAAATTGAACATTTCCCATAATATCAGCATGCCACAAAGGAAGCCACATTTCCAGCTGAGTCCTAAATAAATAAAAAAAACCCTACATCCTCCCACCCATTCATTTCTAGATTGTTTTGGACTTGGAAAAGGATTGGTGTTCTTGCAAAACCTTCAAAAAGTGCCTTTTTTTTCTGGTTGTCCAGCCTATCCTTTATAGAATACTATTCTCTTAGACTGAGATGGGCTGTACAGAATGAACATCAGCTTTTACCTGACCAGCTCCAACTCACAGAAATATATCCATATTAGTGGCCAGATACTTAAACCCAGGAACAGATCGATGTGCAGTACTGTGCCTTTAGTGCAGAGCTATGTTGCAGGCAAAACAAGCAATTATTTCTTTCAACTTTTGATGGTTGATAAGAAAAATAAACATACTTTTTATGTGCATGGAAAGAAGCATATGTGAAACTCTTCCCCTCATACTCTGCAAAAAATGTACTTTCTTCCAGGCTGATGTGATACACTTCGTTACCAGAGCATCTGCCATACATTTTCTGCCATTGTTCTGGTGATTGCTGACTCTCCCTGAAACATAAAGAGAATAATTTAACACTTAATGCAAAATTCTTATTAATAAGAATGGTATTTCATGTCAATAGAAACTACAAATATCTACTGAAAAGGTCCCATAGGCTAATCTGAAAGAAGTATTTGAGATCAAATCTTGGTAATATTTTAAGTACAGAGATTATTTTAATGTATTAAAGAGCATTTTCTGCTAAGTAATAGACATATAAGAGTATGTACGTTAATATCAGGAGAGAGGTGGCTCAATTACTTTGAAATCACACTATAATAAGTAGATCCATGGCAGCTTGAAGATGAAAAAACCAGTACTGGTAAAACCAGTAGCATTCTCATTATATTCATAAAGACAGTTCCTTCACGTGCTTTGTGGCAGACTCTGGTTCCTGTCTGAGTATCATTAACAACTTATGTAGGAAAGAGTCATTTGTATTTGGTCATTTGATCTGTAAGAGATTTTTCTGCATTTGCTTATCAGTGATCTTTATAGCCTCTGGGTATTTTTGGTTCCTGTGTCTTGTGGACTATCACAAGTACAGAGCTTCTCTTCTCTAGTGCAAGAAAATAAATTACAAAGCAGATCAGCCTTTACTCTATGCAGCTGCTGCCCTTAATGCAAACAGTTCAGTGGAAATCTCCAAACCTCAGCAACCCCAACACTTGTATCCCCTGGAGCTCCTGGGAACTTCTTGATTAAGTTTCACATGGAAACAAGGTTCTGCCTGCATGATTTTCACTGGAGGTAACGGATGCATATATACACAGATATGTGCAGCTAGGTCATGAATCTGACAAGTGTGTCCTGTGTTTTGCCACTTGGAGTAAAGATCTCAAGATCCTGGGACATGCTCCTTTAATGCTCATTTATACATTCCCAATACCTTAACACAATTTGTATTTTTCTTCTTTTGTACCATGTTTCTTCACTCTCTTCATGGAAACATTTTGTTTCAAGATGAAAATAAGTAAACCATTTTTGTTGTAACACTATAAATAGTGTACTAGGTATAGAACAGCAGAACTAGCCATGTAATTTCAGAACATTTTCCCTTATTTCACTTTTCCCCCTAAAATAAAATGGTCACCTGTTTAATGTCTGCTTCGTTCCAGTGAGTTGTCTGAAAGCTTCCCATGGGGCTGTACTGTAAAGATCACATTAACTTCAAGTCAGAAAGGTTATTTTCTTCCAGTATTTTGTATCATCACACAAACCCAAATGGAGTTGTATTACTAGTTTAGATAATCAGATAACAGTTAAAGATAAATGTTAAGATTATTAATTAAGATTGATAATGAGATTATAAATAAGATTCAAGGTAGAATTTTGGTGTCTCACAGACTAAAGTTTTGAATTCCACAAACAGTTGAGAAGACAACAGGATTATCTGCACCTCCTTAACAGGTATTTAAAATTTGAGTCCTGCATAAGGTTTCATGCAGGTGTTAATAGCAACCATGATAATAAAAGAAAAATTAAACAGGAACTAATGTAAAGGAAAGTAGTTCACTATTAACATTGGAAGTCTATCTAACAAATTATTTTCATTATGTAGATCTAATTTAGTATTTGGTTTGGTTTATAAATACATGTATATAAAATTTTTATTTGTAGCTTAAATAATCTGTTTTCACCTGATCTTTTTACTTAGCCAAACTCAACTGCTCATCTGACTTCACCTTTCATACACATAAATAAAGGTAATTTCACCTACTTTAACAACTAGCAGTTAATTTACCTCTTGCTCAACAGCAGAATACATCTGGAAAAGCAAAAAAAACAACCCTGTCTGAACTATAAATTGGTCAAATCCAAAGCAGCTTTATGTCTGCAGTACAATGAAAAATGCCATTATTTTTGAGTCTGTCTGAAAATAAATGCTCTGGAGAGTGCTGACTACAGTAGATAAATAATAACTAGACATTTTCACTTTTTCAGTCTTTCTGTATAAATACAGAGAAGTATTTTTACAGTTACATATATTGTACATTCTTACAGAACTGCACATTATTTTAGTCCTTCTGGATTCAAAGTAATGCTACAACTATTTGTGCAAAAACTTTCTTCTTTTTGCTCCTAGTATACAATGACCAGACTAGAAAACAGTTACTTTTATTATGCTGCTTACATCTATTCATTCTGATTGCAAAAGAAATCTTAAGCACTCATGAATTTTGTGACACTTACTTTGCATCACAGTTAGGGATCTGTAAATGATCAATGTGACTGTGTTAAACAATTAAATGCTGAAGTTCCTAAGTACAGCAGAAAACATTTCCCTTTTCTGTGTTTGGGTTTGTGCTGAAGGAAAATTCCGTGACAGTTGTTAGGAACACTGCTCTTCTTTTACAGCCATGTAATATGAAATAACTGGAACAGGCTCTGGATTCTGTGCATGTCACAGAATTAAAAGGTAGGCAGATAAAAAAAGTATAAAGAATGTATTTCACCACAGTGCTCAGCAGGTATCCAAACAATGTTTTGTTGTCTTCCTGCTAGGAGATTCTAGTGCACAGTGCCACTAAAATCTTGACATTTGCTGCTCTCAGTAGTAACAGCTCTAGGAAAAATTTCTGTTTTCCCCATTCTGGGCAAAGGGGAATACTAGAAATGTCATACCGAAGGTTAAATAACTCTGCTTATAAATATATATATATACTGGGTTCATGGTTACTTGAAAAAGAAGTTAGGATGTTATAAGACATATGTAGTGTATATGCAGCTATTCCATTTCTACAAATATATTTAGAGATTCACTCTTTATTGCATCTGTGTGCCCACGACATTTCAATCAAGAACACCTTATTATTCCAAGAATACAGCATAAAAGAGATACACCAGATGTGGTAAAATTATTTTAGTGAATTCAGAGAAGTCCTACTGTGACTATGCACTCTGCAGAGATACCATAATTCTGCACCCCTTCCAGCAGTGTGGTCATGTTAAAAATCATGTATGTTTGTTTGCCTCTTAACATACAGGCACAGAAGAGCAAATACCATATGTCATCAAAAAAACTTTTTTTTTTTTTTGTTAATTGAAACAAACCTTCAAATTAACCTATTAGAATAGGTATTCTAAGGACTTCTTAGTGCTCCTAAGTAGAACTTTGTGATAGAGACACTTCAATCTACTAAACCAGAAATACAATTTTTTTAATATTTTGTATTGTAAAAGTGGCACAACAGCATGCAACAAACTCTTAAATACTGGGGGGAGGGGGTATTCTATTCAAAACTATACTGTCTTGAGTAAGGCATTTTGATGCTTTTATTGTGCAGAAAATTCCTTTTTTTTTTTTAACTGTAGTTGTGTGGGAATTCAGGGGAAACTGTTTTCCAAATAGCAGCTATGACATTTTTCATTTCAGCTATGACTTTTTTCTTTGGGAGTTTTTTTATAGTAGTATATACTTACTGTCCCCTAGATGTATGAACCAGCAGAGTGATTAATGTAGAAGTAGCTGGACATATACAATTTAAAGCTAACATGGCATATTTGAATTCCTCTTCACATACTACATGATCTGTAGGGAAAAAAAAAAGAAGGATACAAATTGTTTTACAAAAATACTTTCAAATGAACAGAATTATCATTTCCTTTTCTAGGAAAATGGTGAAGATGGATCACTCAAAAGTTGGCCCAAGATCTTCATTTTCTGCTTGAACCTTAGAAATCAGCTGTGTATGATTCTCCCTGTCTATGCTATCTAACATGGATGGCTATTGTTTTAAATCCATATCACAATTAAATGCTCTCCAGTGCTTGCTGATGGCATGAAAAGGAAATAGAAATTATTCTTTAATGTAATTCCCATATACCTGTGACAGTATTGAAATGGCAATAAAAAGGGGTAAGCACAAAATTTCTAACTGCTTGTCAGTGTAGAAACAAAGTCAGAGAGGTTTTGTAAAACCACAAAGGCATTTAATACTAAGTCAGATTTTTCCCCTCTGAATTTGGTATTTGGTTGTTTCAATGGTTTCAGAATTTGCTTCTAATCAGAAAGAATATTACAAGTAGAACAGCTGATGATCAAAAACATAGGCACATGAAAATGGCTGAGTAAAGGCAAGCAAACCTCCCCAGCTAGACCTGAATTATGCATATCTGCTTCTGGTTTCACCAATGTGTCACTGAAATCCTTAGAACCACCTTGCCTCCCTAAGATGCTTTCCTGACAAGATTTATAGTATAGCTATAAGCATGACACTTCCTGAAAATAAAAGTGAAGGCATATCGTGCCTTCTCTGTTCCTTTTATTTTGAAATATCTGGAGGCTTTTCAGTAACAGAATCATTTACTACTGAATTGAGTAATTAATTCTCCTATTTTCTGAAGATCAGGGCTTACTTAAATGTCATAAGGAAGGGATGAATTTAGTTATATAAAGACACTGTCAAATGTAGGACAAAATGAGATTTTTCTTCCTGTAAATATATTTCAGCTATAGCAATTAAATATTTTCTGCAGAACATGTTTCAGATAGAAATATGTTCTTTTAGTTGACCATATGCCATTAATAAACCTACTTGAATTTCAAACCAGAGAGGGTAAGGCATAGTCTGTGGCTTGAATGGAATATCTGCAGTCCATTACCATTAGTGAGATGACAAAGATTTATGGAAGTGTATACCAACTTCCTGACACTGAAGGAAAGAGAACTCTTGCTATTTTTTAATTTGTATAGGATTTTGCCAAATAACCTCCCCTTATTTTTTTAATGGAATGTTGTCATATTATAGCTAAACATTTTGAAAATACAATAAAGAAAAAATACACAAGGTAATGATTTCATCATCTGTTATTTCAGATCTTGTATTTGAACCCAATTGTACATGCTGGCCTAAATACATACAAATGGAAGTTAAATAAATCACAGATGGCACAATGAAGATGAAAACTGTAACTTCAGTCTCCAGATGCACTCCACTCTCTAACATATATGGTGAACTTCCTTGGCAGATGTTTATGTAAAATATAATGTTACCAAAGAATACAGCACACAGCAAACCGAGATTGCTGTCCTACAACAGCCCCTTAATCATGTCTGTAAGAGATTCACATGGTGTTGTCAAGTGTTTCCACATCAGGAGCCTTGGAGCTGGACTTGTGGACTATTTCTGCACCTGTTGGAGACTTTGACCTTCTGCAGGTAAGTTCTTGTATTAGACACAGACCAGGTCAAAAATGCCTTGCTCGTTTCTCCAATTATTTGACAGTTTACAGCTTTCCTATAACGTTACTGTGTTTTCTGTGTGTGCTCAGGACTTGTACTGAGGATGATGACACAGAACTTTATCTGCTGCATCTTTCAGAAGTGAGCAGGGAGGAAGCTGGATGACAGCTCTCCCACTCCTCAGGTCTGGGACATCAGTTGTGTCCCCTGACAGCAGGTATCAGAATCAGCAAATTACTCATCCAGTGTGACAGTGAGGCAGCCCAGGAAATTGCAGTTTGTCTTGAAGTGAATATTAAATATATCAAATCAGCTTGCCAGAAAAAGAAGTATTTTGATTGAGTTTATACTAAAGAAATATTACATGTAGAATTTCCGTAAGTTGCTGTTTCTGTTGAAAATATATTTTGACAGAAGATTTGTTGCTAAGTCTGTCTCAAATGGATGTAGTAATGCAGTGGGGTGAGTTATGGTTTCTGTGATGTTGCTGAGGATAGAACAGACTCAAAATACTGATTCATGCCTGCAGCAGCAGCCATGTGGTAAGAATGACCTAGACCTGGCAATTATTCTGAGAAACCCTACTTTTGTCAATTTGATAAATTAACATGACCACTACCAGATCTGATAGAGAAAAATGCCCATCCATTACCTCTAGACTATTTTTATCTGTAATTGGACAGATTAATCATCTGCTGCATTCAATATCCATTTCGGTGAATCTGGACTCTGTTTCTTTGAAATAAACTACTGAAGCTTTGATGTCAGACTTCAACAATCTGTGCTAATTCATGGGTGCCTTTTGAATAAATAGAGAATGTCAAAATGTATCCCCATTTCCTGGAATTGTAATTATATATTATTTCCAAATACTCAAAGTAAAGAATATACACACACACACACACACACACACACACACATACACACACAAAAATTATAAAAGTTTTAAGTTCAGCTCAGAAAATACTGAATTTAGTTGTCTCTGAATTGCATAAATATATTGCACTCCTGTGGAAAATCTTCGCTTTATTTCCCATTTGTACTGAAATGCGAGGCCAGGAACTTGCACCAAGGGTATTTTTCTATGGCCTTTTGTAGCCTTGTGTGTTTGAAAGAGAAGTAGGAAGATTAAGAATGTAACTTCCAGCATTATTGAAAGAAAAACTGGGCATGTCAAGGCATTTTTATGTTGGAAATTACTAGGGAGAAATCAAAGCATTTCAGCTTAAGAGATAAGGCAGTTGCCCATCTGATCACTGTCATGTTAATAGTGGATGTGTATTGAAAGTGTTCACACCTTAAACTTGCCAAGGGCTTTGCTGACATAAACATTTGTGCCACTGTAGCAATGTAAGTAGGTTAATATTTTAAACAAAGTAGTTAAAATCCACTGTAAAAAAATATCAAAAGGCACAGAATGCAAGGATGTGTATGTGATATCAGGTGGAAAGTCAGGAAACCTGACTTTCTGAGAGGTCATATGAGCCTGGCCAAGGTGCCTCCATCCTCTTGCTTTGAGGACAAAAATAAGTTCTCATTCTCTCATTAAAGACAGGGAGGATGTTTAAATCTTGTTCACAGGGTGGGAATACATTATAACAATTACTTTTCCCATATACCGTTCCCTACTCCTATAGGAATATGCAGTCAGTGTCTGAATTTTAGGACTGCCTCATGCAATCTAGGAGGGCTGGACAACCTAACAGAAGCTGCTGAGAAACTGGACTTCTAGTGCTTTATACATTTTTAATGTAGTTAAAAGTTAAACTTTAGTTAGGAGGACTATCTGGTTGTATTTCTTCTAAATTCAAAAACTTCATTTTTGACAGCTGTAGTCTCTAAATCTGTGTGCAAAGAAAAAAAAAAATAAAAGGAAGAAGCAGAAATCCTATTACTGAATATTTCAGGCTTACAGAAATGCCCAGTATTGTTTTGGGAAACCTCTGGAAGAAAACAGTCATTTTTTTCAAGGAATATCAGATTTAAAAGAAGCTTTTACATTAAAGCAGTAATAAAGCAGCTCTGAATCATAATAGGAAAAGCACTTAGAGAAATGTTCCAGATGGTTGTGACAAATTTCACTGGTAAACACTCTGGACAGGTCTGTAGTCTGCAGCCCCCACTGGGTACATGTTTCAGGATGATGAAGTGTTGGGTGACATTAATTCCAAAGGGGGATCCTCTCAGGAAAATGTATGCCAAAAAATATTGTTCTCATGGCTCCAGCACTGCCTAACCATTTGCAGTAGGGGAACATCCAGTGGTGATGCTGAAGTTCAGTTGAAAGAAATTTTACCAAAGGAGGTTTTCCGGGTATTTTGGTTGGGGTTTTTTTGGTTTTGGTTTTGTTTTTTTTTTTTTTTTAAATATGGTCCAAATTCTATAACATTTCAAAAAGACATGAAAAATTGCCTCTGTTTTAAAAGTCTAGTTGTATATAAGCTCTTACAGAGACAAGCCATTAGGAATAATGAAACTCTTAAAAGCACAATTTGGAAGAACAAATGAACACAGTTACTGATAAAGGAAAGCAGCCATGGCTAAGGGAGCAGGGATTACGTTTGTGCTGGGTGGTTTTAAGAGGGAGATGAGAAAGTACCATCATTCTCATCACAGCATGAGCCTTATTCCCCTCTGTGCCATCTCATAGCTTGAGATTACACTTTTATAACTTCAGAACTGCTACTGATGGGGTTTTTTCTTCTTTCTAACCCAGTGGTAAATTACGTAGCTTTTAAAATTACAGCTTTAACTGTTGCTCTGGAGCCATTCTGCTGGAATTTACTTTTTCATCACATTCTGGATGTGGGATGATGGAGGAGACTAATATTTTTCCATAGAGTTGGTTTTATTTTTGCATGAATCAGCAATCTTTTCTTCCTTGGAATATCATTCAAGAAAATTGTATTTTCCAAATTGCAGCTGAAAAGGAAAGCTTCTCTTCTACTTCAGAGCTATTTCTCCAAAAACATTTGTGTGTTTTTGCACATGAGCATATGTACATCTATATACTTACATATGTGACTTTTTAGATATAGACAGAAAGAAAGAGAAACACATAATGCAGAGAAATAGTTTGTCAAATAAAAGTTGGTAATCTCTTATAGGAGTGGATTTTCTCGGATTTCTTAACATCATTTTGTATTTTATGCCATGGTTTCTAAGGCATGCATTTTACTAGATACAGAATTAAATTATATGTCTCTTTCCAAAATATTAAGTAATATTAAGTAATTAAAATAATATTTTCCATACCACTTGGTAAAAAACAATCCAATGAGAAAATTTCTCCCTCAATCATTTGTTGGACTAAATCTGAGTAGATCTTCTTATACACCCCTTAGTAACTATGTTTCAGTAGACAGAAATTAATTACAGCCACAGGTACAGTAAGCTGGAGACTTACCTGGATCTGGAATAAAGGAGTAGTTATACATCAAATAATCATACTCTCTATATTACGTAGCATAAGACTATTAATTCTTAAAAGTGCTTGTAAGTAAGTCTTTACCCTTGCCAGGATGTGTATTATTTTACAAAAGTGCAGTTTCTAAGTCGTAAATATGCCCAGGGATTCTCACTTTGCTTGTGTTCATGAAACAAACTGTCAAACACTAACGAGTGCTTCAAATGACTGCAATCTTCCACTTACCTGCAAACTTGATGTGGAATTTATTCTCAGGCTTCAGTATCTGAACATACAAAGGACAATTTGGAGCAAAGTCTTTAACTGCCCATGCTCTTAAAATGGTTTGGTGATCCTAGAAGAAAGA
The DNA here is from genome assembly GCF_024509145.1 of Vidua macroura. Classification (NCBI taxonomy): domain Eukaryota; kingdom Metazoa; phylum Chordata; class Aves; order Passeriformes; family Viduidae; genus Vidua; species Vidua macroura. The sequence goes on from NC_071579.1 coordinate 9,932,549, forward strand.
GTACGAGGGGGTGCCAATGAAATACAAACAACCATGTCAGACTAGAAAAGGAATCTATTCTCAGACTTGCTCCATTGAAGAAAACTCATTTTAAGACCATGTGGCACCAGCTGGTATGAATGTTTATGTGCAAGTTATGTGCAAGTGATAAAATTACTACTACTTAATAATTTCCAGAAATCTTCCACTAATAAGGTATTTTGAACCTCCACTATCTTTCTGCAAATGCTAATGATTGTGTTATTTGGAAAAGGGTAGCGTTTGGATATGGAATGATTGTGTGAAAACTTAAGATGGCAGTGATTAGTCATGTCCAATCCATCAAGAATTATGTAGCATAGATGTCCTTCCAAAGAGATTCATAATTAAAATAGCATTAAATGACGACACCAGCAACTGAGAGTTTAAAATTGTGGGTAATTCTAAAAATATCAGTTTAATTAAAAGCAGATCTGAATTTTTGTGGAACTAAAACATTTGCATAACTGATGTCAGGATGTAGCCAGCTATTAACCAAAGATTCCAAGAGATTTTTCAGGCTGTTAGTTTTTGTTCTTATTACCACATGGCAAGAAGGAGTTAACTGTAGGGTGAATGCTGCTATCCATAAAAGTCATCTATGTGATAATGCATTCATATTTTGAATTTTGTGAAGTAAGACTAATTCCAGTTTATCATCCATCACTTTTTATTTATTTCAAAACAAAAATAAATAAAGAGCTACATGTAGGAAGCCATGCCTGGATTGAAATGCCTTGCCTAGTCATGAAACTGGTGATATTTAAAGATAAAATAAAAAGAATGATTCATTACGTTTGCAGCATCAGCAGTAAGAAAAGGTTTCAGACTCGTGAGCACAAGGGAAAATCTCTGCCTGGAACAGAGTGAAATTGACATTTTCAAACTATAATATTTCATTATCAATTGAGATGTTAGCAAGTATTTTTCTACTAGAAAAACTAGAATGGAGTCATAAGAGGATGGAAAAATATCTTATTTCACATTTTTCTTATTAGTAGTTTCATAGGAGTAGGATTGTTCTGCCCAGTCAGGAGATTTAAAAGCTTGGGTTTAACATGCTGTAGGTTTTCCTTGTATGCAGCCACTTTTTTTTTTTTTTTTTTTTTTTTACTTTTCTGTAACATATGGCAAATTACCCTCCTCAGGATTTTGTGTGTGTGTGTGCTGTTGGCTTTTTTTTCTGTTTTTCTTAAGGTAATGTCACACCAACACAGCTTAGAAGCAGCAAATGACTGGGTAATGGGCTAGATGGTTGTCACATAGCTATGTTACATGCCTAGAAATATAGTTATCTCTATGATACATATTTTCATGGATTGTTTATTTATATTTTTTAAAGCCTGGTTTTATCAGAATATGCGATGATTGTTAAATATAAGAATGAAGATTTCATTATAAAATGATTCAAATTACACTATTTTGTTAAAAACCCGAACAAACCTAGACCCATAGATCATCTCAGTGGGTATGCACTGTTCATCTAATAACCTTGCATTATTGTTTCTTTTTTTCTCTTTCCACTTGGTCTGTCCATGTGTTTGTGTACAAAAGCTGGTTATTTGGTTCCCAAGTTTTTTGCTCAGTTCTTCTCCCAAATTCCACTCTGAAGAAGCAGTACAGGGGAAAGAAAGAAAAATACAGGTAGGCACCTTAAGTGATTTCTTAGTCTCTTCATACTGTTTGAAGAGATTCAGTCTCTTCATACAGTATTGTGTCTCTCTGTTTTAAAATGTAGCAATTTCTATGCTATATTGCAGTCACTTTAAAAACCTTTCTCCCAATATATGGTATATATGTACACACAACAAACAGAGGTAACTGAAACGACATTATGCTTCTGTTCCCATTATTAAGTATTTGTTTCTTTGGAAGGTGAGTGAAAAAATATATTCTCTTCTACATCACCTCCACACAATGAACTGCAGTCAGTGATCAAAAAATTACCACAGATACAAATGGTGATTAATACAGAGGTGATATTTAAGTTCATGTATGAAAAGCTGCAAGTTTTAAAGTGGGTGTATTTAAATCATAAGAACTCAAGGAAATTTATTTAATATGTACTTTAAAGTAGTTCTCTTAATTGAATCTTTTTTTGCCACACATAACTTGATAAATTAGTTATATCCTACTATGTTTGCAACTGTATTGCGATGCCATTAAGGCATTGTAATTTAGATTACCAGTACAGCAGAGTCACACAATTTGATTAATGAAGGGGGAAAAAAAAGGTGCAAGCTTGAATTGGACCATCTCTGAATTTTCAGAAAGCCTGAGAACAAAGCTTTCAGCAACAGTAGAAGTGTTGTCACTAGAAGTTATTAACTAACAAAATAGCAAGCAATGAACAGCCAGGGGTATCCATGGCAAATGAGTAAATCTGCTTGAGCACTGTAGCTGGGGGGATAAAAACCCTCATGGGCATCAAAAAATCACTTGAGTAACAACAGCTCTTCTGGTCAGGAATCTCCTCCTTTTATTTTGACAGCTGTCATGCACAGGAGAGCATCCAAGGATCTTTTAGCAGTTTGTCAGCTTCTCAACAACAGCAGGGTGGAAAATCAGTGGTACTTATAAAGATTGTTACTGGGATGACAGCTGAACTTCCTTCAGCCCTGTGACAAACAAACCTTCTGTACACTAACATGAGGCTGGAGCAGTGTAGGAAATCCAATAAATTTCATTTCACAGCCCTAGGGGGCAGCAAGACAAAATATTTTTTTAAAAATTTAAGAATTTTCTACTTGCAGTATAAATAATTGCATTCTCTGTGAAAAGGTAATCTGAGAGCAAAAGAGATAACAAGGCAGAGAGGTGACACCTTGTTTCAAAGCTTCAGATCCCACTGACCCTGAAATATCATTGTGGCCCAGGGGAAGGGACCAGGAGAGAGTCTTTGGTGAGATGTGCCTGTCTGTGTGCTCCAGGTACAAAGAGAAATGAGATTTGATAGAAGTCTGTAGTGGCAGCTGAAGTGTGCCAGGTACCATTCTGATGTTTCCTGAGGGCAGAAAGGAAGAGCTGCAGTGGGCCATGGCTCCAGAGCCAAACCTGCACCATGCTGGCCACAATGGACGGGAGCTCTGGGAGCTCCATGCAGAGCCCACTGCTGCCCTACAGCACAGTCCAGCAGAGCTGAAAATTGTCTTTTCTTTGCATAAATTCTGAAGCAGTTATGAGCAGAGATGAACAGCTGACTGGTGGTGTTGCTGTCCTTAATGCTGCATAAACCTTCCCAGTGCAGTGTAAATCACACACTGATTTTATGGGATTTCCTGTTTGTAACCACTGTGCAACTCTCAAGTGCATTGTGCGAAATGAGATCTTGTAGCTGATTTATTCTGAATTCATGGCTGATTTAGATAAGACACTTGGGCTAATTTGGAATTTTTCAGTCTCCTACAAGTTACAGGTATTTTTCCAGGTATTTGCAAGAACTCTTGCTTGTTCTTAATTTTAAATACCCCACACCCTCTGTCACTTCCAAGCAGTAGGTCTGCCTGCTTGACTGCTCTGGGATTACTTACTGCCAGTTCAGTGGCTTTCACTGCTGTGTTTTCAGGAGTCTATTGCTGATTAATCAAATTCAAAGTCCTTAGGTCAGTAAGTTTAAATGTTATAGCAGGAGCACAGGTTTATGTCTCAGGGAACTCAGTGAATTTCTGCAAGGGATGGGTCCAGAACAGGATCTTTCGCTAAGATCTTTTAACAAAGTTCTGATGCCAGATGAAGTAATAAGTGATAGAAGATATATTAAGTAATGCTACAGATATAATGCAAAGCTCTCATTTCCCATTTTTACTGTATCTCTTTTCAACATTTAGAAAAATAATTGCTATTTCTTACAATGTAGCACCAAAACAGTATTTTTAGTTGAGATTGTTAAAACATAATTACTGAATTATAAATACTGGTTCTGTCCTGTTAGTCAGTTTATAAGCATCTTTGGGGATATTCAGACTAATACTGAACCCCTTTGGAGTTCAAGATTGAACTGAATGAGGCAACACTGCAATAATTTATTGTAGTGCACATGGTGAAAGATTTCAAGTTATGTTCATAAATTCATCCTCAGTGAAATTTTTTTTCTGGATATCTGTGATCAGTAGATAATCTCATTAGCTGGAAGAGTTCTAGTTCATACAGTTTTATTCTTTTATCACAGAGGCACTGCACAGAAGTTTGTATTAGCTGTGTTTATTTGTGGACAGTAACTTACCTGACTGCAAATAACAACCAGCATGGGCAAACCCATAGAAACTTATTTAAAGAATCTTGCCATTTTTCATTTTTTAAATTGGCCAATATGAAAAATGGTCAAATAGTCTCATATATATTGGTTACTTGTATTAGTCACAAATTTATTTATAAAGTTGAGTTCAGGCTTTACTTCATTAGTTGTGAATATACCAGTCAGTTGATGTCTCTTTTCTGATTTAATAAATACAACTGATTAAATTGAATATCTAGAGCAGTTCAAGTACTTTGAATATTGACAGAGTACCATTCTTGGAAGTGATTAATGACCAGTTATCAATGTATCTATGTATCTACTATGAGAGTACTTCTATGCTGTTCTGCCCTTGTTGCATAAAAAAGAGCTGAGAGGGAGTAAGGGCAGTAAAACCTGTCCATCCTCTCATTTCTCCCTCCCCAACTTACAGCTGCTGTCCTGTCCACCTCACAGCGGCTGCTCAGGATGAAACAGGCTTCAGCATTGTCCATCCTGGAAGAGAGGAGACAAACCTGTCACAGCCCAAGCAGGTACTCTCTGGACTCGTGTCTCACAGTCAGAGTCTTGCACAGAGAAACAGAACACAAATTTGAGTCTGTTCTCATTTCTTACACTGGGGACAGTAAAAGTTGTGTCCAAGTAGAGTGGCCTCAAACTTAATTTGCAAAGTATTTATCTGTCATGAATATGGAAGGTGAATAAACAGCACCAGCCTGTCTGGTGTGTAAGAGTGAAATATGCACAAGTTATTACTGGTAAGAATGAACAAGAGGGGACAGATAATAGACTTGTCTTGCCTAGTGAGAGCAGAAAGTTGGGTAGATGTACAAGAATTATGTGTTTGGCATAAATAACAGACATTTCTGTGTATATATGCATTAAATGAACTATTCCAGTTCACTATGTCTTTGATTAGAAGAAATCATGGGAGCTCTATGAGTAATTTCAGCTAAGCAAAGGAGTAGTACTGGGAAGACAAGGTCTTTACCAAAGTTATAGCAAAGAAAATTCAGTAAAATTAGATGAGATTTTTTTGCAAAAATGTTTTGTTAATTGGCTATTCAGTACTGATGCAGTCACCCAGCTGTTGGTATTTTGGTGTTACCTTTATCATGTTATTTTGACATTGGTTCCCATATAATATATGGCTACATTTTGATAGCGAGACCCTTATTGATTATTTTGCTGCTGTTGGTAAACATAACTTTATTTATTAGAATAATTTTATCATGTGCCTTGTAAGCTCCTCAGTACATTATGTTCTCATTAAAAAGAAATACACCAAACATCTTGGGTACTGGGTACTTGGTTTCATATCCAACATTCTATTAAATTCCCACTATACTTCTTCCCTCAGGAGAGGTTGAAAATTATTCTGTGACAGGTACATTCAATTACATGTTCTGCAGGAAAAAGCACAGTTCCACAGCTGACTACCTCCAGGTTATTATAAGTGAAATTCAAGATTATATTTAGGGAACAGCCTAATTTTAATTCTTGTAATGTGTAGAACAAATGTCAGCTAAATCCACATATGAATTCCTTCTTGAAATCAGCAAGAAAGCAAGAAAAAAAAACAAAAGAAAGTAGGATCTCTCCAAAAGAAAATTTCTAATCCTGAACAAAGCTTTCTTGTCTTGTCAAATTTTAAAAACTGGTTTTTTCAGTGGCAGAAGTCTGAGAAGGTAATACTGCTCATGAAGCTTCTCACAGATGAGATTCTTGGAAATAATTCCCCTCAGGTAAAGAATGAAACAAATAGCCAGACAGGTAATGGCTTAATTTTAGTTATCTACAACACAGAGCAATGCAGATGAGTTAAATCAGTTATTTTCTAAGAATCACCTTTCCCTCTCTTTGGAGAGTTTAAAGAGATGACCCTTCTGCATGAATTCCACTGTGAATTCCTTTGCAGCTCAACTGATTGAGCACTGGGGGGAGGTGTGTGTGAGGAACTGTGCTTGACTGATGTGTTTTGATAAATGTCATGCTATTAATTGGCAGAGAGCATCTCTTAGAAGTGGTGGAAGTATGTGGTAAGAGGAGGGCCCTGAAGAGTTCAGGTATGTATAGCAGAACAGTTGCTTAATGTTACCAGGCTGAACTTAAAAAACCAAAACTGTACATTGGGTTCAAAATTTCAGATATTAAGAAAAACAAGTTCTATCAAAGAGCTTTGCTTCGCCTTCTAAATAAACATGACTTTCCTTCTAGCACAGATTTTCTTGCTTGCTAAAGTTATTTATCAAACAGTATGAATGAAAAAGTAAAAAAGAATGGTCAACATTTGCCTACTTAGCTCTCAATAGGTCTTGATCTTTTAGGGCTGAGCCTTGCAGGTAGATAACTCTTTGGGACCACATTGGGATTTGTAACACCCTTCGGACCTGAGCATCCATCTCCGTAGGACACAAAATAACCACATAATAGTCCTGTCAAAAAAGGAAAAAAAGGGGAAATAGTCATGGTTAATGTTGCTGGAGAATGAGTCAACAGTGACTTGAGATGTCAAAAATGTCTCGGGTAAGACGCTGACAGGCAGAATTTATTTCCTCAAAATTCCTCCTTCACATTAATGGGCCAATCCAAACTGCTTCCTGTGCTACTTGGAAAAGGAAAAGCAAAAATTGTTTGAAGGATCCATAAGTGCACAAATGAAAAGGAGGGATAAATGGAATGTGGGAGAGGAGAGTGAGAGCTTAGGCCAGGCTGGTCATAAAAATCTTCCTTTCTGCAACACAGAGATTTCTGCAGAAAGCAAAATGGCACTGGATGCAGTGCACCATCTGTATCCTTCAGCTTCTCAGTGCACAGAATCATTAAGGTTGGAAAAGATCTCCAAGATCACTGAGTCCAACTCAATTTCAGCTGTGAAGGGAATGTATATAAGCCCTTTTAAATTACCTGTGTAGTATTAAGGCTTTTCTTCTTTGTTTCTAGTGTATCACAGAGCCTGGCTCATTCTTCAGCTTAGTTAACGAAATATTGTGTTTCAATTTGTGTTTGTATCTATAAAGGACTGGATTTCTTTGTGCAATTGCTTATGCCTCTTACTAGCTAATTGTTTTGGGGAATATTTTGGATTTGGGATTTGGCAAATTGCTGCTCAGCCATTTGAGAGTTGTATTTGTGTGATTCTTGCAGTATTTAATGAAGCATGATACCACAGGTAACTTAGCAAAAGACACAGAGAAGGTTTACTAAAAGGGAGAGTCTGTAGCAAAGACAATGATAAAAAATCCAAATTGATATCTCATGGAAATAAGTTTCTAGATGTTCCAAATCAGCCATATGACAAGTTTGCATTACCTAGGGAATATGTGTACACTAACAAAATCTGTGTATTCTGTCAACATCTTTGTCCTTTAAAGTACATGAATTTATTTCTTAATTTCCACAATTCCAAGAGGATCTTATCTCTGCAATCCTGTACAATGTGCTCTAGGATGACCCTGCCTGAGCAGGGAGGTTGGACCAGATGATCCCCAGTAGAGCCTTCCAACCTGACCCATTCTGATTCCTAACGCTGGCAAAAAACAAAGCAAAACGTGAAAACCAAAGGATGTTTTTAATTGTGAGGATTTTTGGATCCAGTCCCAAAACAATGGGGAAAAAATAAATTGAGTAGCTTTCATTTATTTTCTGTTTTAGGGCAGAATCTAAGGAATTTGCATGGAAATACCTGTTTCTAAAAAGACTGGCACAATTCAACAAGACACTATTTCTACCTATTTACTCTTTTCCCCTCAATACCTCAATTTAAAATGCCTCCAAACTCTGTATCTCAGCTTCTTACTGCAGATATAGATTCCCAATTCACCTATCTATTCCCAAAAACAGTTTTACTAATTAAAAACAATTTCAGAAACTTTTCTTAAAAAAAAACAAACAAAAAAACAAACAAAAACCAAAACAACAAACAAATGAAGTGTTTTGAGGGGTTTATTTGTTTGGGGTTTTTTTTCCATTCTCAGTACCTGCAGTCTGGGGTGGGCATAGAATTCATTTAAGAAATCCATGAGTAAGTCAATCTTCAGAGAGCTCACACACAGCACAACGTGTTTTTCCGTCTGAGCTCTGTATCTGCTGTAGTTTCCTCCAGACTTTTGCCTCTCCATCCACAAATATGCCAGCTGTTCAAACTGCAAGAGATGCTGATTGTCAGTGCAATAGAGCCCAGTAGGTGAGCATTACAACTCTATCATGACTTCACAATGTTGCACTGTTCATCCCACGCCCCTGTGAAAAGCTGCCCTTAGCCCCAATATCTTTTTCTTTGTAAAATGTTCTCTAATAAGGTGATCACAAACCACAGCATTAGTGCCAGAATCTAACACACACAAACAGCAGTGAAAATTCATTAAAATACCATCGGATTATACTAAATCACAGGAGTTTAGAAAAGAATGAAGGCTAGTACCTTATTCCTTTAGGTAATTTATGCCTTCTAGCTCTCTTTTTCTAGTATTGTGACATAATTGCTTCCCTTATATGAAAGGTTAAGTTTCCACACACATACTGTGAATATACTTGGAAAGAGGCACCATTTTTTTTTCTTAGTTCGGGCAATAATTCTTCCCAGAGATTTTATAGTGTTCTGAAGGTGATGTTCTGTAAACTCTCTTATCTGCCTTACAATTTTAGATACAAGTTAAATACACAGCAGCTGCTAATACAGCAGGTTTGCCTTTGCCAGCTGAACAATATATGCAGGTATGAGAATACTGTAACAGTCTGTAAAGAAACATACAAATACCAGGTCAAAGATTCTTGTAAGTAACACATGCTTGATACTGAGATCAATTTAACTGTATGGCTGTGTGATAGCATCTTTTTCTCCTCCACATTGCACTGATGGAGAGGCTGAATCGTGAATAATAACTGATTTCATTTCATTGCAGGGCTCAGGAGAGAATGCCTCCCACTCCATTATGTGTATGGAAAACTATATGAAGCCCCATTATCACTACAAAGGTATAAAATAAAGTAGCTAATAATAGATAAATTTATATGAAATTCCAGTCGATTCTAGGTTATTTACTGCTCCTGTGGAGCTCTCGGACCTGAAGTATGTATCAGAACCACCTTAAGGATGAAATTTCTATGTCCCAGGAAATTCCAAATTTCTTAAACAGAGCACATTTTGGTTTTCAATAGAATATATATTTTGCTAATTTTTCACTGAGTGAGAATATAATTGTGTTGGTGCATATGGCTATGAATACATACATTCAATATTTAATTAGAGTGTTAAATAACATCAAGAAAATTAATGCTGAAAGCTTGAGCTTCCGCCCTCCTAGGGTTTATGTGTTGTCTGCCCACACTGAGCTTTAGTTCTCTGCCAAAGAAGCAGAGACTGGAAACTATGGCTGTGTGAGAAACTTTGGAGCTTCATGGTCTAGCAGGTCTACTGTAAGCTTTGATAAAAACACAGAGTGTCTCCCCACATCCTCTTTTTCTGGCACAAGGGCTGGGTGATCACCACGTGTGCAACAGTGAACATCCTGGCAGGGTTTCCCATGTAACCTCAGGGTTTCTGTCATCCAGCTTCACCTAATGAGCTGGAAAATGCTTGTTACAAATTTAATAAAGCTGACTGACTCCTTGAAGTACTTGGATTTTCATAAATTGCTCTTTCCCTGTTGAAACTGTTAGAAGTCCTAAACTTAGGCAGCCATGAAAAATTCCTAAATGTGCTGCTGGCTCAGTGTGCATGTGTTCCATACACAGCTGTGAACCCAATTTGCTTGAGTTGCAGATTTAATGAGATTTTTTTCAAGTTAGCACTGAGCTGTAAGAATAAGAGAGGAAGTGGAGAGAACCAAGATTAGAAACAGGGAGAGCCTGCAGAGGAAAAGCTGTACTCATAAAGAAAGTGCTGGCTACTGTTGTGGGGTTTTTTTGTAATTGCTCCATTAATAACAAACCCATATCTCAGGATAAAGGAAGGCCTCTGTGGTACATGACCAATGCAAAAAACTTTCATCAGCACTTGAAAACTGTTATCAGTGCCCTGTTTTTTAGTATAAATCTAGAGTATAGGAGAACATACAGGGAAAAGGGAAAAAAAAAGCATAATAGGAGAGATAGATGGTTCTTTTTTCTGACATTTTCTGTGCAATAATAATAGTAACAATAAGTTATTGTTAAGTTATTATTTCAGTTATTGTTTCAGTTATTTTTTCAGTAATTGTTTCAAAACAATTCTAAAGAGAAAAAAAAAATCCACATTTACCTGTATGGGCAACACCACAAGAGCAACACAGATCATAATGACAACAAGCAGCTTTGAAGGCCATATCTTGGGTGTAACATCCCCAAAGCCCACAGTAGAAAATGTCACTATGCAGAAATAAAGGGAGTCAAAGAGAGTCAACCTGTTTCCTGCTCGTTCCAGATGCTGAATTCCACAAATACTACGTAGAAAAGAATGAATAAAGACATGAAAAATAAAAACTGTTCAAGCTTGATGATTATAGGTGCAGAGAACTATTTTCAGAATTCATAAATTGCTTAGCAAAAACATTTTTTCAAAGAAAAGTAAAAATTAGTATCAAACCAGAAGAGCTATATTGTTACAATTTTCAAGTATCATTTGTAATAAAAGAAACACACTTTTGATTATTCTAATATGATAGGCACAACTGTTGCTAGGTTTTGCTTATTGGCTGTTGTGAAGGAGAGGTGGTATATAGAACATCATGGATTGATGCAATTCCTTTCTAAACCAGAACAAAACAGATGGTATAGAGCTGCCACCATTCAACATTTTTTATAGATATGTTTCAACTTTTTCAGGGAGGTTTGCTGCCGTGGCCAAGAAAAGTGCACATACAGCTTTCTGTAAATCTGTCTCTCTTTATGTTGGTCCCTGGCCCTTTCTGTGGCAAAGTTACTGATGTGAACCAGTTTTGAGAGCTGGTTGCACATTGGGAGGTTACTGTTGGCACAAATGGGTACTGACTGGAATAAAGTGAATGTGGGAACTGCAGACTAATGAATTATCAGAGGAAAGAGCATCCAGGGTCAGCCTTCAGGTAGGAAGTGGGAGGTGGCAATTGGTGAGTTTCTGCTCACTGAAAGTACAGAATAGAAATACGGGGCTTGGCTGGGCCTGTAATAGCAGAGCAAGTGGAGTTCACCCCTTCCAGTCACACATTCCTGAGAAGAAGTAAACAGCAGCCCAAGTTAACTGGCAATTATTTTTCTTGGAATCAGCAGGGTGTGCTTTTGGTAACAGAATCTGTAACAGAATCTCTCTACAGGTCATCCTGCTATTTCAAACACTGCAAATTTCAAAAATATTTCACTTTGTAAATATGTATCATGGCAAAGAGCTTCCCAAGCTTAAAATATTATCTTCTCTGATACAGTGGAATTACTTAGTTCAGTTCAGGCTTTTAAATTATATTCAACTATGTAAAAAAAACCCCAATGTGTGAACCACCCTGAACAGCACTTTTTCCCCTTGGAGCTAGCAGGATGATTTCTCCTCAGAGAATTAGATAAATAATTAATAAATCATATTCCTCAGTAATTATTCTAGAACATACTAAATAGTATTTCTTCATATATGGGATCCAGATGGTAAGAGTCCCTCATTAGTATCTGCCATGGGAAGACCTTTGCATCACCAGGGAGACCCTGTGTTTATAACAGTGTTAGCAGTTGTTCTTCTTTTCTCTGTTCTGTTCTCCAAATATAATTTAGCTGTGGGCAGTGGCATTTCCAGAACATATGGATCAAATTCCCTGTTTCCTTTTCACAGTTCTAGCATTTGTAGTTTTCACACATCTCAAAATGTTCTAAAAAGGGTGGGTTTTTTTCCCTGTTGTTTGCCTAAGTTTCATACTTCAGTCAGAACTGATATTTATATTCCTATCCAGTTCATCCCACATTTTTCACTGGAGTTGTAATCTAGATCTTCCATTATTTCACTATGTTCACAGTTTTGCTGGAGGTTTTTTTGGGGTTTTTTTTAGTAAAAGGATAATTATATTTTTATCCCTGAAAATACTAACAGAAGGACTGTAAGTAATTATGCTAATGAAGCTTTCTTTTGGTCTCAGACACGGAAGTTTCTCAAAAGGCTTTTCTAGTTTTAATATGAAATAATGAAGTAAATTGTAAAGGCATTGAAGCATGGAAAAATGAGCTATTTTAATATCAATATTCACATAAGTTACATGTTGTTTTAAAAGCAGAATGGAGATGGATTTTTAATTCTTTATTTTTATTATTCCTATTCACCTGTGTGTATTTTCTTCTCTCTAGTTGCCTTTTGTGGATATATCCCAGAAATACATAACCATAATTTGAGGAATTAAGCTCATAAGGGCCAGAAAAGCAAGTTACACTGAGCCAGGGATATGGTTCCCCTCCAACAAGACTTTTACACCATTGCCCTCAGCAGATTAAATATCTGCAGATGGGGTTGTATTGAACCATAATGCATGAGCCTATCATTGGTAGAAATGTGGTTTTTCTGGTGCTCATACCTGTGAAATTGCTTGGTGTTTGTAAATGCAAAAGGGTCAGCTTTACTTCTTGTATCTGACAGGATGGATTAAAATATAAAAATTTGATACCATCAGGCTGTTTTTTTTCTAATTTTCAAGGAATTAAAATTGTTTGTTTATTTCTTGCTTTTTTATAAAACCTTAACATTTTTAATAGCTTGATGACAGGAAAATTCAGGTCTTGAATTATTGTTGTTGTTGTTATTATTAATATTTCCATAGCCAGCCCACCCAATCATACTTGGGCTGAATTGAAATAAGGTAATATACCATGAACCATTTCAACCTTTTCCAAGTGAACAATAGAATTCCTGTTGAATTTAGTAAGATCAAGACTTCATTTGATCAGCTCTACCCCTTTACAATTCTATGTATTCCTATTCCTTGAAGCCATCAAAATAATGTGCCTGATCAAAAATATTGTGGATTTGAGATGTTTCTCACTGAACTTAGTGGGCATGAGCCAGAGCTGCCCAAATTTAGTTAACAATATTAAAGTCAGCAAGACAAGGGAGCTGCTTCTTTGCTGAAGAAGAAATTCAGCTTGAAGCCCTCACCCTGCACATGGGAATGATAAATCCAGAATCAGGCTACCAAGTCTGGGTGTTTTGGTGCTCTGCTGTTTGTCTTTACTGGAGCCAGAGAGCACAAACTGCAGGAAAAAAACTGATTTTCAAAGAGACAGCTTTAAGGAAGTCTAATTAAAAATTAAAATATTATCTCTGTGACTACTCTCCCAAGAATATTACACTTTCAGCTCACCAACTATGCCTTTAGAGAAATGTTACTCAGCACTGATAGCACATTCCCATCTGTTTGGGAATTACCTGATTATACCTTAGAGAGAGTGCAGTGGAACATCAGTGGATGCCCAAGAAGCCAAGTCCACATGGATTAGTTATTCCATTCCCCAGAACTCATTGACATCTTTTAATACATCCCAATTCCTTAGATGAATAGTATCAGCTTTCTTTTTCAGAAATGAGGTGTTAATCATTACTTTTAGCATAAATTCTGCACGTAAAAATACACATGTTCTTGGCTGCTTTCTTATGTTTCCTGACATTATGAAATGTGCAGTAATTCAGGCTTCATATTTTGCCTGTTTTGATATTTTTGGTGATATTTTTACCTCCTTGTTTGCTTCCTTTTCCTCTTTCATCTCCTGAAGGTAAGTAATTTAGTCATCCTTGGATAAACAAAATTATTACAAGCAGGAAAGGAATGTACAGTAAAGGCAATGCTGACACCTACTTGTTTTTGTGGAGAAAATAAACCACTGTAATAATCAGTACACAGAGAGTCCCTAGCTGTGGGCAAATAAGGCAAATTCAGCACCTTCTATGCCAATTTTAGGACTCCTGTGAATTCAGGAAGGTTGTCTTTTCACAATGGATCTAAGGGAGGCACTCACAATTCAGCACAAATATGGGTTTTTTTCCAGAACAAAATTGCTTCAATGCAGAGGAGATTTCTATTTCTAAAAAAACCCACAGAAAGCCAAACTAAGTGTCTGCTGAAGCAAACGTAGTATCAGAAAATGTATTACAAACATCCAGAGGACAGAAGTATCTTTCCAAACACTCTGCTACCACTGCACTTGAAAAACAAAAAGTAAAGAGAATAACATGTAATCTCTGAAGACTGGTAATGTTTAGTTTGGGTATTATTTGAACTATTGAGAGTTCAGTCTCTGTTTTACTGGAAGCTTTCTTTCTAGTTCCAGGAATCTTTGTTTGCTTGAGTATCTTATGTGCCAAAACTAACTCCTGCTTGTAAATAAGCTGTCTCTACATGCACTACAGAAATAAATACTGCAGAGTAAAATAATCCCTGAGACAGTTTTTTATCACGTTGCAGAAGCATGTCACAGAAATGGATGTAACAAGAACCATTTGGATGGTATTTTGCAAATATTGTACATAACTATCCTTATTTATAACCAATTGTTTAGAGTCTATTTGATATCAATTTATATTTTCATTTCTCAGCGCTGACAAATTAATCTAATTTCTACATTTTCATTTCTAGAGAAAATTATTGTTTACACATACAGCTTCTTGAGGCCTAAAATAATGCACTAGAGGCTGAGCCAAAAGTCAGAGCTGCTTCTGTGTGCTGAGGATTAGGCAGCAACTGCCAGCACTTTTCTTTGGAGCTGTACCTTTGAGCTCCACCTTGTGTAATTACTTTGCCATGTTTGCAGCAGCTGGCTGAAGGGAATAGCTAATGAATGTGTTGAAATCAACATGGATTCATTTGCTCAGATTCAGTGTGATTCTGTGGCAAAGGCTCAGTGCTTCTGTACTACAGAACCTACACCTGAAATAATTCACAAGAGTAGCAATCCTGCTTAAGCAAATGTCCTCAATAGTTTCTCACATCTAAAACTCTAAACAATTTCCTCATATCCTACCAGAGAATTGTGATGCTAGCAAAAATTAGAAATTAAACTCTCATTTTTTGATTGTCCTATACTGCCAATTGTTATTAATGTTATTTCAACAATTTATGAGCCTACTATCACAGATTTCTTCTTTTTTCTTTATGAGAAAAATTGGAATGAACAGTCAATAAAATTGTTGACAGACCACTAACTCTAGTAAATATTCATGGCTAAAGTACAAATACAGTGAAATACTGAAGAAAAGGACCATGTTGACTTCCCAGGAAATACAGACAAGCATTTGAGACATATTTTACCACTATAGTGACTGTAATTGCTTAAGGAAACTTCCTCAATCTCTACACCAAAATAAAATATGCCTATAGAACAGTTTATTCTTTAGTCTTACTCTGGAAGATATAATATCTCATAAAAGTCTGGTAAATTTATAGAGGTCTTGCTTAAAATTGGCAAAAGGTGCTCACTACTTGCCAAAGTTGTTAATATTAAGCTGGTGCCAGTCTTAAATCCTTGAAATGAAAATGGTGCTGGGACTAATGCTGTATTTGGAGAATGCCCTGCTTTTTACAGAGGAAAACAGTTTTTCATACAAGAAATTGTCTCTGTGGGGTGTTCAGTCTTCTCTAGAACATCATGTAGAGCCAGATGCAGTTTTGTCCCACATTTTAGAATTAGACATTATGGAACAGCAATTCTCAGTGTGGAGATTTAGTATTCATACAATCATTAGACATGCAATTTTCACAAACTCCGGGCTGAATACTAATATAACTGGAGTGACATTAAAGTGCATTTCTTTTTCATTCCTGTATCAGATTCATGTGGAAATACTGTCTGTTGACTTCTGAGTGACAATACATGCAGAATGTGAAAGTGTTGGTAATCACCCTACCTGTGACCCAAAAACCTGATGCTTTCTGACAGAAACCCTGACTCTTTTGTGTAAATAATGAAGAGGCAAACAAAAAGAACAAGGGATGAGCAGAAACTGCAGCAAGTAAAAGAGTGAAGCAACAGTCACAAAATACTCTGACCAATAATAAAATGTTAATCCCATCCAAAAACCCTGAAGAGGAGGTTTCAACTTGCTAAAAACCAAATGCTTCAATTCTTTCCAAGACTTGTGCCTCTTCTCAGGTCTTTTCTGAAGTCAGTGCGTTTTTCTAATTTATTTTCTATAAACAATATTAAAATAGAAAAAAAAAACCCACTAGTTTAAGTCGATGTACAATTTTCATAAAGTTACTATGATGGAATTTGGAACAATGTATCATGTAAAATATATAAAATTTAAGCATTACAATGAGAAGATGCTATTTTCACCTTACATTCCACATAAAAGGCTTTAAAGCTGTAGGAATTACTGAATTTCAGGATATAGAAAATATTAAAGAAAGATGAAGGTTGTCATGCTGCCGTTAAAGTAAACTGGCAGAGAAATTCCCTTGCCGTTCTTAGTTGGCAACACCTGATCTAACAAATGCAGTAGATCAGCTGCAAGGTATTCCCTGACAGGACAAAACAGATACTGGACATTGTGGTTTCTTAATTTTAAAGGACCAACGTTGTAACAATTTCAGACATTTTTGCAACTCTAATGCCACTTCGTCAGACAGTTCAACATAAATATTTCTATTTTTCCAGGTAAGTTTTTTTCAGAGACCAGTATTCATTTTCATACAACACTGTCTCTTTTTTTTTTTTTTTTTTTTTTTTTTTTCAGAATCACAACAGGGAAGGGGAAGACTTGGATTAATTCAATAGGCTTTGAATCAAACTTTTCAGTTCTGTGGGACTTGGAACACAAGCTACAGGCAATGAATTTACTTTCACCACACAACAATGCCATCATGTCAGAAATTAATTTGGACTTTCTCTTCAGATGGAAAGGTCATTTTTGTTTGTTCCAATTTTACCTTTATCCCAAATTATGAAGTTTGATGACATGATTATTACTTATCCATGGTGTCCTTTATAAGCATTTTTCTGCCCCAAAGATCAGAACATTATATGCAGCTAATGGTTGCAAAAACTCAACTTATAAAAATAAACTCTCCCCCTAGGAACCATGTGATTTCCAGCAAGTGCAGAACATCTTGTTAAGCAGAATAGGGTATTATGAAATGACCAAGTGTATATAAATATTTGTTGAATCTGAGTGAGAACCTTTCTACTCCTGCTGCTGCCTTTAGTGGGATAAGAAGTGGAGCTGCAATTACAGAGCCCTGGTCATCGAGACTGCACAAGCAGGGTCCCTCTGTGGGCAGCCTTCAGCTCAGTGTGTTTCCACAGGCAGGTCTGTCCACACTTCAGCCTCTAAGCTCAAGGGTGCACCTGTATTTGTGTGTGCTTTCAGTCTGCCCAGAGCTTTGATGGTAAACAAAGTAAATTTTGGCAGCCCAGCTTCAGTGTGTCAACACTGTGGCACCCAAGAGCTGGAGCCTGAGGTTCTGGTCTGCTCACACAAGGAGTCAGAAACTACTCAGGAAACAGAATCATGCACTCACTACTTAACCACCAGATACTCCTCACCTGCAGAGTGCTACAGAATTAGGTGACATTCTATACCTATCCTTCCTTGGGAAGAATAATTAAGTAATCTATTTATAATATTCAAAAATTATATGTGTTGTGCTGGAAAATTCAAATGCAAACCTCTAATTTAATACACCCGATATGTTATGTTTTGGAACATCATGTTTAATGTTTCTTGCAATAGTTTTGAAACACTCTTATGGTGTAACAGTTGTTATGCAAACCACCCACACTACCTCAATCAAACTGAACTAACAATTGAAAGATTCATCATCTGAATATTTGTTAAATGTGCATAAGAAAAAGCTAATCCAACGTGCAGAATATTCTGTGAGCTACTGACAGAAACCTTTTGTTAATCTTCAACCTAACTCAAGTCATGGCATATTTTAATGACAAATGCATTTAATTTTATTGTTAAGTCAAAATTCTCTCCTTATCCGATTTTGCATTTTCATTTGATTTTTAAGGATATTCATGGATCTTCCTTACACTGACATCCATTTTTACATCTCCTTGACAGCCTTTCATCTGTCTGCACTTTGAGTGCAACTTCTTTTTGCTGCTCTCATTGCTGCTATTGAAACAACTGCTTCAGGACAAGCCAAGTTAGCTTTCTCCAGCTGCAACATTTTATGGTTGCTAGCACCATAAACAAAAAAGAATTTCTTAGAAAATAACAGATAAGTAATATTCAGGAAGAATGGACTTTCTTGCAGTACTTAACCTGTGAAA
Source organism: Vidua macroura (assembly GCF_024509145.1). Lineage (NCBI taxonomy): Eukaryota > Metazoa > Chordata > Aves > Passeriformes > Viduidae > Vidua > Vidua macroura. The sequence goes on from NC_071579.1 coordinate 9,951,003, forward strand.
CTCACACCAGTAACAAATACAGACTGGAGTGGTCTAAAACTTACAAGTGACTCCAATCAACTGCCTCTTGTTTTATCCCCTTTAACCACAGCCATGAAGCACGGAAAGCAGCCCTTTGGAAAGCTCACAAGTGGTATTTTCCTTTCCAGCTTAAATTTCCAGAGACTTTAGGTAATGAGACTTTGGATAATGAGAAACTTTCTATTGTCCTCCCTTCTGGAAACTATTAATATAGAAAGAGTGTTTAAGATAAAAGGCTGTAGTCAAATCTCATGAGGACAGTGGTGTACATTTCTTGCATTTCAGGATGCCCTGTGAAAACACTGACTTATCAGTGGTCTTTGTTCTCATAGTGTTTCCCTTCAATATTTTGGCTGTTACATGCACAAATTTAGCATCTAAGCTTCTTTCATATGCCTAGGTGTTCTAAGTGTTTGTACCTCTGTCAGTGAGGTCACCCATACAGGAAAGAACAAAGGCCACCAGTTACTGTCAGATCTGTAATCTCCCTGTCAACATTAGAAACAGAAAATCTGGCCAATAATTACAGAGAGATCTCTGCAGCTTGCCAGCAACGTTTGCTGGATCTGGGCTACAATGTAAACCCTCTGCATGTTTAGTTTGTCCTCAATGTAAGTGACATTCCATGAGAGTCTTAAGGTAAAGGCAGCTCAAACAGGCAGTGAGCTAAACAGAAGCATTTGCTATGCTGCTGCTTTACAAGGGGAGTGTCCACACAGCTGCTTAAAGGGGTGGCTTATGGGCAGACCCAAGAAAAGTGCACTGATATATCCAGTCTGTCTATTTAGAACATTGTCTGCAGATTCATGGTGAGCAGAAAGGTCACTGCAGAGTGCAAGATACAAAGGGGTGTATGGAAACTGCAATGTAATCTAAAATATAGCCTGAGTTTTTTTTTAAATACTCATATGGTATGCTTTGGCTCTTTTATTTCATAACAAATTGTTATTAAAAAACCAGAAGCACACATGAAAATGTGTGCCACATAAATAAATTTTCCTTGTTTGCGTTCCTTCTGGAGAGGTATTTTTACTTCAGAGACACCTCGTTGTTGACCTACAGTCTCAGCTAGAGACAACCCTTTGGACAGTGACCAAGGAAACAACTGGCCTGTGAAAAAGATATAATTAAGCACCAGACTTAATGCTTAGGTTTGCTAAAACACCAGAAAGGGGGGAAGTCTTAAATGGAGGTTGTGTAATGGGGTGAAAATTATAGGAGATAATCTGTGAGGAGATAAAAGCAATATATTCTATCATGCATTACAGGGCAGACTCCTCTATGGTTTGAGTTCCTGCTTGGAAACCCAGCAATTTTTTTAGCCCTGAGCCAGAGGGCTTGTACACCTTGAACTCTCTGTGAATTGTTTGATCAACAAGCTCTGGGATTTCACTGTCATCATTTTCCTCCTGCTCCTCACTACTGTTAACTCTGCTTTCCATTGAAATCTGGTGATTTAGTTGGTGATTTAGTTGAGTGAAAAATCCTGAACTTATAATACTTAAAGAGTTTTCTGAAAGTCAGAGAAATTTTCTTTGGGACACCTGTTTTGACAATGTGCTTGCTTGAATAAAAATTTCCAAGTCTAGTAATTTCTTTGGCTGAAATTCAAACGGATCTATACATATTACTCTTTTCAAAAAATCATTGAACTCCAAAACCTCACAAGACTCTTGAAATGTGAGGTTTCACTGTTCAACAAACATAAGCATGTTTAGGAAAAAAAACAGTATACATGATTAATACTCATCATCTAAAACAAGGGCACAGGTGGTGTCATAATGACCAAAAAACAGGAGACACGTGAGTGAAAAGGGGAACTTCACCCAGCAGTCAGGAAAATGGGATTAATGATCACAACACCAGAGAGATGAAGGCAGGGAGGAAGAAGAAGGAAGATCACTGTGCCTAACAGGACTGACAGCATATTCTATAATCTCTGCTATGTTTTGTCTGGCATGTTTTCCCCTTGATTGCTTAGCCCATGGAGAATATTCAGTAAGATTTTATTCTTACTATACACACACACTACAACTCATAAAATTAGACTTTCACTCTGAATATTCAAGAAGAAGCATTTCATATTTGCCTTAAAGTTGGCTGAATATTTTGTGCAGTTTTTTCTTTTACAGTTTTAGAATATTAGTGAACTAAAAGAGACCAAGTGAAAGAGTACAGTTAAAAGATGACCTGCTATCATTCTTTTTGCCACAGGGAAAGGTAAAACAGAAGTAAATTTCTTTACTGAGAGGGTGTTTGGGCAGTGCAACAGACTCCCCTAGGAAGTGGTCCTGGCACCAAGCCTGTCAGAGTTCAAGAGCCATCTGGACAAAGCTTTAAGTCCCAAAACTATGATTTAGTTTTAGGTAAACCTCTTAGGAGCAGGGAGTTAGACTCGATGATGGGTTCCTTCCAACTTGAAATATTCAGTGATTTATCCAATTTTAGTAAATGCAAGTACATGCCCATATGTAGCTGTGCCCTCTCATCAGTAACTTTATTTTTAACTTCTTTGCATAAGATATTTGCATTTACTTGTTTTTCCTCTGCTCATCTCTAATGAAAAGAAACTTGCAAAATACAGGACTGTATTTAAACCAAAAAGCAGATTAAGTGCTCATTCTCAGCAGTTGACTAAGGCTTGTCATGTACAAAAGCCAATGGTAATAATGACCTTAAATATACAAAAAAAGTAACTGAAATGGAATGCCACAAAGAGTTTTGTTCTGAACAAAGCCTGCAGTTAGAGCAGACTGTGATGTAGTGGTACCTTTAAACAGCTTTGTCTCTGGTGTGATCCCCTACTCCTTCAGCAGGAGGGAATGCCCTGCTTGCTCTGCAGGGTCATCACAGTGTTCTGTGCCCAGAGGAACTGACAATCACATTTCATGCCTGCTGTTACCTTTGCAGTCTACAAAGTCAACCCATGGCTTGGTCTTCAGTTTTTACTAATGAACAGTGATTATTTTTAGTTCCTTATCGCTGTGACTCAGGCACGTCCACTCTGACATACACTTCCATATGGCAGAAATGCACAACTTCCAGCAATGGGAAAAAATACAGCTGTGCTTGTGCAAAGAATGGGGGCCTATGTTCAGCTTTAGGGATATACTTGAGTTCCTTTGAGTACATTTAGCTATTTTACTGAGGCTGAGATAACACAACTCAACTAATTTACTACTTTTAACTTTTTTTTAGGAGGTTTTAATTGCTAGTGGAAGTACAGAACTCACTAATCAGAGTGCTGTGTATTTGGATTATACCCTAAAGGGTCTATACCTACAAACTACTGTTTTATGTGTATTTATCACCCAAGTGTGACACTCTATAGCACTCTGTGCTTCTACTCTTCACTTCTTTGAAAAACATCTGTCTAAACATTATAGTAATTTCCAATGGAACACCAGCTAGTCGGAATAGATTTTTTTAAAATGCATTTTAGATGTGATTGTTTCCTTTTAAAAACCATTGTAAGTGCATTAAAATACTTTTTTTTAGATGATCTCGTATCACAACCTGATCTCTGCCAAACCCTCTGAGATGTGCTTTCAACATACCAAAAAGTTATGCTTAATACAGACAGAGAGTGAGTGAATAGTTCCTGGAGGCTGGTGTCAAGTTCTGTTTGTATGGCCAAAGGTATATCAACCTTTTTTAACTCTTCACTTTCTGATTTGAGAAATATGAACTTTGCTTAACTTCACACCCTTAAAACATAGTTGGAATGTGAAACAGACAACAAAAGTGAACAAAGCACTGAAGAGTTAGGCTGATCCCAAATCACCATAATGAACTATTGCTCACTGGAGAACCAGAATAACTGATGGCATCTGATAACACAGTTAAATGTGTTAGCATAAACCACTACAAACACCAAATCTTTGTAAAGTAAAATAAATGGTTTGTCAGCCTATTGAATCAGTCAATGAAAGATATATTTATTTTTTTTAAGTCTGCATGCTAATGACAGCTTTATTTTTGAGCCAGGAATTGTGAGTGATGATGGTTTGATGCCAGCTACTGAATGGTGAAGTATTTACCACGAACACTCTCAACATAGTTACTCACCATTGTTACACTTGGCATTCTATTTCCTACTGTCTAAAATGATAGGATATTTTCAAAGACAGCATGTGAGTATCAAGTTTTTCTTTTTACTGCAAAGAAAAAATGAAGCTTATGAAATGTAATGCCTTCCTGTAAGGAAAGAGGAGGAAGACTGAGGGTTCTAGCACTTATTTTGTATATCAAATTGACCCTTTAAGGGGAACTTTACCTGTTTTTATTTAAGTCTTCCCAATACCCAAACCAAAACCTAAGGTTTATTTTTCCAGTATGATCATACATATTTCACATCCTGCAGGCTCTAGTTACACTCCAGATCAACTTTCATTCCAGCATTTTATTTTCCAGAAGTTATTCTTGTCACCCTTGTTCTGAAGGTAACAAACATCCTTTGCATGTGTAACATTTACATTTTCACACATGCAAAGGATCTATTTACAAGCTTGTGAGTTTATAAACCAATGGAAAGCCACTAGAAAACCTACATCCTAATAACCTGCATGCCTGCTCAGTTCACCTCCCTGGCTCCCTATGTCAAATCCTTTCATCTGACTGCATTTTTCCTTTGAATTAATCTTTGTCAAGTGTTGATAATTTTGAAGACATGCACATCTCAAATGCATATTGCACATATTAAAATATTGTTTTATATAAAAATATTAAAATATTGTTGTAAAATATTGTGATTGTTTTGGGTTTTTAAATGGAATATAGCATTCTATTTTTCTTTGCTATTCCTTATTTATCCTTGCTCTTTGGACAATCACTTCTAGATTTTCTCCAAACCCCATTTTATGACACAGAAAGCACATTTTGCTAAATTTTTTTTTTTTAATTTTACTAAGACATTACAGATTCCTCACAGTCACGCTATTTTATGCTTTGTTCCTGCAAAGGAACAAGAACAGGAATGCATTTAGACCAACTTTGAGGAGTTTTACATGCTGCTTTATATGTGTTGACAAGCCATAATTAGTTAATATTAGCAATAAGCTTTATTTTATTATCTCTCACAGAATTCAAAATACGATTGCTGGAGAAAGGACACCATGGAGATGCAGTCTTAGAATTGTATTTCTAACAGTCCAAATGTTATATGACTCAAAATCATTTGCTTTTTTTTCTTCCATTTGTAATGGTAATTGGTCTCTGCTGCCAGAACAAGCTCTGCTTGTCATGGTATCTGGTAATATTATTACTCTATTGCAAGATGTCATGATAATAAAAGCTGAAGTTCTCCTAATTGCATATTCAGAGTCCATAGTGTTTTCCAAAATATTGTGACTCCCTAATATTCTCAATGCATCTTTAATGAAATGTAGTCAAGATTATTGATGTAAATATTAGCGGCACTTTTTATCTGAGAGAGATTTTTACATCCCATGGAAGTTATTGTGGAAAATATTTGGAAAGAACCTGAGTGAAATTTTATTTCCTTCTTGGGCAGGGGCTTGGTTTTGAATAAATGATTTGCACTCTCCTTAAATATGCATATTCTGATTACTGAAGTTTCAGTACCTTCGCATGGCATTAAAAATTTATTAGAAGAGAAAGACAAAAATGCTTCAGAGGATAGAGGCTGGAACTTTCAGAAAGGTAAGTAAGTACTTCAATGTCTAACTCCCACCAAGAGTAAAGGCCTTGCAAGAGAGGCTGAAAATTCTTCCCAGTGTCAATTTAAAATATTGATTTATAGAATATATTATACACAGAATAGACTGTGAAATTGCAATTACATTAATTGTCAAAGGATGATTTGCCTGACCTATAATGTAAAGGTACACACCATATTGTACTGAAATATTGAGATACTGTGTGCTACAACAGACAACAAAAAATGTGGATAAGTTAATCTTGCCTTTCAAATTTATACAAATTTAAACAAATTTAACTTTGCCTACCTTTATCTACATTCAGTTTGGAGCTACTGATTTTCAGATTAACAAATCACCTGCAACCTGGTCAAATGAGCAAAGTTTGTAGCTTGAAAAGATCACAAGTACATGAAGCTGACTAATTTTCCGGGGTGAAATAAAAGAGCAGAAATCTCTCAATCACACTGTTTAACTGCTTAATTTAATATTTCTGTATATATTCCAAATAGGAGAATTTGCTTATAAATAATGTTGTTGACACTCCATTTTAGAGAGGCTTTGTGTAGGCAGCTTTCTAAGCTATCATTTAGTCTGATTATTTTTTATTTTAAGCAAACAAGATGAGTACAAATGTACCTCTCACACTAAGAAGATAATTGAGATTGAACCTTCTAACCTTTATGACTTTTTTCCACAGATCACAGTAAATAGACTATTTAAATTGTTATGAATTTTGCTGGTGTCTAGTTTTAAATATTCCATTACATCAGTGGCACAGAGAATTCCCTGCATGAGCCATGGGAAAGATGCTGACCTAATTATTTTAGAAATAACTATGTAGAAAAATCTAAAAAGATTAACAAAGGAAATATTATGTCACTACCAAATTAATAACTAAAATAGCATGAAAATCACTGTATAATTATCTAGGTTTCCATAGCAACTGTCTTTGATGAGTAGCCAAAAAGACTTCTGATTGAGCTTCAATACTTCTGCTCTCCCTGTAATACATGATTTCTGATCTGCCTTTGACAAACAACCAACCAGCATACATCCTTATCCTACAATCTTTAAGCAACACTCCTCAAAAGCACTAATCACCCACATGCTTTTTTCAGGTCTGAACTCTTGAACTTAAATATACAAAAATATTTTTCAAGTGTATTATTACAAATACAGAACTACCAAAAAAGAAAATTGTATATGGTAATAATTCTGTTGTGTCACAATACAATAGCTGCATAAAAATATGAAAAGGCATTAATCAAAGAAACAATTGTGGGGTTTATTTCATTCTTTCATTGCAATTTTCCATTACATTTGCTCACCTTTTGAAAAGCCTTGGCCATTTAAGTACTAATCATAGGCATGTAAGCAAATGGATCCCAGCGCTAGCAAAGGTGAAAGAAGTGTGGCTATCCCATAAATTCCAAAAGAAACTCTAAGAGTTTTATCTGAATTAGTTTCATTTAAATAATCAAAATTGGCAACTATTTTTGGCAACAGTGTTTTCGCATTTTTCTCATACAGCAGATTTCAACAAAGCCACCTTAGGAATTTCTGTACCTAAAAGAGATAAACTCTCTATTCAATATGTGTTTCTCCTACCAAAGCTCACGAGAATGTTGGCCTTGAGTTCATGCACACAGCTTCTCCCAGAAGGCAGTATTTCACATAAACTCTCACTGAATTCATAGATTATTTGCTCAGAAATAAAAAGTGGATATTTTAGGAAATGCTTTGCTGTTGACCTCCCAGGAGCTGCACAGCCTTTTCATCGTCCCCTCACTTAAGGAAGTGTTAAAGCAGTGTCTGAACTTGACCTCAATTTTCATTGCACACATGCACAGAGAAAGCACCCATCCATGCTGCCCTGGTTCCAGGAATTGAGGAGCAGGACAGGGGGAGGGTGGCAACTGGTCCAAAGGATGTGGAAGGTACTGCATGTGCCACTGCCCTACTTCTAGATCTACTTGCTGATGTTTGGAGAGTGCTGCACAGGAATACTTCAAAACAGAAAACAGAGACCCTGTGTTTGAAACAGGTTCCTGACAGATCTGCTTGGTTTCAGAGAAAGAAAAGTACCACTGCTATTACTTCAGTGCGTTGTGGGATTCTTGCTGAATAATTCATTTTGTATTATTTACAGTTACTTAGAACTTTCAATTAATGTTGTATAATATTCTGGGATTTAAATTCTGAAACTCTTGTTTATTCTGTTAGCTCCTGAAACCTCACATGCTTTAGTACTTTAGAATAACTGGATTCTGAAAGACAGAAGCACAGTGTTATCTTGTGCTGTCCTGATATGCAGAAAATCTCTCTCAATCAAACTGAGACTGGTCCTGAACACTGAGATTGCTGTACAAGAATACATAATATCACAGAAAGAACTGCAGACCCCAAAATCCACATTTTATTTTACATTACATAATCCACCAACACTTTTCAACCTACTTAAGGCTAGGAATCCTTCTTGGATAACTGCCATTGTAGGCTCCTGTCAAAATCAATACAGAAAGGTAAAGTCGAGACCTCCACGGGGTGATTTAGCTCCCTTCAGATCACCTTCTGAGGTGTTTATATCTACTTATTGATAATAAGGGGAACTGGAGCACTGAGATACCTTTTTCTCTCTAAAATCTTCTGTGATTAATCCTTTCTTGGTTGGGTGGTTTTTCTTCTCTGACATATTGTTCCAAATCATAAGGTCTTGACTTGTCTTGTTTGGACTAGATCATTGTTGGATTTGTCTTCACCCTTTCAAGCAATTTACTCCTACTGCTTCCTCTGGATGAGAACTGTGAGTGGATAACTGCCATTGAGGCTACAGTACTGGCATTCTACAGGTATTCTGTAAGCTACTGTCTGGAAACATCCTTATTTTCAGATGCTGAAAGCACTGAAGTGTAAAAAATCTTAAGATAGATCTCAGTGAGCTTTCCATAAAGCTTAAGCGAAGTTTGTGCAGGTTTGAGTATGAAAAAAAAAATAACTGTCCATCTCAAAGAATTTGTAGCCACCTCCTTCAAAAGCTAATCACTCTACACTGGTGATATATGACTAACACTGCTTTAAAATTCAAAATAACTTTTAATAGATGAGTCACTGTGTCACAGAAAGATGCCTGAAATACTCATTCGCTGTTATTTGTCTTCTTGTACAGTTTACAGAAATAATTAGTATTCCATTTGACAAACAAGTGCAAACATCCATTAGCTTAATGACACAACACATATTATGACTAGGTCTATAATTCTCGCTAGAACTCTCTCAGCAGTAACTGCTGAACAGTCTGTCTGTCATAGTGGAGCACACATGTTTTAGTAGATGCAAAATTGCTCTGGTTACAAGGCCACTGAAATGTTTAAAGAAAGAAAAATTATTGGACAGCCTAATCTATCTTTGACGTCAGGAAAAAGGAGAAAAAAGAACCCCTTGTATGTAATCTGTAAATTAAAGATACGTGAAAATGGTCTTATAGATTTACTGACCTGCAAATGAGTTCCACCCCCACATCCATAAACAATTATCACCAAAGATCAAAGAGTGGAGTAGAGCATAAATTTTGTTGTGGTTACTGTTTGTTCTGTAATGACACTGAAAATTGTCAGCTGTATACAAAAACACAGAATAAGCCTTTTTCTACTATACTCTGAGTGCAAAGGACAGCCTGAACAATGGAATCTAAAAACTGTGAGGTTAGCCAACCAGTTGTAACCTCAGATAACTTACTTTTTTACTTTTCATTGGAAAGCTTCCATCTGAATTGTAAGACATAAGCTAGCACGTGCCTATCTGTGTAACCACCACTTAAAAGATTCTGATGTTGAGATGTAAATGATGCCTTTACAGATGATGCACGAGGTGAAATTCATTTTCTGTGGGTTTCCTGCTAGTTATGGTAAAGTTATTTTGAAAATTCTTATTATATGCAGACAGGAACAAAGCCAATGAGGAATCTTTCTGGGCTTCATACCATATTATAAAATCGTGAAATTCCCATAAAAAGCTCCATTCCATCTCTGTCTATGTGTCTGCCAAAAAAAGGTGGCTTTGAACAGAAAACCCTGTGTTTTAAAGCTATATTGGCTTCACAAGTGCTGATGTTGCTCTTGCAGCAGATGGCACAAGCCTGGCAAGCAGGAGCTAAGGGGGCTGTGGGGTTTCAATTGAATCCACCCAGGGCCTGAGTGTCAGCAGGGAGGCTTGATGAGGGCAGGTATCAGTGGTGCCAAAAGCACACCATGAGCATGTCCCTCATCCTCTCAGGGGAAAGTGCTCTGCAACTGAAGGCACTGTGCTCAAGCTACTAATCCAGGCTTAGTCATTTTACTTTGCTGAAGCCGTGGTACTACATGGAGCAGGGCAGTGTTTCTAAATGGAGCCAGAGCATGCTTATGAGAACAGACTGGTGATGACTGAAAGGTTTTGAGTGTTATGCAAGTGCTGGTTCCCAAACATGTTTGGGGGCACTGACCTGGGTACTACTTCCCTTTGCAGAAAACATGAAAGATCAGTCTGGTGAAAGGCACTCCTAAGTGGATAGATTCCAGCAATGGACTTAGGTCCTCCTTCAGCAGGAAGGAACTCATCTAAGTTCTAAATTATGTCTATAAAATTCGCCATAGATGTAACATAATCAAAGACACTAAGTTAATTGATTTGGACTGTTTATAGAGGTTTTTTGAGGTATTTTAAATATATAATCAGTAGTATAAAGAAAGAATGTGTAAAAATGCCATTATGTGTGTTCACATAGACAAGAGTAGCATAACAACACTTGAACATAACTCCAGTCTTAGAGAAACTGCAGATATTTGAACAACTATTCTCAGTCAAAAAGTGCTTTGTTTCCTTAGTTACAGCATTACTGGGTGTCTTCATTTCATTTAGCTTATTTTCAAGTCTAGCAGGGTCAGTCCTAGGTCAGTAAATAATGAACTATAATGAAGTAGTATCTGCAGCTGTTGAGCCCAGCCATAATTACAGGTGAGCTTGCCACTTCCTGCATGTTTCACTGTCAGTTATCACAATGCTGGTGAGCAGGATACATAATTTGTGCAGTATTTCAGTAAAATATTGAAGTAGGTACGTAAAAAAGGTGGAGCAATATTTACTCAATAGCACCTTGTGTTGTAAAAAACTAAAAAGCAAAATTAAAAATGTCCAAATCCCTATGCATATAAAATTACATAATGTTCAATAGGAGATTAAATATCACAAAAATTCATTACTGTCTGGAACAGGCAGCATTTGTTATTAAACAGGTGTGTGGCCCTATGACAAAGGGTAAAATTGGACCATTCATTTAGTCTGGCTAGAGCAAACTCCTCTTCCAAAGGCCGTGTGCTATGTTACAGTTATTACCAAAAGGGTTAGGCAGCACATAACAGTGACTATCAGAAAAGCAAGCCAGAGAAATAAAATAAGAAAAAATCGAATTACTGTCTCCAAAATGACCCATCAAACTTTATCAATGTGCTGACCTAAAGGCATCTTGTCTGGCAAAACAAATACAGGTGATTTAGCCTTTCCACACAGAACCATCTTCTCTCTTCACTGTCCTCCAGTACACCAGCTTGTATCATGCTGTACACAGCCCTGTATTCCCCCTGAGTATGATTCTCAATTCTCAGGCACTACTGATGTGAAAGTTCTGTATTTTAAGTAAGCTACAGAGCTACTGTATAGCCAGACTAATCATGTAGTCTCCTTCATCTGCCTCCAGCCCTGGCTAACACCATATCGCTCTGGCACAATGTAAACATGGGGCAACCAAGTGGTGTTTTTCCTCTGGATGTAAATTCAAGTTTTTCAGGTCTTGCAGCAAAATATTCTTCAGAGTAGTACATTTTGGTTATTTGAACCTACTATCCACTACCGTCAGTACTCTAGATTAATACATTCTACACTGTCTGTAATCTGGATTATTAACAGCTATCCCCTGTAATCCTTAGGGGAACCTGACTCGGTCAAAGTCCTGTGGCTGTCTCTGTCCCAACAGACAGAGGAAGGTGACCTTGGTGTGGGTCAATTTACTTCTGTTGGTACTCTTCATATGTGAGTGACTTCTCTGCTGAGGCTGGTATATGTGCCTGCTTTATCCTATGTTTTTACTTCATCTGTATTTCCTGCCTGAGAGTAAGAAGGATTCCTTTTCCCATGCATCCAGATTCTGTTTCCAAACCTGGTGCGCTCACACCCCAGGTGCTAGTTAACACTTTCACTGATGTGTTTCACCCTTCTTATTTTACTGCCTGGTTTCCACCAGGCAAGCCAAAATATATAATAAAAACAAAGGGCATTTGGCCACTTACCAAGTGAAGATGAGACATAGTAAGGTAGATATTAAAATGAGGACTTGGTTAAACATTGCGGACTGTGTGCGTTGGATGGCTCGGTGAAGATCATTCTGTAGTAATGGAAAATAGGTGTTATTTTTGGGTTGGAACCAGTAAGTCAGGATCTGACTCTGTTTTGGAATTATGCAGTACTCTGATAGCAACGCAGTCACCCAAATGCACTTATGAGTTTGCTGATAATGTAGAAGGTGCAGAAGTGCCAGCTGTGATTCTGTGATTATTTAAGAAATATCTAGTTCTTTGTTCATCCCAGCACAATTCTGATCCTATTGCAAGCTGCCTTGAGGTCTGCTCATGTCTAGCTTACAAATTACAGGCTGCAAAGCCCAATTATGGCCTAACTGTTGATTCCCTGCAATTGTGTATGAATGGCAGAGTAGCAAAAGAACCATCCACTGCCATTTCCTGTATTGGCACAGTAACAATTTATACTAATTGAGATTTCATTTCACGTCTTCGTTTTTTCAAATTTTGATGCAGAAAGCAGTTTACTAATGCTTGACCATTTGGATAATCTAAATACAGATCTGGTTAGCTTCCTATTAGGGTTGGACTGTACTGCCAAAATCCCACTAAAGACAATATACAAAAAACCCCACAACTTTAGAATATTTATTTCCTTTGCATACTTACAATCATATTTTCTAAAGCATGCTTTGCCAGCCAGCAATTTAAAAATACAGGAATAAACAGGTTTCTTAGGACTGGCCAGAAAATCTGCAAGAAGAATTAACAAATTCATTAGAAGCTTTTCTGATGAGGAATAGAGCTTTACTATTCAAGCAGAAATTAAGCACTTGGGAAAAATACTTACTATTAATGTGTTTCTAGCGTGAGATTTGGCTTTAAATAACATTTTTGTCTTCCTTTGTGATTAACCACATGCAAGATAATTAGATAAAATAGGAACACAGTCAGTTTTCACTGAGACATGAGTGATTCTTACATTTCTACAACCAGCTGGTTTATTTTATTGATTGTGCTGTAGTTGGAATTAGAGGGTTTTGGTTTTGTTTGTGCCCATGGAAGAGGAAATGGAAAGTTATCTGTATGACTTCACTCCAGCAGCAAACTATCTTCTTATTGTTGGCGAATTTCTTTTCCCATAGGCACAAACTCATCACCCACATTAGAAGAAATTTTATTTTAAAAAAGTAAGAGTATTTGTGCAGCTGTAAAAGTACAACGTGCAAATGTATTAATTCAAACGTGTTTACCGTGATGATGAAAGGGACAGCATTAATTATTTCCAGGAGAAAGGGTATTCTCAGAATTTGTTCCCAGATATTTCCCTTCAAAGCAAAGGAAAAAAAACCCACAATGTCACAGTCATCTTACATACACATTTCTGACGAGAAATACATGTGATATCCCAATGAAACACATGGAGTCTCTCCCACAACTGAAATTCAGGAATATCATTCATCTCAGATTTAAACACATGTGACAAATGTCAATATGGAATATAGATCACTCTGGATCCTTTTTCCTACAGTCTATCATACTGTACTTCCCAAACAAAAGATATATACTTTTAAATCTCCTTCCTTTCATCCTTTGCATTTATCACTTATCTTTACTTTGTATTTTTTCTTTCTCAACTGTTTTGGAGAGGGAAGTAAGGAAGAAATCGAGTGTTTAATATTTAAATTAAATATTCATATTTAAATTAGGACTACAATATCAACTTCTCTGTTTCTGCCACCAATACTTCAGAGCACTTCAGGGCTTTTTGGAACTTGATCTTGCTTCCATGAAATGAGAGGTCTTCCCACATACTTCAGTGAAGTGGCATTGATCTTTTAATTTGCTTACTGCTAGCAACAGGATGAGGATAATTCTTTTTTTCCAAATCTGCACAGTGGTTGTCTGATTAAATGTTGAGGTGAAAATCCACATATTGGAAAAGGAAGGTAGTTGAACTTCAGTGACGTACAGCTTTACTAATGCTGTGTAGCAGAACTGCATCATAGGTAATGCAGTAATAGTGTAGCACATACCATGGCAGTATTACAAGAATTTGCAGTAGAGCATTTTATTTTCAGTTACAATGACATGTTCATCTTCCCTGAAAAAATAACCACCTGATACAGCCACTGAAAATTAAATATAATCTCCGTATCATATATAATTCTTTCTCCATTTTTAACTCTCCACATCTGGAAACCACTATACTTCAGGGACAGGGATTATTGTCTTCCATGTAATTGCAATTGGTGGGAGTCAGACATACAAGCGAGCCTATAAACTGAGAGGGTTTTGTATGAAGAGTAAAATCAAAATCAAATCTGATTTTTCAAACTGAACCATTTTGTGATTTCACAGATTTCCTCATTTTTAACGTTAGGAGTTTCCTCCTCTGCATTATAGAGAAGAAATGTCACATAATTTTCTTGTGCAGGCATAGTGCCAGTATGGATGGGATCCAGGTAATTAGGGATGTGTGCAGCTGTAGGATTCTGGCTTCCACATGGAAATGCATAAATGCATCATGAGTTCTGCAAAACTGCCTTTTGCAGTGAGAATGTATGGTGCTGCTCAAAGCCCTGAGAGTGCCCGAGCACCAGGCATACGCAGGATTGCCAGATGTCTGTGGCAACTTTTGACAATGGAGATTTTTGATGTAGACATCTTTCAGAATTCTGGCCAAGGACAAACCCCAATGTAATACTTTAGGCTGTGAGAATGCAGATTGTAAACTTTCCATTCCTGGATCCAAGTGATCAGCATCACAACACAGCACTACATCCTTTGCATTCCTTCCTATTTAAAAGCTATAAAAAAATGCAAATTCACTGTATCATAGTAGCATGATATGCTACTCTCCCCTCACTATTCTGTATGTTGAATCATTTCTCATATGTCATGAACCAGGTATCAAAAAGGTCAATCTCTTGGAGTATTCTCTCAAATGACTGCTTTATTCATTTTACAGGTTATTTGTGAAATCCTAGTAATGTGCACTCCGATGCAAACACAATCATCTTTTTCTTGTTTTCTCGCTTGCTAATTCTCTAACTTGTAGAAGTTAGTTACCTAAATTGTGAAAGCTTTGAAAATGTTTCTGTAAAATAAGTAATCTACCACAGATTTACATGAACCAAGGCACCCTTGGTCACCTTGGCTGTGCAGAAAAGCCTTACAGTGGGTGCAATAATACCATTCTTAGCTTCAAGAGAATGGTGTAAATAAAACTAGGAAAACGTGACCAGAGAAAAGGAGGTGTTTGCATCAAGTGGATTGATGTGACTGACACATTTTGTTGTTCCTCAGATTAATCCCTTAGTTCTTTCTCTTAAGGGAAGTGGCATCACAAAATTGCCTCAACTTCTGTGACAGGTGTATGCAACAAATCAGGGTAGTGGAGCTTTCCATCCATCACACACTAACGAGTAACTTCCCATGGAAGCTGATTTGCCAAGAATTCATCTTTTGTACCCACTGAAACTGATACAAATCACAAGCAGAATGGATGAGGAGAAAATGCTGCCCAATAAACTCAGGAACAGCACAAACTGAAATTGCCCTTTACTGTTTAGACACCAGGATATAAATTTGCCACTATTTCTGCCCATAATTGATCTGCACTTGTAACCCCCAACCCTTAAATAATATATGCTTCAAGGATTCAGAAGAATAATTTTTAGACAGCAGACAACTGCAAGCCTCTTAGCATTATTGGGCACTAAGGAAAATATTTATGCCATAATCACTCAGTAAGCACGCTGAAATACAACTCTCTAAATTCAGCAGTGGCTCTGATAGCAACTGAGTGTCAGTAATACAAAATATACAAAAAAAAAGATTATCCCCCAAGATATTTTCAGCTTTAGAAACCAAATATTTTTGTATTTTCTTTGGTAAATGATTTCAAATGCTTTTAGTATTATTCTCCTAAAGATATTAAAAATGCAGAGATAGAGCAGAACAAAATGGAATGAAGAAAACTGATTAATTATATTAGAAAAAATTAACTTTTAAAGGAGAATCCAAATACAAAAATACAAAATCAAATGATTTCAAGACATTTTGAAAAGATATTCCAGTAGCATCACACAGATGAATAACACAAGTATGCAGATATCTTTTTTTTTTTTAAGTACTCTCTTGGCCTAGTTTTTCTGGGCAGAGTTTTATAGGGCTAAACCTTGAATTATATGTACTGAGTAGCTATAGCTTTAAAATCAATGACAATTGTGTCCAATACATTATGGACAGACAAATAAAACTGCACAACTTAAAATCAGTGTCAAAAAATCAAGGTCGCTTTTGAGAATGTGTTTTCAAATTACAATGGAAAATAATGAGCATTTAATTGCTGACTTCCACTCTTTAGATATTACAGGTTGCTCATACATTTGGGAAACAGGGCTGCCTGTGTGGCAACATTCTATCCTCAGAAAGTGTGTTTTTCTCAACTCCCTGCTTGTATACCAGCATGGGCACAGGTACATAAACTTTATATTGAAGGATTTGACTCATTATTTTTTAATGAATTCTTCATAAAAGTAACAAAGAGTACTTACCTTGTAGCTGAGATAACTTAGCAACAGAGTTTCAAAGAGACTAATTACGGCCACAGACACCTTAAGTGAAGTGAAAAAAAATATGTGTATTAATACCAGCTTCTAGAGAATAGGTATTAACATTACAATGAAAATAAAAGATTATCTAAAACAGCTCTTCCATGAATCCTCTGAAACCCTCTCAACTAAGAGCATTTTGCTTGAAGCTTAGATATTGTTATTTTTCTGAGTTTCATTTATTCCTAAACAGTACCAAAATCTTCCCACATGACAGAGAGAGAGAGAGAAAGAAGCTGTAAATAAGCAAACTCAGTCAGCTCTTTACTTTCTTGTGAAGATGTTATGAATGTGTGGAATAGGAACTGTTTTTCTTACTGTGTATCATGCAGAAAGTTGAAAGCAGAAAAAAATTATACCGATGAATAATTATTGATTTTAAGATTTAAATGCAGCTGAGCTCGATTTACCAGCCTCCAATTTGATTATGTAGTTAGTGCACGTATTAAACAGTTTAAAATATTTAAACAGTCAAATATCGAAATAGTAAAACAAAATACTTAATACTTATCTTACTTTATAGATATTAAGAATTTACTGATGTTCTTTGCACAGAAAATATTTGTATTTTCATGTGTATTATGGGGATATTCCATCAAGATGGATTCTATCAGGCTGGAGCATGAGGTCAAGCCTCAGGATTTTAAATTTTAAATTAACAGTCCCTACAACTGAAAGCTCTGAAGGGTGCACAGTGTCTTTATCTAGAAGTATAAAAAGATGCTATGATTTAGGAAATAATTAAAATATCCAAAATTATTAAAATAGGCAATCAAAATATATCAGCTTCTCCAAAGCAGATATATTATTAGTTTTAGATAAACTCGGGTTTTATTTTCAAATAAATTCCTACCCTTACCAAATAGACATATTAGAAAAGGACTGCAAGCATAGACAAATAAATATCTCAGTATTTTAAAATTAAATTTAATAAAGTAATCTGAATCTAGGTCAAGAATTATTCAAACTGTGCATATTCTACGGGTATTTTCAAGGACTTCTTCCCTTAGAAAATGGTGTATTACATAGAAGTACAATCATTGCATTGGCATTACACCAATCATGGTGAGAGAATATAACGGTATAACCTATCTGGAAGCTTAAGTAGTAAGTTTTTCTTAGTGAAAAATCTCATTTCCCAGACAGAGTTAGTACAGATCAGCTGATCTCTATGCTTTTGCTGTACTTGGTGTTCAAGATTTCCTTGCTGACATCAACATTTCCAAGCATCCTTTAACACTGCTACAATTCTGGAAACAATATCACTGCATTTGTTACATGGCAATAGATGAATTTGTCATTTACATATTACCTGTAATCCCCACAAAGGTAAACTTCGATTCACCCAAATAATGGGAGACCTGTTCATTACAGTAAGGAAATAAATATGAAATTAATCATAATCTGGTGTTTCAGACAAAAAAAAAATTGTACATGTGAATGGAAATTAGAGCAGGCTTATTGAAAAAAAAATTCTTAGTAATAAAAACTTCAAATCAGTAGTTACCTACTGAGTATTGACATGACTTGTATTTCTAATCCACAGCAAATCATGAGGTTCCTGTGGGAAACTGACAATCCTTTTGTGTGAACATTTTGCTATCTATATAATGATAGTGATGGTATCTAACTCTTAGGGGCTGTGATATCTTGGAAGAATCCTATCAATGCTAATAGGCACCTGATACAGCACCACTGCAATGGGAAACTCTCAATGGCACAATAATTTCCTGTTAATCATTTACTCCTACTCAGAATTGGGGTTTTTTTAAGTTAAGGGCATTCTTTTTTATTTCTGCAAGGTATCAGCATTGATGGAACCCAGATCTCACACCAGCATCCAGTCCAGCAGTTCACTTTGCAATCAAGAGAAATAATTGAAATATTAAATGCAGTTTGAACATTCAGAAATGTAAGTAATGGCTAGAGATTTATAGAAACATCCCTACTATATGTTAAAATGCCACCATTCCAGATGGAAATGGATTTGTCTTCCTGTGTTCCCTTCCCACCATTCTGTGGACTTTTGGGTTGCTGTTTTAACTTAGGAACTCACCAATCAATTGTTCCAGGTGTGTAGTTTTGATTGGAACAACTCCGGTTTAATTCCTTACTGATAGTTGCCATACCATCCATGCAAAGTCCATTTTCATTAGCAAATGTGTATGGGAACACAGTCATAAAAACATATGGGAGGAAAGGGATATTAATTACATCATTAAGTGGTCCATGAAATGCATGCAATAGTTGAAACCCAAGGCAATCAATACAGACATTTTTAAAAGTAAAGTAACTTTTAGAAAGTACTGCTGTATGTGTTCATAGCTGTAGATAAAAGACTGTGAAGCATTCCAGGTTACATTTTTGAAGATTTCTTTTCAAATTTAAAAGCAAGACAACTGAAATGGCACTTTGTAAAGATGAACTAAGTACACAATATATACTGAAGATCAAGAGACCCTAGAAATCCTATCCCATGGATAGGCTGTGATACAAAGAGCACATTCTCAACAGGAAAGACTGCAGCAAACTATGCTTGCTAACCTCTTCTGAGGATGTGAGGAGGGCTGGAGATGCATGCAGCAGTATTTAAAGTACAAAACTGGTGCTACCCAAGTAAAAATATTGGCCATTATACACATGATGTTATCTTGCCTTTAATTGCTGGCACAAATCTTCCTTTTACATGGTCATATAAGGATGAGGGAATATATCATCTGTAAATGATGATAAATATCCTCGCTCATCCTCAGCAAGCAAGGTCAGCAGAAAGTAAAGGGATCTGCAGCCCACAGATTAGCAACAACTGTATGTGTACCAGCTATGAGTGGGACAGTGCTAAACTGTACCCATTAATAAGGATGCTTTATGTCTTAAGCTCTTTCCTGTACACCCTCTGTCCCTGAAGGAGTAAATGAAAGACACCAACTTGTGCAGGCATTTCTGAAAAACAGGAAATAAATCTGATGAAAAGACTTGCTCCCAGATTTGTCACTTTAAAACCAACCAGGTGAAAACATTTTCTGTGGCCATGCTCTCAGCATGCTGAGTAGGTTCTTTCATCAAGCTGTGACCCAGCACCTAGAAATTACTTTCTTTCATATCACCACATCTTTAAAAATGCATTCAAGCAGGACTTTTGGTATCAAGCCCTCAAGATCTCTAGAGCATTAATGGGCTGCTGTTTGTTTTTTTGGCACAGCTTCTAAGATTAGGGCCTTAGTGAGCAGGCAGAGGACTTACCTGAATCTTCTCGGGCAGACAAATGTTATTCAGAGACAGAACACACCAACTACTCTCTTAGATGTACCACAACACCATGTAAGGGAATAACATGCATAGAAAATATAAATACACTCTCTGGTGAATTGTGAAACACTTGGATTGAAGGACATGCCAGGAGAAGTGTGAGGCATTCAGCAGTCTGCAGATGTATATGAATATGCATCTTGGCACATAAATACAAAAGTGTATTTGGCACAAGGTCTGATATTCTAACCTGTCCTGCACACCCAGACAGAACCATGCAGTACAATATACTCAGCTGGGCTCACCAGAGGTCTCATAATGAAAGAATTGCAGCATGCCAGAAACCATGATTAGATAGAAAATGTTAAGTCCCTTAGTTGCTAATATGCCTAAATTTCTAAGGAATTTTAAAAATTCTAAATTTCTCTCCTCTTCTCCACAACTTCTTGTGGAAACTTCACTGTTTGTTTCTTCTTATTGAAGAGACATTCTAAGGTATATGTAGAGTCAAAAGCAGTTTTTTATAGGTCTTGTTTTTCAGGGAAATTTCTTCACAGCCCTTTTTCAGATCTTACAATTTCTCATGATAAATTTTGACCAAAAAAAATCACAAACACATCTTCTATTCACATATCCTTCTCTCATGCACTGCTGAATAAAGCAAATATTCTTTACCTCTCTTTTCTTTGGATTCATTCTGGTAAAGTAGAGTATTTCTCCCATGCACTAGCTTTTTTTGGTGTTACCCTTACTAGATTTAACCAATATCCAAATATTAAAATTAGAAATCAAACTCTGTCCCTTGTGTAACATTGTGTGAAGACTGCTGGTTCTATCATCCTAAGCTGAGTATTTTCTTATATGCTTTGTTTCTTTCAGCATTTAAGGACAAAAGAATCAAATGAAGTGAAAGGAAGTACGTTAATAAAATGTGATGCTTATTAGCATTAAAAATTGAGGAGATTCAATATTCCCAGGATATAAATACAACAGTATAAATAAATTACAATTTCTTCTACATTTGGTGATTAATTGTGTAACACATTAAAAAAAAAAAAAAACAGTGATCTAGAATACCATACTGGCAATTCAGGGTGTGCACATCATTCATTATATCCATAAATCATTGTGAGTATAGAATATACCTTTGGTCTCATTTTTCTGAAGTGTACAGAGAAAGCAGAAGGCTAGAAAATGATCATCAGTATCATCTACATGAAAGCTCAGTTTCATGTATTTGTCTGTCCATTTCTGGGATCTGGGGTTTTAAGTAATTTAAGCAAAATCCAAAAAGAATTGTTGCATAAACTGGGAACCAGACATTTGCAATTTTACATAGAAATGTCATGTAATAATACATCTAAAATACATATTTGCACAATTACATCTGATGCACAGTATCTAAGGAGAGAGCCAAGATTATTTTAGTGGTAAAGGGAAAAAAATAATACTGTTATTTTAGTTCTTATTTCCATTCACAATGTATGAGCAGCTTTGTAATTCTTTCAAAATATCTGGAAGACATAAAACAAATCCTTCGTGTACTCATTAATTTATTTCTTATAACTTAAATAATGCTTTGAGAGCAGAAACGAGGAAAAACCCCCGAACGTTACCATCCAAGTCCTTGTGTAGGATCATCCAGGAGCACACGAACTATGTATAGGAAACAGCTTAGTAGCTTGAGAGAGAAATTGAATAATCGTATTCTCAGACCTAGAAAGAGAGGAGAGAAAGAGAGGAGAGGAGAGGAGAGGAGAGGAGAGGAGAGGAGAGGAGAGGAGAGGAGAGGAGAGGAGAGGAGAGGAGAGGAGAGGAGAGGAGAGGAGAGGAGAGGAGAGGAGAGGAGAGGAGAGGAGAGGAGAGGAGAGGAGAGGAGAGGAGAGGAGAGGAGAGGAGAGGAGAGGAGAGGAGAGGAGAGGAGAGGAGAGGAGAGGAGAGGAGAGGAGAGGAGAGGAGAGGAGAGGAGAGGAGAGGAGAGGAGAGGAGAGGAGAGGAGAGGAAGAAAAGACTGAAATAAGTTCAGGGGTTTTAAAGTTTCACCAGCCTTCAAGGTAAAAATAAAAGGAACTCAAATAGTCTTGTAGTAAAAAGCAAATGTCTATATAACCAGTCTATATAACTCAGCTTGTTTTAATGTAAAGAACTATGCAGTCACTTGTTTGAAAGCTATTCTATGCTGTTAATCCTTCACTCATGCCATTCTTTGGGTTTTTGGCAGTTTGAAAAGTTCACTTTCTTGGGAGGGGAACCAGAACTACACAGTGCTTTTTGAGATACAGGATACAGCTGCATGAAAAGACATAACTTCAGCCATAGGCAGGGCATATGCAGTGGCAAGCATTAAAATATTAATATCTAAAAAAGTCTTCATGCAGTAGCTTCACATACAGAATATATAACTCTATTACAACTTATAAAATATTAAACTGGAGTTTTTTAATACTGAAGTTGAATAACTATGCATTCAAGAATCAGGACATATAAAAGTCATGCTGAATGCACAACTGAACTGAATCAACAACTTGTTCTACAGACCATGTAAATATTCTAGCCGAAAAGACAGACCACAAAGACTATCACAAAATATTACACTATTTCCCACAAACATAGGTTTCATGCACAAAGACAGGATTCCTTCAAAGGGATCCACATGGACACTTACTGCTATCACACGGGCAATTTACTTCACTGCCAAATGGAGCCGTTATCTACTGAAATGGAACTTTTTTGTATTTTTATGTGATTTAGCAGTCATTAGAGGATTAAGGTTTAAATTTTTAGTACTGCTATTGAATTGAGCAGACTTTTTTGCTAGCGTGAATATTTTCATCTGACTCTTAGACGTAAGCATTCATTTACTAATCAATTTAAAACTGTTAGTTGACTAATGTTAGGTGACTGGAGGTCATTTAAGCAGTATTTTTTTTTTAGTCTTGCAAACTGAGAGTCCATTTCTGCGTGGCTGAGCCCTTCTATCCAAATCTGAGTACTCTGAGTCTTACCCAGATGTGACTTCACTTGCCCCAGTCACAGCAAGGACACTGTGCTTTACTGTTGTGTTGCAAATACTTCAGCAGGTCTGTTGAACTCAACGGAAATACTTCTGTGGTTTAAGAACTACCCAAATAATGCATACCCAAAGCTGTGTGTATACATTCCCTTCTAAGGAGAGAATCATAATCATTTTATGGTAATATTACTTTTTTAACTTTACTCAGTCTTAAGTTCAAAATCAGCACCTTACAAATGAAACTCATAAATCAGTTTTTATGTCTACTAGTTCCTTTCCCATTAAAACACCATCTACTATGAACACAGAAAAATGGAACATGGATTCTTAAATATTTTACCATGCAGTTTCTGAGCAAAATCTTTGGGTTTAGTACATAAAACTGCTTATTACTCTTAATTATGAAGTTGCGGTTATCACATAAGAACTGGATAGACTTTTACAGCACCTTGTTTCTGTAAATTAAGGGTTAAAATCCTGTGGTCCGTGAGAAGTCCCACAGCTATTATGGCAATTGGGTTTGAGAACATTAACCTAAGGATTCCTGCTCCCTTATCAAGAGTAATTAGCCACTGACTATTTATTCCTCAACATGGTTGAAGGGGGGAAGGACAGAAGGAAGCATGGATGGAAGGAAGCATGGACAGAAGTGGTCTATTATTTGACTTGGCCATTGCTATGATCCTCATTTGCAGGTTTGGTTGAACTGTTGCTGAAGAAAACGTGAATTATTTATTTGTCCTGAGCCTTTTGTAGAAGTCTGCTGGAATATGAATGATTGACCTATTGGTTGCCAGGCTATTACAACTAGGAAAGCAGATCATGTTTAAAAAATCCCCTAAACCTAAACAAAGATGAAAAGCCCACCAATTTTGTATTGTCTAACTTTCTTGGGCAAGTATAGAAGTCTGTTGTTTTTCTCCTGCTTTTTAGCTCCATAAATTTTATTCTTGATGTGAAACACTTGTTTTCTGCATTGATAACAGCCTGGTTTCTAATCATCCTTTGAAATTATATGTTGGTTTAAATGCCGAAAGAAAATGGTTCTTTTCTGATTAAAAGCTACATCAATACAGCAGACTGATGGTTCAGCCTGCTGCCTTAAACCCTTAACTCTCAAATCTTTGTCTGATAGCTCTGGAACTCAGGCTTTGGACAGCTTCACAGGAATGGCTGTTTCCCACAGAATGGGAGGTAGGGCTTTCAAACCAGCCATGCTTTCATCTAAGGGTTTCACTAGAGAGTGCATTTTATGGCTGGGATTGTTTATAAAGCAAGGCAAAGTACAGGTTCTGTAGCATAGGTGATTGGGTCAGTTACTAAAATATAAATAGGGAAAAACAGGATTCAAGTCTGTCCTAGGTCACCTCTCCTTGCTCTGTGTGCCTCAGCCATCAGTGACATATGCAGCCATCCTTGCTAAAGTTTGGGTAATTAGTGCAGGCCTAAAAAATGCTTTTTTTCTCTGGTAGAAAGATTCTGCAGCCTCATAGCTGGGGGTTCTCATGTGAGTTGGAAGCAACGTGTGTGTTCCACTGTCATGGAGATGTAGGATTTCAAATGTGGGAAGGAGGTGCACAAACACTACAGAAGGCATTTAAAACAGGTTTTTCAATTATTATTCAGCTACAAAGGAAGCATTTTATATTTGTTTGCTTCCCGTCTATTTTTGTTCTGTATTTCACATGCTGTCAATGGATCAACATCGTCTGCTTGACTTAATTTCGTTTTCTCCATTCAGAGCCAGATTGCTTAAGTAGCAGGGTCATTGGCACAGAATATCTCTATGTTTTGAATTTGAGTGGTGCCTGAAACTTGTGTTTAACTCCACCCATCATGCACTGTTATGCAGTTATATATTGTTTCATGGGAATGCAATTTCACTGTGTCTATGTAAGAAAGTTGTTACATACTCTTGTCTTATTTAAAAGAAGAATTGATAATAACATTTCAAAATCTACTTGTTTTGTCAACTAAATATAACTATGTCAAATCTTAACATTTCCTTGTCAGTTTAAACAAGTGTTTGCTATTTTTGCAAGCATTTTTAAGTATAAAGTGATACATTATGTTTTACCACTTCTGACTGTGACTTTCACTTTTATTATAAATTCTTCATGCTCTCCTTGCAAGCATTTTTGTAGATTAAATGTCAAATTTAGAGAGTTGGTCTAAACAGAGTGACAGGTACCAGGTGAGTATTTTAGAATCACCTCCCATTATTCCTTTCCCATAAGTCTTTAATATATAGCTGATTTACACCAAAATCATTTTGGTGGCTTTAGGAGCTGGACCACAATATACTCTTAATAGTTCATATCCTAGTGATAGTAATCCTTTATTCCCTCTTCACTGACTTGAAACTTGACTTATCTTTTCCCTTTGAGACTTATTGTTGGGTGTGATAATGCAGTGTGTGGTCCTGGCAAGTTACAAGCAAGTTATGCTTTTATGACTATGTCATTTTCTCTTTCTCTCTTTTTTTTTTTTTTCCTTCTTTTTTTTTTTTTTTTTTTTTTTTTTTTTTTTTTTGGTGAGGGTCATGAGTGACACCTTTGAAAGATTTTTTTTTTATACATTGTTTGAATTTGATTAGACATTTGCTTGCAGAAGATTGAGTAGAAATTGGTTTATCATGAGACATAGATGAAGGCTTGTTTTATCAGTTTCAATAAGGATAGTAATTAATAAAACAGTTGACATTTCAAGTTACTGGCCCATATGTGACTTAGATCAGGATAGTATTTTGTAGAAAATTCTTATAAATTCTAGACCTGACTGCTCTGGTTGGTAAAACCATGTGACATTATCACAAAAACTGTTCAGTGAACAGGTTTGATTTAGTTACACTATCCAAAAAATTTGCTGATCCTGCTGACAATTTTTTTTCTCAATGACAGCAAGTCCATCTTTAATATGTGAAGGAAGGTTTTTAGTGCTCTCACTTGAACACTGTCTAAAATCTATTATCTTTGTTTATCAGCTCCCTGACTGAATGAGTACACGTAACTGAGAGGTTACAGTGTCAGCAGCAGCTCTTTGGAGGCTTTCTTTGGGGGGATTCTGCTTCTGAGTATTTGGACAAGAACCAAGATCTGCATAAGTAGAAGGAGTGTTTGAACTTATTAATACTGACTACTTTGGTTTGGGGATTTTTCTTGTTATTCATGGTGCCTGTTTTTTCTTTCCTTTAAGAGGAATATTTTTCTTCCAACACTTGGAAAGTAAAAGAAGCTTAGCCAATAAAATTACCAAGTTCTGTGATATAAAACTGGTATTTATTTATTGCTAGCTCTTACAGATAGAAGATTTTTTTGGTATGTCTTATTTTTGAGAGCTTGATCTAGTCTCCCCAGTTTTGTTTTTCTGGATATTTTCAGACTGGGACATCAAAAAATTTCTTTTATTTTTTCTGTCTTTTTCCAGACACAAAACAATGAAACAATTTTAACTGTACAAAGGAAAAAATGTATTCTTTGTAATCTAAAAGCTTTATGTATAAAGCTATTGTAATTTTAGTTCTTTTCATGTGAAAGGCAAAGAGAGGTTACTTCAGTCCTGCTACACAGAAGAAAATTGAGGTCAGTTACTGATCTTCTGACCTATGAGGTCCATCATTCTAACCAAGACTGGATAATATTCCATGTTTCCACCAGCTGCATGGTTGTATATAAAGATATTAACATCTTAATTTCTCCACATCATTTTCTTCTATGATGGCCGATGACTTTAAGCACATATTTCAATGAAGGTATATTTAGCTTAGACTAGATTATTAAGACACTAAATTAAGTTAGACTATAGGCTAATGACAAGGACTACATTTCTGAAGTACCACATCCCCAACAGTCTCCTTTCCAAATTCTTTTTTTTTTTTTTTTCAGTGCAGATAAAGTTTGAAATTTTAGGAATATTTAACACTTCAAAAAGCTGGGTACTTTTGAAGCTTTTTTCCCTTCACCATCTTAAGTGTCTTTGCTTTTCTAGTCACAAGGTCACGACTTATCAATGAGCATTGCTGCCAGATCACTGCACATTAGTCAACTTGATCACAACACAGAAATAAAATCATGATTTTATTTAATAATTCATGACATCACTAATTGTTTGATCGTACACAAGCACCTTATTTTCAAATTTAAATATTTTAACTCAGAAGAAAATTAATAATAACTTCAGTGTTGCCTTCAACTGAATTTGATCTTACTTGAAAGTAATCACAAATATGCTTAAAATAAATTAATCCAACTGCTTACTTGATCTTTGGTTTTTGATGAAGAAGAGCTTTAGTCTCTCTTTAAATGTATTTTCATTCATATAGAATTCAACTTGCACCCTGAAATAATAAAAAAGAATGTATTAGGATTGGCCATGAAAGATAATATTTCAAAATAATTTGTTTCTCTAATCATCTATTCTTGATATAAAACTGGGGGGACTTGTATTGTGTGTTCAGCCAAAAGCTCATTTGGCTATGAATGACTAATATTGAAAGTTAAAAAAAAACCCAAACCAAATAAAAAAAAAAAATCCCCACCACCATCAAGCAGAAGACCTTTCATACATCCACTTTACATGCAGAATAATTTTCATATTACTCAGTCTACACTGCAAAATAAGAAGGCTCTATGCTTTTGGGATTTTCATTGCATGGCCATTCTCCTATTTGCATGTTAGTAGGGAAGATTTCCTTGATGTCCAGGTTAAGCCTCCCATCTCAGTTTAACTCCTTTCCTGTAAAAGTGACTTTTCAATGATTCTTCTTTTTTCTATCTTGTTCACATTTCTGTTGAATGTTCATGTTTCAGTCCACTTGTTTGTACTCGCCTATCATCAAACACTCGTGCACCAAACAAAACCACCCTCTCTGAACTTTTTTATGTCACCGTGAAACAGTGAGAGCCGAAAGCAAAATGACGTTGCAATCACACAATATTGTACAGAAAATAATTCTCCTCCTGATTATATTAAAGCAACAGGACATCTTTCCTCCATTCCTTCAGATCTGCCTTGATATATTTCATCTTTCTGTCCCTCAGATCAGCCTGAGTAGCATTTATGCAATAGTTATACAGACTGGAAGACAGAACTGTTGCAGGGACTGGCCAGGGAGGAAGGTGTGTACCAGTTCTGTAGAAAACCTCGGGCTGTTCCAGTGCTTGCTGGAAAATGAGAGCAGCATTACTCTCATTCTCACTGAGGTCCCTGCTCTACCCAAATTACTGAATCTCCCTCCCCAAGCCAGTGTCTCCCAGCAATGAATCTCTACCCCAGGACATCTGTGCCTTCCTGAGAAGTCAGAGCTCAGCTGGAGAAGGTGTATTATTGCTAAAGAATAAAGTAACACACAAGTGAGTTACTTCCCTATGTCTCCCTTTCTCTGTAGATCATCATGTTTTGCACAGCTGCATGTACTTTTTCTGTTCATAAGCATACTCGAACTTTATTTCAGCATTTCTTTTCAGCAGTCTTTCATCAAATAACTGTACTTCAACCATTTGGTTTTATATGTAGTCATATTTTTCTAGCAGAATCCTGACTTTAGTTTTTCCCTTCTTGTATGGGAAGCCTTTTGCTGAAACAATTTTTGTACAATGTACTGTTACCTGTAGTGTCTCTCAAATAGTTGTCTATACCAGATATTTCCATACACTTACAGTATTCCATACACTTACATTTACTTATAGGCTTAGAATGGGTGGCATCTCAGGCAATGTGACTTTCCATCCCTGCTTATTACCAGAAGTTTAGGTATATCACTTTGTAGGACAGGGTCATAAAAAGAAGGCTCTGTGATTCACTCTGTGAAGTCAGTTAATTTTAACTAGCCATTGCCTTTGGTGTGTTTTATTGTAGTGTTCCTTATAGGATGGGTAATTACACTACTTCCTATTCAGAGGAAGCACAAACACAACCTAATTTTTAAGAATCTATTTTCCAAGGTACTTCCTGTCCTTAATGCAGTGACAGTTTTAGTGGGAAACATCTCCCATGATTTGGCAGCTGCCACATGCTAAGTGTACATACTGAATCTTCAAGGATATATTTCAAGAGGTAAATAAAGTGGCACAAGCTGCTAAAGTAAGGGATGTTATTGAAAAGATGCATGGTGTTTTGTTTTTTTTTTTTTTAAGACATTCTGAATTAATCTATCGTGTTTTGTTAAAATTTCAGTAATCATTTATCATTAAAAAGCAACATGTGGGCCATGATTTAATGGTAAAGAGGGAAGAGGATGTGGGAGCTAATCACCCTCCTATCACCAGCACTATGAATTGCTCTGATAGCCTTCTAACAGCTGTCTACTTGGCTTTTCTTAGAAATCTGTGCTCACAGGAAACTGGGATTCCACAGTGCAACAGTTTCCATGGCAAAATGGATTACAAATGCTTCTAGTGCCACTTCTGTGGCTCCTTCTCAATCCCCTGACTTCTTTAAACTTTAGTAAAAACTGTAGTGGCCTTCTACATTTGCAGAAATACATTATCACACATCTATAATCAATGCACTCTCCTGATACTCTGGCTACCAGAAAATATTTCACTTTGTTTCCTGAAGGTTGCTATTTACTAAGTAAAGTTGGACTGGCTGAAGGAGCCCCTGGCAAGGGCAGAAATCTCTAGATACTAATCTTTCCCAAGACTGCTTTTTTATTTTTAAGGAGAATACTCATTCTACTTGAATGTTCCTTACAATCTTTAAATGGCTAATGTTTTACCTCAAATATTTGCTCTTTTCTGTATTTCTCCCACTATGAAGTGTAGCCTAGAAAAGGAGTTTTTTGGAAACCTACAAAACATAAACTCTGATCCCCCATTGAAATACTGAGAACGTTTTGTAGCAGTAGTGGTAAAGGGCTTGAACAAGATTTTTTTGGACTAAATTAGTACAGGTTAAGGATGTTTCAAGTGAGGGAGTGAAATTCTTGTGTCACACTTACAGAAAACTTGCTTACTCTGTTGCAGGATATTTGAAATTTGATTCCAAGCAAATGGTTTTGACAAAATGGCCCACCATGCACATCAGGGTCATAGTACATGTACATGCAGATCACCTGCCCTACAGAATACATTTGGGTTTTTTCTGTACTTAGAATGTAACTTGAATGTAGTTTCAACAATTTGTGCTTCATGTTTATCTTCCAGTAAAAGAAAGCCCCCCTTAACCAGAAGGAAGTCAAGCTGAAGGATTAAAATACTATTCCTTGACAGTGGTTACAGGGAGAGAAACAGTTGATAAATGTATGGATTTTGTTCTTGCAGTCAGTTAATAGTTCAGAATTTTTCAGTGCATGTAGTTTGCAATGAATATTCCATGAAAAGCTGCTTTTGGTTGTTAAAAAACAGGTCTTATGCTTTACTGACTCTTACTTCAGCTGTGTTGAAAATGCACAAATGCGTGATGCGCCTGTAGCAAAAACTACTGAAGTTATATTACTGTCCTGAAAACACAGTGTGGTCTGTTAAAATTCAGTACCATTGGTAGTGGTCTTCACTAGTTTAAACCCAAAGAACAGTGATCTCACTGAAACAATTTCAAGTCCTCCAAACAGTAACGATCATCTTGAAATACCCCAAGTCCTCACTGCATTGTTACAATTCAGTGAAGATGTAATTTGAGAAGTACATTTTAATGTAAAACAAAGTATAGTAGGAAAGTCCTAATTCCTGTCAAGGACACTAATGCAGAGCACTGCTGGTGGCTGTAAAACACTGGGACCAAGCTCTCTGTGCTCTGGCTACTTAACTCATTTTTCCTGCATTTTTCTATTATTATTTACAATGTCATTCTAACCCCATAGCCACACTTTACTGCAGTAGCAGTATTATCTTGCACCCTCAAAACTACAAATTGTCTTTCATGTTAAAAACCAGATTTGGCAGAAATAATCACTTCACAAATGAAAGTATGAGCTGGATTTCTCACTACGTGCATGCCAAGAGCTGTAAATGTTTATGTTTACTGTTTATTGATGTTGGAATCAAGAAAAGGTATTAAGTGTACAAACAGAGCCAATCTGAAGAAAAATACTTATATTTATTTAAATCCGTCATTTTGGAAAAGGACATCTCATATTTTTCCTACAAAGAAAGCCTTGAAATAGAAAGGAGGGTTTTTATTGGGATTTGCCAATTCAATATATGTGAAATCCTGTTATATTTCAGAAAGCTTATTATGTAGGGTATAGATGTGTGTTTAAAAATGAAGCACCTGAACTGCTGGAGTGAACTGCTATTATCAGAGCTTATTTTAATGCAATAAAAAAGGAAATAGGCATTTTTTTTCTTTTAGCTTTCATTAAAAGGATTAGAGTGTTTTAAGGATGACTGTCATGGGTAGCACTTCTATTTGAAGTTTTGCAAGTTCTGACACACTCAGAACTCTGTTTTAAAAGCACACTAAGCACACTTACTGAAGGTTTGCCATGCACTGTGCTGGTGAAATCTAACTTTTGCAATATGGTCCTGTACTTTCTTAAACATGATTCTAACAAGTGCAGAGTACTTAAAACTGACAGGTATAAGGTCATTTTCCAATGGGGCTTTTTATCAGTTTAGTAGGAACAAACCAATAACTATTTTCAAGAACTCTGCAGAACTGTGTTTGTGCAATATTGTCTTGTAGATTCTTTACGATATCTCACACTGGGAGACTAAATGACAGAACACAGGCTCCACAGGGATTTTTACTTAGAAGCTCCCTTTCATATCAATGAATCTGAGTCAAACTCTTTAGTGATGTTTTTCCAGACATACCTATATTCACTTGAAGATGTAATCAGATGTTAACATAACTAATAGATTTACAGATACCAGGTGTTACCAGTGTCACTGTAAATAATTCTCTGCATTATGAAACAGAAATAGCATAAGCTGAGTTAATAACAAGCTAAAAAATAAAGGATTAAGGATGCATAAATAATCTTAGAGATCAGAACTGTATCTTATGCACAAATTCTTTTTAGTGTCTCCTTTCTGTAAGTGGTGCTTTGATTGAAACAAAACTAAGCATCGGAAAACTGGCCAAACCAAGTTTTTCAGATTGCACAAAGTAAAAATTTGTATCTGCAACCACAAAAAAATATCTTCTATGTCAAAGCAAAGTTTTCCTAACTGTTCAAACATCAAAATGCTAAAAAATTCAGGCCTTAATTAAAATTATCTTCCTTACATTTTAAATAGTACATGTGTCTATATTTTTATGGATAGAAATAGAAATGTGTCTTGAAATCTGAATGTAGCCAGCTTCATGCTTCTTTTTGCAATCAGTTATGTAAAACTGTCTTTGTGAAACCGATACAGGTCTATGGCAGCAATTTAATATTGCAGCAACAGAGAGAGGAAATGACATTATCAAACATTTCTGTGGAAAATATCTTAAATTTTTCATTCCTTTGAGGGAAAGATTTTTAAGGGAAGACTTAAGGCAAGAGATGAGATTCAGCAGCGGGTAGTATGCGTGCTTTTCAATCAATTAATAATACTTTTTTTATTAATCTCTTATTCACAGTGTTCCACATTCAGAAAAGGAAATTATTTTCTTATTCCTGCACTCACAAAAATCCATGAAAAATTCACCATTCTAGTAATAGTGCAGTAATAAAAAGAATGAATTCGCAATCTGTAATAATTGTTATTAGAAATTTTCTTAAAGGAGAAAATACTATGATGCTTTACTATGGGAAAAAGAAATGTCTAAGTAGTTTCCCTCACACACTTGACTTTTTACTGCAAATATACTTTTCTGTTGCAAGCCTATTAGCTAAGGTGAGAAAGTTAATAAAACAAATGTGAATGATGCATTAAGAAATAGTGCACTTTGAAGCTAAAGTTTGATAGAAAACCACTGAAGATGCTTAGTAGATTTTTTTTAAAAACTTTTTTTTTTTTTCCATACAAGGTGAGGAAATGGATATTTTAAAATATTTTTATTGCGTGTAAAAATAGCTCCTTTTAACTTCTGGGCTAAAATACTTCACATGTATCTTTATTTAGAGCACAGAGCTGCTGCAATGTAAAAAGGCTTTTTTACTGGGTAGGTCTGAGTAATGGGATATTCTCCATGAGTTTGATTCCAGGCACTGTTCAGTTTTATGGAGTTGTGCCAATTAACCAGATCTGAAGAGCAGGAAGGTTAATTTGTTGGTTTTTTGTCTTTTTATAATAGTGGCAACTATTTGTCAAAAAGAGACCTGAAAGGATCTCATTGAAATCGAGCATTCTGTGATAATTCCTTTCTGCCAGCCCGGGTTTAACTGTATTAGAGCATTAGGATCAAAATTACAAAGTAACCCATTGCAAGCTATTTTTTGTACTCTGTTCCTTTGTATCACAGCTGCTCATCTCTTATCAGTTGCTGATCTTCTAAAACAAAGATCCTTCCCCTGCAACTCCAGCACTCTCCCTGTCCCCTCAGTGATAGGTGAGGCACACACAGGGTCGGGCAGCTTGCACGAGCATCTCACACGCAGAAATTACTGTTCTTAGAGTAATAACATGTCTCAAGTTTTTGATTGAAAATTTAACAGTAATTTCTACAACAGGATTTTAATGCTGATCACTGCACACCTTTCATTTAGAGCTATTTATTTCTGCTTACCAAACTTCTGTATGTATGTAATGTTGCAAATTAACTGTTACCTCAGTAAGACTCTTGTTCTCTCAAAAAAACTCTCCTTAGTTATTTTCCCAAGTAGACACGCCTGTGTCTGCCCTGAAAAAAGTCTGCAGGGTCAGGGGTAGTTTTAGGAGTTTGGTAGCCCTCCATCTATTTGTCCCCTTGCCCCCAGTCTCTTTCTTTGGTCCTCTGAAACCTTTTCCCTGCTACTTCATTCATGCTCACTGTCTACAGTTTACTGTCCACTGTCCTCTCATTCTACCTCCTCCTTCTTCCTGTTCTTCCATCCAAATTTTAAGAAAACTTCCAGTCCCTTCTTCAACAGTCCATTTTCTCTAGTTCCTTGCAGATTTTACCCTTTCTTTCTTCCTCTGTGGACTACACAGTTTCACTATTTTACTTGGAAACATTGAGGAAAGGGCACAGTCCCACCCATGGGGTTTTTTCTTTGCTCTAATTCCCTACATGGACCTTTGCTTTCAACCTATCTTTCTTCTTTACACTCTCACCATCTGGAATTGTAACTCAAGCTCTGGACTTCACTCCTCTTAAAGTTATCAGTTCATGACTTTGAGAAATTTGTTTTTTGAGATGTTTACCTTTTCTCTCGAGTTATTCCATCAACTCTTAGTCTACTTCTACTTCCACTATTGCACATCAGGGTAACTAACAAATATCGAGGCTTTAATAAATAAACTCTGCAGCACTGCCTAAATGCCACATCGGAATCTCAGTTTTTGGTGCTATGGCCCTTAAAAATCCTTCTTCCTCAAGCTCGACAGAAACTTAATGGTGACCACTTGTAAAAATATCCACTCTGTGTCCAAAATAGATGGATGGTAGTGATGGAGTTGAGTCACTCCTACCCAAACACTTAACATGTGATGTTATTTCTCTGTAGATTTTTTTTTTAATAAATTTAGATGCAATTTGCCCCCCATTTAACACTTTTCTCTTACAAAGCAAGCAGTAAACATGATGAGGGACATTGTCATGGAGATTATCCAGATAAAGACAGAAACAGGTGTTCAGAGAAATAACAGCCTCAAAGTGTTCTGGTAGATTTTGTTATGTCTAAAGAATTACATGAATAAAAACCTTAGAGACTCATTGCTTACTTTAGGTACGGCAGTTTACAGGTCTATACACCTTTCCTACATATAAAGAAATACCTCTGAATGAAATGTGCCATCTTTGCTTGTTCGTTGGTTTGGATTTTTTTTTTTGGTGTAGGTGTAATAGTCCAGAGCTTAAACCAGCAAGAGATACTGTGTGAACTTTGGTCTCCCATTAAAGAGAGAAAGGATAAGCTCATGTCTTCACATTAAGGAAATGCTGAGCAAACTCTTCTCACTTTGGTCCCTTGCAAGTGACTCGAATTAGCTTCTGATTACCACAGAAATTCCAATCACTATTTACTTAAACTCTACTCCTCATCCCCAAGTCTCTGACTGTTCTGTTACTCCTCTTTGTAAGTTATCTTTTACTTCTCATTTTTCAGGATTTCATCAAAAACAGCAAGTAGAACAAGGCTGAGCGCCTTGGGATTAGATTAGATGGCTAATCCCAGTTTTATTTTTACTTTTGAAATAAGGAGATTTAATTTTCTGAAACCGCAGCAGAAGGAAGAATTAAAAAAGCAGATGGATAGAAAAATCAAAAAAAAAGAACAAAAAATTTTGTGGGTGAATCCCAATCTGTCACTTTTTAAGTATCACATGACCAAGTGTAAAATATTATTTTAAATAAGACTCGTTAATATGTTACCTGAAACCAGAACCCTCTTCCTAGCAGATTTGATCCAATGTACACTGAGATTAATGGAATATTCTATTCACTTAAAGCTGAGTAAAATAATCAAATAGTAAAAATATTCAAACTAGATATTTCCCTATTGCTTTAAGCATTTAATTAGTATTTTTCACCCAAAACAAAGGTAAATTTCTTTCTATGTCAACTGTACAATGTATTTTACATAAAACTGGGAGGTCAATGTGAGATTCAGTAAAACATATCTATATACTGACTCTAATATAATTCCACAGCTTTTTACTGTCACCATCTTGTTCTATTATTACTTCTGTTGACTAGCTTTTCTTCTTTTGTTCTTTTTTACTGTATTATGCTAGTTATACTTGGCAGTCTTCAATTATAGCCAACAATTTATTCAGTGTTTCCTGAAACAAATGCACAGTACAATTATATCAAGTCAGAAAAACATATTTCAAAGGCTTTGGGGTTTTTTTCCAAACTCAAATATTGGGATTTGGTAAATTAATCTACATTTTTACCAATGATATAGCAAATTATAGGGGACTATTAGCCACACCTACCCAAAAGGAAATGGATCTTTATGAAAATGGTCTTAAACTACAGTGTGAATTTACACAATCGTTTATGGAGTCTTACTGATTAACATTTCATAAGGAGAGAAGTTTCAGAAATGCAATGTTCTAAGATAGAAATGTCAACATGTCATGTCAAAAACATGTCCTTTTTTTTCCCTCTGAAAATTGTTTTGTTCAATGAGGTCATTATGTTTTATATTTTCTTTACAGTTCTTTAAGTAGAAAATGGACTCTGTTTTTTCAAGGAAAATGCATTCATCAACCCAAGTATTGTTTTGTTTTTGTTTCAATTTTAGTACTACCTGGGATTTTTGACCCAATTAAAACAGAATGTGCCTTCTATATTTCCTGTGATGTGATAATAACATGCCTCAAACCCTGACTCACATAATTCCCTCAAAAACTATTCACTCTGCTGCAGAAAAAAATCTTGCAGGTAAAATTCACCTGCAGTGAAAGTTTGGTACTCAGTCTACAACTCACCCGTGCCCATTCTGCAAAGGCAATCCAGGTACAAGCCACGTTTTCGGATACCAGTGGACTTACTGCCAAGTCACAGGAAAGTAAGCAGTGAAATTCCTAAGACACAATAACCTTCACATATTTAGATCTGACTTAAGCAGAATGAAGTTTCAGTCTTTAGTGCTCTCATCTAAGAGCACTGTGTGCTGTGTGTGCACATCTCCACACCTGTGATATGCACATCTTTGATTCCAATTATTTGACCTCTTGGCTGTCTCCTTCAGCTCAGGAGATGCGAAGGAAGAAAAGTGCTCAATTTCACTCCCTGTTATCACCTTTGCTACTTACTCCTTTCCTCCCATCCCTAATCCTCACAACTTCCCCTTGCCACCCCCTAGCTGTCAGCACAGTTTGCTTTGTCACCTCCTCATCCCCTCCGGAGAGGGATATGATGAGTGTGGAATAAGTGCCAAAGCTGCTCTCCAGGGCCCTCTGCAGCAGCTCATACAGCACAAACAAGGCTGGCTGAGATGTGCTATGAGGAAGGTAAATCCTTGTACATATCTATGTTGCAATGTAAACATGTTTATTTATACAGGACTGAGAAGTTAAGATTATTGTACTTCCACAGAGACTGCCTGAAAACTGTGCTTGGCAGGTGCCTTGTAGTGTAAGTGTAAACAGAAGTCTGACAGTCCAAATCACTATTGCAGCAGTAATCCACAAAGGCCAAAATGACAGCACTTATTATTTCTCCAGCTGTGTCTTTAAAAAAAACCCAAAACTAGAAGATAAACAGAAACATAAAAGTATGAGAAAAAAATGTTACAAACGAGTCATAGTGAGCAACCACCACAAAAAGGCTTAAGCACAGGTTGGTGGAAGCAGTAGCAAAGCCTTATGATGTAGCAAATAAAAGCAGCTGCCCATGATTTCAGTGTCTGTAGTAGCAAGTACACAGTGTCAACAGGCTCAGGCTGGAACAGAGGGGCAGAAAGTTCCCTTTCCCTGCAGCCTGCAGAGCAGCAAACAGCAGCCCTGAGAGGAGGACAGGGCCAAGCCTTGAGCTTTGGTTGGAGCTCGCTATTAGAGAGCTGCTGCCAGAGCCTGGCAATGCAGAGGGATTCAGGACACGAGGTGTATGACTGATAAACTTGCAGGCAAGGGTATGCACAACTTGGGAAATGTGTGTGCTTGTGTGTGAGTTCAGCACGGGCTCTTTTATAAGTATGTATTTAGGATCACTGCAGAAGCAGTAAAATCATTAAGGAATAGTCAGCTGCATGCTTTCACTTAATCATCTGTTGGATATTGATCAGACTTTCAGGAGAGCCATCTAGGCAGTTTTTAGTTTGCAGAAACAGTAGCTGTTTGATTTACATTTGGAACTAGACAGTTGATTATTTATGAACACATAGTTCACTGCTCTCAACAATGCAATTGCTTGCCAGCTATCATTAAATCTATCAGTAGTGACCAACCAACACTTGATTTGCTCATTACCAGATAAACTACCAGTACAGATTCGTGTACAAACCAGATAAAAACTCCACATCACGCAAATCAGGTTGTGCTGACTGTTGGCAGACAGCAGTAGGCACATTGTCAAGGTAGGATGTTGTTTTATGATCAGTGGAAGAAGCTGCCATCTGTACAAGTGAGGGAGAGTGCCTCTGCTCACACCCCTACAAATGGGTGATTTCTAGATTAGTCTGACTGGGATTTTGCTCTAATTGGAGCCTATATTCTTTCCTTTGGAGATTTTCAATCAGATCAGTTTGTTGTTCAGACTTCATCATTGTGATTCTTACACCTAATGCAAAGGTAGAGCAGGAGTAAGCACTCTGGGACAGTGGAAAAGGCAGGCCCCTAGTGCACTTGCAGTGTTTGGCTTACAGTGATTGCAATCTCTTTGTACTGGTGTAGAAGACAGCAGGAAATTGCTGCTACAATGGACCAATTCTTAGATGTCCAAGTAAACAAAATAATGGGAAGAAATGATGGGTGGGGGGACAACAACCAAAAGCCCTGCTCTAGGATTGTACAGGGTGATGTTCAAGGAACTGCATTCCTAACTGTGATCACAGAGGTAGTTTTTACAGAACACTTCACATTGTTACTTGACCATGCAACTAATCATCCATTCAAAGCCCTTTTCACAAACACAATTTACTCCTGTCTAAGATGCTACAGATGCTTCTCTGCAACCTTTCCTTAATGACACTGCCTGTAAATGTTAACTAATAGAAAAGCTCCAGAGCACATTTTAGCATTTCAGAACACAGCTTGTGGACCACTTGGGTGTCACTGGGAAAATGCTGATGACTTGTTTCAATAATAACTATATTACTAGTAAGAACAAAATTAAGATAATATGGAAAATTGTGGAAATGAAATAAGTGTTGATGGAGGGAAATGTTCAGAAAGAGAGTATACCAGAACGAGGCTATATTAAAATCAGCAACAATTTGTTACTTGCTCTGCTCTTACATTATTTCCTTTTATCACTTACCACTGTCTGCTAAATAAATGACCAAACAGACCAGTTCATTCTGCTAAGTAACAGACTAAGTCTGCCTTTGTACAGACTCTCTTCAGTTTTAAAAGAAACCTAATTGAGGAAAGACAAATATAGCTGGCAAAAAAAAAAAAAAAATATTGTAAGAGCTTTCCCCCTTTTAACAATGGCATTTAGAAAACTTAGAATCTTAAATTTCAGCTGTGTAAATTTACAGCATCAACTGAAACAGCATTATACACTGCTAGGTTACTAAAATAAAACATTCTGTAATTCCCTATTTCAATTTGTAGTGTTTATAAAATCAAAGGCATAGTCAGAAATGCAATTCAGGCATACAGGTAAGAAGATGCACAAACACAGTATTCCCAAAAGGAGGCTTTTACGGGTCATATGTTTGTGCTAAACTGATTCTGGAGAAGCTGCAGATACCCAGAGTCAATAGCTAAATCCCCTGTCTCATGCTACTACACAATCACAAATCCACACCTGAAGGCTATCGAGCCACTGTTCTGCCCAGGGGAACGCTGTGTTCCATTTATTGCTGTAATCTTGGCCATTTTTCCTGCATTCATTCTTCCATTTTCATGTTTGCTGTCTTCAAATGTCTTTCAAAAACCAAGCCAACCTCAAAACCTCAAAAAAGTCTTTCTCAAGTGTCATGTATCTTCCAGATTAAGGGTCGTTCAGTCCCCTGAACTTTTCATTGTTCAATTCGTACTTGATCTATACATCCTGCTCCTGTGCCCCATCTACTCACTGCACATGGCTTGACTTCTGCCCCAGTCTTTTTGAGAGGGGAATCCTGTGCTGCTCTGTTTCTCTACAGTGTCTAGGCTCCAATGCCAGACACTGAGTTGACATATTTTGTAACCACAGTATTACAGATAAGAGCAAAGTTAAAAATAGCAGGTAAATAAAACCACGCCAAAAGGCAAACCAAAATATTCTCATAATGTGCATCGAGAATGACAAAAATATAAGTACTAGTTAGCATGTCAACAGGAAATGAAAAAAGTATAAATGGCACCCATGCCAAGATCTGCAAGTTGGATTAGCCTGGGAACAAACTAAGAATGAAGCAAATGACAGATATAAATAGACTATGAGCTGTAGCACTCTGCTCCATTATGAGATAATTGGAAGAGATAGATAAGGGGGAAGTCTAAAGTGAACATCACGTACTAAAATTTTTATAAGGCATTTCAAAAGGTTCTCTGGAGGTTGATACTGAAGGTAAAAAATCACATGCTCATACAAAGGAAAATA
Organism: Vidua macroura; assembly: GCF_024509145.1. Lineage (NCBI taxonomy): Eukaryota > Metazoa > Chordata > Aves > Passeriformes > Viduidae > Vidua > Vidua macroura. The sequence continues at coordinate 9,991,108 of NC_071579.1, forward strand.
AGTAAACAACACAAAAAAGTAAAATAATTATGTTCTGATATAACATAAAGTGAGTGCCTATCCTCAGTAAAAATACTGTAGAGACATGCCATGTTTTTCGTATTTTTAATATAATAAATCAGCTTAAAAGTCACAGAAGAAAAGAACCTACTGAATAAGAAGGTAACAGCTTGAAAAAAATATAGGACAAACCCCTGTTTCATAAAGGAATGTACAGATAGAACAGAGAGCCTTCTACTAGAATAAAACAGGTAACTTCTTATTGACATAGCAAAGCAGAGGCTGGTTGCACCTATAAAATCTATAAAGCAGAAAAAAAGCAAAGCAAAATTAATCTTTATTTGCCTTGAAACCAGACAATAAGAACACTAAAGCAACAGCATTTAATAAATATTTTTCAAATTGTATACATCTACTTGGTTGAACTCAAAGGAATTATAAATCAATATACTTGACTGTCTTTCTATGGTGTGGATATATTAATTGTTTAGGTAAAAATGTGTTCATCAATATTTATTAACCAGACTCTGACCTCTGTGCATCTGGTCATCGAGATGCTAAAAAGACCCATATACAATTCTTCCCTAAGGAGACATATATCCTGCTACATTAAATGAGATTTTTGCTGTTTGTCTCACCACAGGCTAAGAATTCATCTTCATATCCCATAAAGCAGGAGCAAAGGTAAGAACTTTGATTTGTGCTCACTTTTCAATCTTCATCCCTTTGTTATAGGGAAATTAGTCTACTTCAGTAGCTTTTCAAGCTCAGGTTTTCTGAGATCCTACTGCATGCACCCTTTCCCAGGATTTTATCTTGCAATGCAAATGGAGGGTATGTATTTTTAACAAGGGAAAAGAAGTATGAACAATTTCCAGGATTGTGCGACTTGGAAAATCAAACAGTTCCAAGGCCTTTAAGAATTTTTCTCCCCTTTCTAATAGCTCTATCCATCTGTCTCTCCTGGTACCTCTGTGACTGAACTAAGGGTCTGAAATTACATTGTTATAGCTGGAAGTCTGAAAAATTATCTGAAAGGCAAAGCTTAGGACTTGTAGTTTACCATCTTCACTGGAAGAGCAGGAGGATAATGGTTCTGTTGCTACCTACATTTTACACATCTAATCCACTCATTTTATCATAGGCACTAAGAGCAAACATGCCCTTCTCTTTCATGTCTTTGATTCAAATCCCTGCTGTAGCCTGGGCTCCTCACGTCGTCTGTGGTCACTTGCTTAGTTCAGCACTCTACTCTTCAGCTCTAAAAGGTTTCCACAAAAACTACAAATAGATAAAAGATATAAAATCAGGCTCTCATACCTCAGAGTGCTGTGAAATGTACATGATATTCACTAAAATGTGAATGAAACAGTCGCAGTTAAAATGATGAAGTGTAAAATGCCTCGTTTTCAAAATGCTCCAGATTCTTATCACTAATGAAGCCATGCAATAATGGCTGACTTGGGGGAATTTGAGGAGAAAGCTGCAGCCAATTCAGTCTAGACTCAGATATTAAATAGATTAGTCTACCTGGACTTTTGGTTTTGTTTTTCTCAGAATCTTTTTTTTTTCCAATTCTGCACAGTTGAAAAGGAAATTAGTATAATTTATCAATAGACTGATTTTATTCCAGTTGATTGTATTGAACTATTTTTCCTCTGGAAATGGAAAAATGTATCCCAGATGTATTCAAATATACTGTTAAATAGCATTCCTACTGTATTTATGGAGTCTATTTATGCCAGTATTTCAGCATTTATCCAGCAGTCCCATTTATGCTGCCATATAATGGGTGAGATGATCAAATACCAATGAGAAATTATCTATACCACTCTGGCTTTTCCCTATCATGCCTTTAAAAATCACCAAATTTTCAATGAAGATACTGAATTAACTTTAAACACATATGACTACATTTTTTTTTATTCTGAAGATCAACTTGACGTGTAATTTTATTTTTTATGCTTATCTTTTAACATCTTATCAAAATCTCAGCTGGAATTCAGAGTCAGATTTAGATCTTCTGTCTATGGTTAGAGAGCTATGTAGTAATTTATGAGAGACTTCCTTGTAAGATTAATGAGAGCAGAACTTCCTCTTGGCTACCTAAATGCCACCTACTTTAATGCTAGCTTATCTCTGATGAGAAACTACCTTTTAAAGTAAAGCTTTACACACAAAAGAAAAAATATTTCAGTTTATTATTTGGCACTGTAAACTTCAGCCTGGGGTACTTTCCAAATTAAAATATGTGAAATTAAAATAAATATTGGGCATACTTTGGTTCTTAATATAATTAGTTTCCCAGACTCCTGATCCTCCAAATTAGCCAGTTTACATTCTCTTGAAATAATACTTGAAACGGGATGTGGTGTTAAGGTTTGCAAGAAAACCAAGTGCTGTAATATGCAGTTATTATTTTTGTATCTGCTTGTTGTTTAGCATTGGACTTGTAGAGAGGTTGTATTTACAGAAGCACCCAAAGCATCTCCATCCTTAAAATACTGAGTAACAACAAATTAGCATATTCTTTTCAACATTTTGACTGATACATGTCTTATCTGTGAACCTCTCAATCTCCTAGAATATTTTTAGATTGTCAAACACTGGTGGCTAAGCTGTCACCTGAAATATTCTATTTAGGAACTGACAGTATGCATTGCCATTTAAAATATATAAAATAAGAGGGGTACACTGGCAGAATGCTCCATGAACCTCAACGTAGGGTAGCACAGGATGGTTTCCAATTATACATGAAATACATATATTCCAATTTCAACTAGTTATACATACATCCCAACTCTGTAGGGGCTGAAAATGTAGTCATGCATTTATGACTCATTTATCAAATTGAGACTTAGAGTAATAAACTATTATTTCACATTTGATAATGAAAAAATCAGCACAGAATCTACTGGACTTTTGTTTCAGCTCTGTTTCTATTTTATCTATTATGCCTATATTTATTCTAGTGATAAAGGCAATTGAAGCTAGCTTTGAGTTTTCCATATTTTGGGAAATCTCTGCAGTTATATCTGCTGCCTTAGTAAGTTACACTGGATCAAGGTGCAATAAATGAAGTTGATCAGAAGTCATGATACTGTATTGCCTGGTACTTCAATGGGAAAAAAAAACTCTTCTACTAAGACTGAGACCCATGAAATGAACTCCTCTTTAGGAGGAGGTGGTACTCAACATGAAAAGATGAAAATCCCTCTGCAAATTACTTAAAAAGTTTATATGTGCCCCAGTCCTCCATAACTGTCAGGACACTCTCTGGCTAACTTTCTTCATGTAGATTCAGTAGGTGTACAGTATTTCAATGACACAGAGGGGAAACAATAATGTACACTAGTGATGCACTTTAAATGCACTTTAGGTGGCATGGCAGTCTCACAGGTAAAACACTGGTGTTTGGCTTTCACAGTTTCATAGTTTCAACCATAGATCTGTCGGAGGTGGAGTGACTAGGAAAAGAGGAGAGCATGGCAAATAAGGAACAGAGCTGCTATTTGGGTTTTTTATTTATCTGTAAGGAAAAACACCCAAAACAAAACACAATGACGTTTAATTTTTATAGCTCTGTCTTGATTCTACTCATAGGCTGCAGTATTGCCAAAGGATAAATATCACTAGTTAATAATAGCACTCTTAAAGGTAATGACATTATATTTTTACTATTTTTAGAGTCGTTAGTAACTAAAAATATTACACCATTATCTTTTGGATCATATTCCAAAATTATGTACTGACCATTGTCACAAAACACGCAGGAGCATGGAATAACATTGCATGAGATCACCTAATTTTTTCTTGCATCTTTATTTCTTCTCCAAGCTACGTTTTTCCTTCTAGCTGGAAAGGATTAGGTAGGATGCAAGACAGAGACATCAAAGGCAATACATAAAGTTAGTTCAAAAGCTTAAGTCTTTTTTTCTGTACTCTGCTTGATTCCCTACCTGTCCACAGGTTTAGTTAGATTAAGAATATTTGTTTATTACAGGGCAAGAAATTATGGGAGCCATGCCTGATCTGGAAGGGAAAAAGTCATAAGAAGTCAAATGAAATTTGTCAAGAACTTCCCACAGACACCTTAACAAGCCTAGAAAGAACTTTTCTGAGATTCCATTTATAGCTGAAGTGTTAAAAAGTGAAAAAGAAAAAAAAAATTATACCACATATGCTTTTTACACATGCCCAGGAGCAGGGTAACTTTATAAAAAGGAGTGTCTTTTTAAAGTTACATATTGAGACAGTCCACATATGCAATCTGGAAACACTTAGACAACACCCCAAAATATGCCATTAGAATGCCAACAACTCTGAGAAGTAATACAGGGCTGAATATCAGATTATAGCAATTCTCCTGAAATGATGGGAACTGTGCACACTTGCAGTCTCCCACAAGCACGTGCACACAACAGGAGAGTATTTATCAGATAAATTACAAAGAGAAGGAGCATTCAGGCAAATACTTAGGAAAAGACATAAACCAAAAGCCCAGTCCTTGACAGGAGGTGTCTCTCCTGATGCTTCCCACAGAGACAGTCTCTCTTCCACAGAGAAAGGTTGTGGAGACTCCACTTCCTCTACCAAATCATCAGGAAAAGAGTGCTGATGACATTTCCTGCTGATGACTCCTTCCAAAAGAATTGCACCTTGATACATATCTGTATTCATTCTCTAGTATTTAAAGCTGCTTTGGCTCCAATGATGACATGCAGATGGAGGATAAAAGATGTAGGATTTCTGAAGTAATACTTGCAGCTTAACATATGTATACAGTGCAATATATCTAACAGTGGATTGGAATGGATTCCTTCCTTTCAAATGCAGCCTGATGCACAGATATGATTATTGTTTTACATGGAAAAAAATTACAAAATTTTCATATAAATTATAAATGTCTCATTAAGGAGTGGCAATGATTCAAGAACTCTGAACGCATAATTGAACAAGTGCTTTAAAAGTCATTATTATCTCTAAAATGTCACCTGTCTGATACTGTTCTCTCCACAGCTAACAGGGTACATAATTACTTACTTCATATAAATCTCAGTCTCCTTACTCAGAGTGAGCTATTACACTTCCTGATTAATCATAAGGCATGGTTTTAATTATCTCTTCATTAGTTTAAGAAAAATTTAAAATATCAAGTTTCACAATATTTTAAAAGTTTAATTCTGTCATCTTTATTCATATTAAATAACACTTACTACTCTCTGAAGTAAAATGCTGTTCATCAGTTTTACAGCTGGCAGAATAGTTTGCCCAGTATTTAATTTTTCAGAATAATTACGTCAAACTTTCAAAATGTGCCTTGTGTGTGCCTAGAAAATCATTTAGCAAGTGCCTTCAGAATACTGGCCTAGTCAATGTAAACACTATTTTTTCCCCCTTAAATATAGCTTCCAAAATGAATGCATAAATTTCCAATTTTGGTGGCTTTTTTGGCAGTCAAATTTATTTAAAATCTCTTTAGCTATCTGTATTAGTAAGGGGAGGGGTGGTCAGGACAGGTGTTGTTCTGTCATCTTGTTTGCAAGTCTGACATAGACCTTAGTGCTGACCAGATTTAGGTGGGATATGTGGATACAGTGAGGAGAGGTCTGTGTCCGTGGACAGAACTGGCTGGATGGATGCCAGGAGGTCTGATAGCAATTCTCCAATGTCTAGGCTGATACAAGAAAGCACAGTAATATTCCCAATATTCCCAGCTCTCTCCATCTGGCCACTTTTGTCACTGTAAAGTGGCTCTGCCATCTTAGAAAGAAAAGGAATTTCTAAATGCTCAGTTCAGATTAGCCTGAAGTCAAGTAGCAGCAGGATGCTACATGCCTCTATATCCCCACTCATCTGCCTTAGAAAAAGACATCCACCTTATAATCTCGGTAACAGTGAACTTCTAACAGCTTGTTCTTATCTGAAATTAGGTGCAAAACCTGAGGTCTTCCACAACAGTCTCAGACTAGCCCATGCTATATCCCAGCAGAGTGCCTTGTAGAGGCTCCTGAAATTTGCCTCTCTCCTACAAACTCAGAGGTACTTCCTCCATAATCTGAAACATTCCCGGGAGCCAGCCTTGTTCTTCCTACATGAAATGCTCTGGCAACATCACACTGAAATCCCAACATTGTGAATCACCAGTTGAGCTGGTCACAGTGACTGCCACAATTAATTGTCATAAATGGATTCATAATGTTGCATGAATTTAACTCACTTTGTTGTTCTTTTCTGAACTCAAACTATGATTTGCAAACTGCCAAAAAATAGGAAAAAAAAACAAATTAAGGGAAAGCTAATCAAGACTTTAAAATTAACTCAGTGCATTTTGAATGTTGTTTGCACCATTTTAGCTAAATTGTAGTTTTCATGCAATCTGCGGTCAGTGCCAGTACAAAATGATCATGTGGGTCACTCTTTGAATGCAGTCCTCAGTGTCAGTGAGACACACAATATCTGCAGTGGCTCTGGTGAGATTAGCTTCTCTCTGATGATAATTTTAGGTGGGTGAAAAATCTACTTAGATTTTGATAGTCTTTATAAAACGAGGTTGACTAATCAGCATCTGCCCATTACAGAGTAGCTGCCCGTTGCTCCACTTTTTGTGTTTGTATTATGTTCTTTGAATTACTACTGAGAGAGCAAAACAGTAATTAAAGACTGGACATTATCTACAAAAATGGCTTTTCAAAAAGTATTTGTTGAACTGAAAGCCCTTTGAACAATAATCAAATTCTAGATTGCTGTACCCAGTGAAAACATAGCTTGTTCACTTCTCAAAAGGGTACATTCAGCTAAATATAGAGCTTAGCCTTCAGTCCCTCTGTTAGAGCTGTCTCTGCTCCGTGGTGAGAACTACAGGGCAACAGTGATACGTGACCAGTGCCCTCAGCTTCTTTTGAATTTGGGGTGAAGATGAGAAACTAAATCCCACTCCAGGGTCAGGGAATGTTGTGTATAAACAACTGTTATTCATAAGCGACAAGTATAACCACAGTTTTCCATTTGCAGTGCAGCTTGTTGGTTTTTTTCCCATTAGCATTTGGTTCAGATTAGGTTTGGTAACCCTGGTTTTGTCTCTACTGCAGTTTTCTTGAGCCACAAGGTCAAGAGAAAACAGAGTGAGAAAAACATAAAACCTCTAGAACATTTTTGGTTATTCAGAAAAATAAGTGAGCAAGGCTATTTTTCTATGTTTACTCCTTATTACATATTTTTAAAATCACTATGCAGCGAAGAAGCTCTGTAACTTTAAGTTATAAATACAGCAAACGGCATTAACTTCAACATCATAGAAAGCTAAAGGGCAAAACTCTTTTCTTTACAAAATGCCAAAGGGGTTTGACCCAGAGTACAGAATCTAGACGGGAGGGCCAGACTTTCTTGGCAGAGCTAACCCATAGTGAGGACTGTTGCTCAAACCGTGTCATTGTCCCTGCTAGGCACATGACCCTCGTGCTGGTGGCTGCTGGAAATGCAGTTGTTAATGGCTAAATCTGGCAGGAGACTTGTCACACCCAGGCACAGGGGTAGGTAGTCTTCTCTTTTTTGCCACCTCAGTAGATAACTTGCACTGATAATAATCTAATGTGCCTTCCTGCCACATCTTCCATAGCTTGGTACTTGGCAAGGCAGGCACAGAAATTACAGACTTGGCAACCTGCTTTCCACCACAAAAATATAGCACTTCCCAACAGGTATCTCCCCAAGTGGAGACAGGATTTGTCCCTCAAGATACCTCTCAGTAAATAATAATATCACTGTTTTTATCTGTGAGGATAAACACTGGGTTTTGTCTCCTAATGACTGTTTCTGTTTTATTGCTACTTCCCACCAGGAAGTTGACTGCTAACATAATTAGCAGATGATTGCACGGGGGAGGCTGAAATCTTTAACAGCTGTTTTAAAGCATTCTGCACCAAATCTATGCTGCGGAACACTTAAAGCTTTTGAATGGCAGTCTCTCCAATGACACAGACTATGGGACCACGGAATGGAGGCCTCCAGGAAGGACTTAACTTGTTCATTTACTCGGAAAAAAAGGTGAAGAACTCACGTTTAAAGTGTTTAGTGGATTAGTATAAGCATTTGGGCATACTGTGTCAGAATTCGGGTAAGATAAAGATCACCTTTGACTGTGAAGTCTAGAAACTGAACATATAGCACAGAAACGGTTGGCAGATTTTACAACTTTGCTCTTTCTAGAAAAGAAAGTGCAGCTTTTTCTGATGCTCCAAGTGATCTATTTCTTTGTTAAAGGAAAAAGGGAAGACAGTATGAATCAATGCCACCATTTGTTATAGACGAGTCACTATAAAAGAAAGGCAGAGTGCAGCACAGAGCTTACTATTATAAAATAAATAGTCTTAATCATTGGGTGTGATAGAATAATAACCATAAAATTAGGAGGGAAAGAACTGCTTTAGCTCCCCATGGAGTATTATAGAGTCTGCCAGATGTAAAGTAGTATGTGTCAAGTTGTAGATGGAAAAATAAGAGCTTTAGCAATAAATCTATAATTAAGTAATAATTGAAGTACCAAGTACATTTACAAACTGTGCATCATGTTGTCCCAGAGGAGGAAAACTACTTGGTCTGTGAGAGTTTTCAAGATGAGACACTTAAATGGTTTGTGCAGTATAAAACTTCTGCTGGGATGTCCTACCAATAACTTCTTTCAGTCATAGCAGCACTGAAATTAGTCTTCTCTTTCCAGGTCCTTTCCCAATTCCACATGTCTGCTAGTTTAAGTTGAATACAGAAACACAAACACAATGCATTTTGGCCTCCACTGTTGTTGCAAGAAATATGGTAAAACACAAATTAGAATGAAGCTAATGGCACTGCCTGCTACAAAGCATTACTTCCTCTCCCCTACACACAGGTGTTTTATCTGTAACAGGGACCCAGTCAAGATAAATTTAGAAGGATGGTGAGTATGGAAATATATTAACAGTTTACTTTCCTGGGACTGTGCTCCTAAACCTCCCACAAGAGTGTAAACTCAGGCCTCTTGCTGTGGTAAATGCAGCAGTTTTGCAATCATCAATACTTTTCTTTATTATTTCTTTTTTAAGCAATGAGAAACGGCTTGGCCTGTACATACAGCAAGTTTTTTTCAGGGTTTAGGGAAATTCAAACTTTTCAACTATGCAGAGTCTGACTGCAAGGTATGAAAGCACTTGCTCTCAGAGAATTAGACTGTTAAGATCTTGAGCAATTTCAATCAAAATCAAACGTTTACATTAGAGCTTAAGCTTCTAAATCTCTTTATGGGTTTTGAAAATTTAGTTACAAGGGCAAAGCAAGATAAATTCGACAATATCTGCTCAAGTCCTTTTATTTGTAGCCTCTGTTAAATGAAAGAATTCCTGTAAGCTAACATGTTTTCTAAAATGAGGACGCCAAATTGACTAAAGTATTTCTTAAAGGAAAGAGGAGGATTATTTTGAAGAAACTGTAATAGAATTTTCTTTTGAGGAAATTATAATAGAATTTTTTTTACAAGTTGAATCTAGACTCAGATGTTTTAAATCACTGGAATCAGAAACGTGTGGGCTTTTTATCCCTTTTTAGTTTAACAATCTCAGGTGATTTCCAAAAGGAAAGGCAAAGGAGGGAAGGCTTCACTCACTAATTCACACCGTGACAAATGACTGTTAAAGTGCCTTCTGAGATTTACAGTGGGGAGCTGTTCCTTGAAAGTCACCAGTCAACATGACAGCCAGCAGGATACAATTGTCCAAGTGATGTGTGGAGGTGTTCTGTATTATGTGAATCTCCTTCCTTTCCAGATAGGTGGTAATGTGCATTTATGCAGAAAGCACACCAGAATGGAGGGCTGATTTTAATGTAATCCTATAAGTACTCAGTGCAAGAACAGTTCTTTCACAAAGGTAAAATTTAGCTCTATAGTTTTAAAATTAAAGTATATGCTGTAGCAAAATGACTCAAATTTTAATCTCAATACAGAAGCAGGATTTGAAATGAATTTCCAGTACCAGTTAATGTTCTTGTTATATCTGTACAGAATAGAAAAAAAAAAAAATACAGAATTGGAAAATGTAAATTTTTGTTCCATGACTGAAATTGTAAAAATATCTTGCAGCAGCATATAAAAAAAGTTATGAAATAGGATGCTTTGAAGGTGGGGGTTGGACTACCCACAAATTATCTGTTCATATTGTTTCCTTGGACACTCCAACTGCCAAACCATTCCTGCACAGTTCAAGACATTTTTGTCAGAGCAGGCAGAGAATTTGAACAGTTCATCAGAATAAGCAGTCATGCTTCAATGGTGGGAAACATTCCTGTCTTGCTAGAATTCACTAAACCAAATGCAGTTTTTATATCTTCAAGAGCTTCTAAAGAAAGGATTAAATGTCTGGGCATAAATGATTTAAGAAATGTGAGGTAAACTGTGCTCTGCAAGATACTAAAGGCCTTAATAAAAAGGCAGTGATATGGAGAGAACGTAAATGCTTTTAATTTTTAACTTAGAATTCTTTCTTTACACCTCTATTGTGCTGTGGTTTGGCTGTTTTGAAGCACGTGGTAACTATTTATGTACACAAAAAGCTCTTCATTGTAGCTTTCCCAAACTTACACGGGAACCTAAGAATAAACATCCTCTTTTATCCCCTCCTCTGCAGCAACTGACCAACGTTGAACATGCCACCTCTTCACCAGGTAGGGTGTTTTCCAATTTTATTTGTGTTGCTTTTCCACACAGCTGGTAAGAATAAGGACTGATGATCAGTAGGGTTATGAAACATTTCATTGCATAGTTTACTATTACAATCACAATTTAGTGAAATCTGGCTGAATTAACAGGTGAATAATTGTGCTAATTACTGAGTTCCCCCTTTATTTCTGCTCATTTCCCAGCAGCCAAACTGAAAGGTAAATTGCATTATGATGGTAAATAAACATCTCAGAATATCCAGCAAATCAAAACAATCTGTTTCATTTTCAGATGCTTTCAATAATGAAAGCAAAATGTAATTTTCCCAAAGGGATATTAGCAATATTTACAAGTGAAAAAGTCAAGGATCCCACCTTCTCTTTACCCTTAGCCCAGTGCCTGGTATATTTCCATGGCCAGAGGAAACGTGATCCACTGCCCTGCTTGCCACAGAATTCACCCACTTGACACACACACATGCTCTAGCTGGGCTGATCTTTTACACACTGTCTCGTAGAAGTGTTCTCCATATAAAATGAGTGTAGTGTAGTATCAAACATCATCTCCAGTTTTCAAAGGGAACCAGGTTCCTTTGAAAATCAAGCTTTGCAAAAACCAAAACTGATTTTTAACATTCTTTTTTTTTTTGGGAAAAAAAACCAAACCACTCAGCAAATTCAAGAATGCCAATGAATTATTCGAAATAGCTTTCTTACTGAACAAAATCATTTGTCAAAGATTCAGCATGTTCTTCTTCACACAGCAACTTCTTTTATGAAAAATAATATACAATCCAATTTGGCGGTTTGTAGAAGATGACAGCCCAGAACCCATCTGTTACTGAAGCCAACTGCAAGGCTGGCTATGAATCTAAGCTATGAAAGCAGAATTTTTTGGAGGAGGGGACAGATATGCAAAAGCAGTGAGATGGATGTTACTGTATTGAAGAAATATAGGTAAGGAATGGATCATGAACTAGATAGCTAAAAAAAAGAAAAGTCTGAGTGAAGCTTCACTATAGAAGTCCCCAAGAAGAAAAAATAACAAATAGAAAGCTGTCTTCAAACAGGTAGAGATGTAAGAACAAAATTCCTGAATGAGAGTTCTGTTGCAATCAGCTAAGCATTTTAGCATATGTGCATTTTATAAATTAACAGGAACATTTAAAAGAAATAGGTGATCAAACTCTCGTCCTAAAGAAACATAACCATTAAGGTTTCAAAATTGAACTATGATTATGTCAGAAATGTATCTTTCAACAAAAAGAGGAGAGGTCACATAATTTCAGTCATGTTTATTATTAAATACTACCATCTGACATATAATGGCAAACTATGCTATTAAAACTGATTTGGGGACACAGAATCCTAGATAAGAGGAATCATTCCATCTCCTCTCCACTCAAAAAAACCAACAAGCATCTGAAAACCAGGAGATGGTTATCAGCATCTATCAGCAAAAAGCTAGCATTTTTCCAGAAAGGGCATAAGGGAAGGAGAAAAGAGATCCCCCAAGAATGAACAGACTGGGAAGATCAAAAAGAGAATGGAACTAAGACAAGACAGAGCTTGGCTGGTAAGAGACCTGAAGTTCACAGATCACACAGATGGAAAGCCTTTAGCAAACATCACACTGCCAGAGTTGAGAGCAAGTCGAATTTAAAAGTTGCAGTGAACTGGAAACAGGCAGAAAAATATTTGCAGCATCTCAGCCAAAGTCCAATAACTAAAATGAACTATCTTGATCATGTGCAGCCATCCTATAAGGCTACTTTAACTGTGTTTCAGTATTCAGATATTCCATTCATAGTTAACATCCATTCAACTGCAGGGGTTACAAACCCCTTTCTATTGCACACTGCTTAGAATAGAATACAAAGGCTGTGCTTCACCAAAACCAGCCAAGAACCATTTACCTAAGAGTGCAAAGAAAAGACAATAAAGCAGACAAACATAATATATATTTGCGTAATACCAATCTTGCAAACTAATAAGAAGCTGATCTCGGGGTCCCCATAGGTCTGCAATATTTCTCATTCAATATTTCCTGGAAGTATGTCTAATATCCTAAATATTCCATTTGACACTACTTCTATGCAGAGCATGCATGCTTTTTCTACAATGGATAGCAGCAATACTCCAGCAACATAGGAAGGAATGAATACTTCAATATTGCACATGGTAGCCTCCAATTCAGGAAAGTAAGAATCTGGATACGCAAACAACAGATAATACACAAGATCTTTGTAAGAGTGGCTCTTGTTCAGTTGCTGGAAAGCTGGTATCCAAAAACACTGCTATGGTAACTTGCAGAGCTGGAAGAGAGCATGCTGCTATCACAGCCTCATGTAAAACACAAATCCTGCTTGCATTGTGGGGAATTCCCTGCACACCTTCCTACCACTGTGCAGCTGTGCCCAGCCTCAGCACAGACAGTGCATAAAGATCTAGAAAGCCATTTACATTTTTGTATTTCAGATTGTGCCAGAGAGCTTTCTTGTAATGTTTGTTGGAATATTAATGAAATAATTAAAATTGACCGTTAATTTTTCACCAGGTTTTTGCTGCAGTTTTCAAATGGTAACCATGCTCTGGAAGACTTTTGTGCTATAATTCTGCTATCAAGATTGTTTTAAGAATTATTTACTTTTATTTTGTTAAGTGCACATAGACCTGAAATAGACAATAGCTAAAAGGATGCCCTGGGTTGTGCAATTACACTATTAGCTATTTGAGACCAGATCATGCTTCTTCTGTAGAAGGTAACTTCATGAAGTGCAAGTCAAACAACTGGCATCTGGGAAGTGCTTGACAGAAGTTTAAACTAGAGGTGGGAAAAGTGTTAAGCCTCAGAGTGATCCAAAAAGGTATACAAAGCATATTTTGTAAATTTCAGCCATCAAAACCCAAAACAAATAAATGAAGTTGTTAAAATAAGAAAGGTTATGGAGATTTTTCCTATTCCTGTAGGAAATAAGATGCAGGTGTAAGAGGCTAATATTACATTTTCTAAAATCTCAAAGAATCAGAAGTAATGACTACATTATATTATAATTTTTTAAACAGTAAAACCATGCTTTGATAAACGTACAATTTAACTCTCCATTATGTAGTTACAATACTGTCATTTCCAACCAACAGCATTCATTTTTGTGACTACATTAAGATGTCATTAACCATTTCATAACTGTCTGAATAAACAGCATTTGTTTAACTGCTTCAGTGTAGAGCATATTCTTCTAAACAAAGGTAATATTTATTTACATATGTGCATGATCATTTGATTATCAATAAGAATCCATATTTCCTTAGAAAAGTAGTGAAAATCTGAACAATGTAGAACAGCATTAAAATCAAAAGTTTCTGACTGCCAAGTTAAAGACATACTCTGACAATGCAAATATATTGAATTAAAATCTATCCAATATGTTTCCAGTTTTGCTTTTCTGACATTGGATTACAAGAGAGTGTTAGTACAAAGTGGATATGACACATAATTTTGCAAGATGGGATCATGTAATAGTCTCTTGAGACACAAGGTTGTATGGTCCAGCAGAGTGGAATGATACTGGTGTTGTTCATGAACGCTGTTCATTCAACATTTTGAAACTGAACACGCATTCACATGGTTTGCTTCTTTCTTTTAACGTAAAAGGTTCTTTGTTTATGGTTTTAAGGAAAACATTGACTTGAAACGAACAAATCTTTTACTACCGAGTGTGATTAAAGACGCTGACAGACTTGAAAGAATTCATAAAGGAATAAAATCACGGTAGCTGCGTCCATGCCTAGGATCCCAGCATGGAAAGAAACTGCATGTGAAGAAGCCTGGGTATAGGACAACGAAAGCATGCTGCAATTAGCCTTCGGACAAACGGGAAAAGCATGTTTTGTTCGGGACGCTCCCTCTGTGAACGCTTTCACAGGGACACCATCTCTTACCTGTCCTGCTCCTGCGGTGCCGCGGGGCAGGCAAGGCTCCGCAGCCTGCGGGCTGCCCCGCGCTCGCCCGGGGGCGCCGGCCCGGCTCGCCCCGGCTGCGGGCGGGGCGCGGCACCGCAGCCCCTCGCCGGCCCCCGCAGCCCGATCGCGGCAGAGTTTCCCCCGGGGCCGCGCTCCCGCGGGCGGAGCTGCCCTCGGGGAGCGCTGCCCGGCCCCGCGACCCCCGCCGGGGACACCGCGCCCCGCGCTCACCTGTCGTCGCTCTGCCAGCCCTGGTCGCCCAGCAGCAAGTCCCGAAAGCGGTACCGCGGCGGCAGCGGCGGCACCTCGCTGTCCAGGTCCACCATGCTGCCCGGAGCGGGAGGCAGGGGGCCGGCCGGGAGAGAGGGGAAGCCCCGCCGCGCTGCCCGAGGAGCGGCCGGACCCGCCCGGGCGTGTGGGGGGCAGGAGCGGCGCGGCGGCAGCGGCAGCAGCGCGGGGCGGGCCGGCCCCGCACAAAGGCGCGGCGGGGCTGTCCCCGCGCTCCCCGGCGGCTCGGCGGGAGCCTCTCGGCCCCAGGAGCCAAGTCCCGCCCCGGGGGGAGGCAGGTGGCGGCGGGCGGCGGCCTCGGCGGCGGCGCGACCGCCCCCCGCCCACGCCCACCCTCACAGCGGGCGGCGAGCGCGCCGCCGCGGCCCACAACAAAGGGCTGTGCCACGGCCGGGCCGGCGGCACCGCGCCGGGCTGTGCTGGGCTCGGCAGCCTCCTCGCCCCCCGGGCAGCTCCCTGCCTCCTCCCCGAGCTGCCTCAGAGGTGCTTTTCTGCAGGCCCCGAAACGTGAGAAACGGGCGTTTACCACAGGTAGCGCCCGCACAGCCCGCTGTGTTGGTGACGCTGGGGTCATCTGGGCACGGCTGGGGCTGCCACAGCCTGGTCCGCTGCACGCGTTAACCTGGCACACCTGCTCAGTGCCGGCTCCTCGGGAGCGCCAGCTGCGAGCGAGCTAAGCGTTCGGTCAATTTCTGCCTCTGCCTAATTGCTCTTGGACGGAGCAGGTGGTGCAGGCCCTGTAAAAAAGAAAAATCACAGAGAAGTTGAACTATTCCCGTGGTTGAGATTTGCAGGTAATGCCTGAAAGTGTGAGACACTCTAAAAGTATTTTAGACACGCAGGATCAGCTCAAGTATGGCAGCCTGGAGTGCATCACATAGCAATGTGCCCTGCTGAGAATCCAGCTCTGAGCTCCATGCTGTGATGTAAAGATTTCCTCAGGTAACCAACAAGTAGCTCGATTCAGGACTCAGGTTGTCTCTGCTGTTACAGTCATTGCATCTTTCCTTGCTTCTTTAGCACAGAGCTCTTAAGCACAGCTTCAGTGATTGCTATTTCTTTAGAGAGCTGCAGTGTTCAGTCCCAGGCCCTATAAAACTGGGATCACTGGAGTATGATGCTCACCCTTTTTCACAGCTTGCTGCATTCAGCATTTACCATGTGCTTCTCTGGAAGCCTTGTTAGTTGAAGCAAAACAGATGCACGTATGTGGCAAGAGTTCAAAGGTAACTTGCTCTTTGCTTTGGCTGATATAGGAAATAAAATAGTGAATTATTCTGCATCCATGTTCTTGCCAGTTTTACCGTGCTGTGTTGTGAGGTCAGAGTTCTCTAAAAGTCTAATTTTTAAAAAAAATTTTCTTTGGAATATTTGGTATGCGTTGCCCACTTTATTCTTTCTCAGCTGCGGCTCAAGTTAAAGGAGCTCTATCTTGTAAGAAAACATTGTTTCCTTTCTCTGCCTGAGTATCTTTCATCTTACCAAAACATGAGATAGGGTGAAGCCTGTGTGTTACAATGTTTTGTTATAAAAGCAACGCAGTTAGGCAGACTGCAGTCCCTTTCTGAAGTCAATGAATCCTAGACTGGCTGGGAAATTAATGGTGTTTCTACTCTATCTTCTAGCAGCCTCATTAATTTTTCCACCTGAATTGATTAATTTAACATGTGTTTTCATACTTGAGGAGCTAAGTAGCAGGAGAAGCTTTTGCTCTTTTTCTACCATGGAAATGCACTTCAGACAGGTAATAGCTGACTGGGAAATGAGCAACCTGGTGAGCAGTTGAGCAGAGCTAATAGAAAACAAACTCATTACTGAGGCTATAGTCATGCAATTTATACAGATGCTTAATTCTGTGCTCTCAAGTAATAGAAACTCTTTGCAATATAAAACGTGTTTTTACATGTCTGACAGTATGATGCCTGATCCCTCTGAAAAGCTCTAAGTGTATAAAATTGGGCAGAAAGAGGGTTTTGTCAGCGAAATCCAATATTTTGATTAGTAACTCAAAACACTTGGGCAACTTTTGTCTTCAAGCAGAGGAGACACTGAGTCATCTGCTTGGAGACAGGCGCTGGTTATGAACCATTATAGTGGGTCACTGTGCTCAGGCCAGGTGTTCCTTGTTAGGTGTTTGTGTTAAAGAAAAGCTGTGAGCCACACTCAGGAACAAATGTAGGTTTGTGTTTTGGGATGGTTCTGGCCCTGAGAACTGTCAGAAGCATCTGTGATCCTGACTTAGGGAGTGAAAATAGACTTTAATCAATCCATTTTTTTCTGTTTGTCAAAGTGGGTACAGGTGGGTAGCTCTCAGTAGTTGACTCTGAAGTCTGAGAAAGAGAGGGCATTTAAGAACTGTATCTGAGTCTACTGCTAGTGAGTGGATTTAAATCCTGGATCACACTCAGGTACAGAAAGAGAAAAAAAAAAGTATTTGGTTTTTCTTCTTTTCAAGTTACCATAATTTTGATGGCATATAGGTAAAACAGACTGAAGCAATGCAAATGGCTTCTGGACTTTTTGAACAACTGCAGTGAATATGGAGGGAAGCACAGGTTATTAATAGTGTTCTTAATTCAAGATGTTCTCCCTTCTATCTAAATCTGAATTATGCAATCTTCTGTAATAAAGTAAATCAGATTATCAGGTTAGGTTTTGATATTTTGCTCAAAATGCTTGCAAGGTTCTCTTTAATCAGTTTGATTATTGACACTCATGGGGACATTCTTTAGTGATGGTATTGATACCTAAAATTATTCAGGTAAAACAAAGCCAAACTTTATTGAAGGGAGTTAGAGAAGCATCTTGGCCATGATAAACTGCTCCATTTCAACCTCTGAATGTGTTGCTGGTCCTCAGCATTGAGGTGCTGAAATAGTCCTGCCACAGTTCTGCCCTGTTGCCTCCATTGCTTTTTGAATGTCCACCATGGCTCAGAGACCTGTCATGCCCAGCTGATAAGCTTATCATCCCAACCATTGTTTTTATTCTCCTAAATAATAGTCTGAGGTTGGGGGAAGAAAGAACACCGGTAAATACTAATTTTTTAAAACAAAAGGGTGAAGAAGAATGAGGAGTTTGAGGCAAATGCACAGAAATCCTTTTAAAGAGTTCTGTAACAGGAGTAACTTGTATTTATTGTCCTTTCAATGAAGATAGTCCGGTATTGTCTGGATGGCATTTGGGCAACTCAGCAGACATGCACAAGGCTCTTACTGTAAAGTGTAGTCTGGGCTGCAGTGGAAAATGGTCAATGGAAATTCCCTCTCTGCAGATTTTGTGTGGTTATTTTTTTATTTGTCTGTTGGTGTTACTAAAGGGTAACAGGCTGAAGAACTAGTTGGCTAAAAAAAAAAATAAATCGAGCTCATTTTGAGGTTTTTTCCCAAGTCTCTTTTTTCTTATTTTTTATTTTTCTTCCCCATAATTAAGAAGCATCTGGATGTTTGTGTTACTATTGGGAACTTTGAAACTCTCACATTTCTGCCAGGTGATCAGTTCTCACTCAAGTATGTCTGTGTGGCTTTGGGTTTAAGGCTAGAACAGAGAACTAGAGTACTGTAAGTGCTGGCAGTCCATGGAACAGTTCTGCACCTTTGGGAGCTGAATAGAATATTTAGGAACTCAGCATTCAGAGTTCAAAAATTATTTGGGGTTTAGATTAGTAAACTATACTTCATTAATCTTTTATTTACTTAGGATGCAGTTTCATTTCCAAAATAGTCTGTAGAAAAAGCATCATGATTATATCTGTTAAAAAGTACCCAGATGGAAGTCTGAAGAGTCCTTGCTGATAAATATTTCTTACATCAGAAAACTGAATTTCAGCATTAAGAAAGGTATACTTCTCAGTTAGAAAACAACATTGTTTACTTTTTAAAGAAATTTGTTACCATTTTTTTTTTCCCTGGGGCTTTCAGAGCATCAACTGCAAAAGCAATCTCAAATCTGAAGTACAGGTGCCTTATCGGACTAAAATTGGCTATTCTAGACTGAGTCTCAGCATCCTGGAATCTGAATGGATCTGAGAGGTTAAATCAAATCAGGAGCAAAAAACTAGTGAGAAGTGTGTTTTGAGGACACTCCCTGTTTACCTACCTTGGAACAGGATTGTCATTTAATGATATGGAGTGTAGGACTAAAGACTACATCAGTGAATGTCTGAATGGGTTTAAATTCATTGACTGCATTTTTGAATTTTTAAAACTACTGCACACTGATAATCCTTATCAGTAATGGACCTTGGCCAGGATGCCAAAGGGGGCATTGATTTGGAGGAGGGCAAAACGACCTGGAAGTTGTATCGCCTCTGGTTTACCTTTACCCAGTATTCGTGCTTGTTGAGGCTGATGGAAAGCAAAGGGATGTTGCTGAGCAGTGCTACATTTGTGGAGCCCACAGCATTTTGAGATGGTCCTTTTAGATCCTTACCTCCACAATATCTTGTTCTTGCACATTTTCTTCATGTAATCTAAAACACAGTTTCTTAGGCCAATTTTCTTTGTCATTTAGTGCTGGGTAAGGGCAGCCTGTTTTATCTTCTCCATTTTTGTGACCATAACACCAAATCTGCTAGATCAAGGAGTAGCTGTTTATTTCTATTTCAACTCCAACAACTGCATGGGCTCTGCCTTATTCTTTTGTGTCATTTCCTGTTCAGATGATTACTTGCATCTTTCCCTAACAGCCTCTGTTCACACACATTATAATGTGAAAGCATCATCATTTTCTTACTTCTCCCTTGCTGCAAAGGAATTGTCACTGCAATCCCACTCTTCTCTTTCACATCCCTTTCTTAAAAAGGACTTGCTAGAGAGTTAGGGCAACGTGAGCTTATTGGGTTTGTTCTTTTTTTGATTCCTAGTTTAAGTGTACTTTTGTTACACCTTACAGGCTTCTTGGCTTTTTGGGATAAGGCCCATTTTTGGTTTATTCTCAATTTTACAGTACAGTCCGGGGGTGGGGTCTGAGTTTTACCTTAGCATAAAAATGACAGTGTAGCCCAGTAAGTTTCTGCAGAAAGAAATGCTTGTGTCACCTCCTTGCTAGGTCGCTGGGTCATATGCTGGACTAGTAACATGGAGAGTTGATGGTAACTTTAATTGTCCTTTAGCAAAGTGCAGCCATTGGGGGAATACTACTGATATGTAATAAAACTTTGAAAAAAATCATAAATTTTTGCAGTCTCCAGACTGCTCCATGTTGTTGTTTTGTTTGGTGGTTTTTTTTAGGACTATTTATTTCTAAGCAAGTCTTGCTATTCTTATATACCTTTAAATCTTTATCCCATTTACTTTTTTATTGTCTATTTTGCACATCTCTTTATTTTATTGTCTGATATATCTTCCAGAGTGCAATGCTACAATGTTTGGAAGGGTTTAAACTTCAGGGGAAAAAAATGTTCTTGGAGTCCTTCTATCTTTCCACTTGATGCCTGTTTTTTTAAATGGCTGTGCAGTAGCAAACTGTTCTGCTGGCATGAAAGGTTTGATAGTGATTCAGAAACAGTAACAGACTGAAATAGCCCAAAGTGAGAACAGAGTTTTAAGGTCACTGTAAAACTCCAAAGCTAGGGCAGAAAGCAAAATGAGGGATTTCAAATTTGATAATTCCTCTGAACACATTAAAAAAAAAAAAAAAAAAAAAAGAAAGAAAGAAAAAAAAAGAGGTGGTTTCATGTATCTTAACAAACTGCAGTGTTGGTAGGTAGAAGGCATGTTTTTCGTAGCCCAGTGAGCAGGACTCTGCACTGCAAGCATGATCTTTAGAGAGTTGTTAGAGACCCAGGGCATCCAATCTGACCTGATCCTTTTATTCTTCTGTGCTAAGCCATCAGAGAACAGATCTGAAAGGAACAGTGCACACTTCAGGGCCACCCAGGGCCTGGTGCACCCCGGCCCTCTGGTGTCTGCGGTGACCTGAAAGGAGCTGTGGGAACAAGAGAGCAGCAGCACTGCGTCATGGGAGAGCAAGCTGCTGGGAAATGGTGATAACCTGGGAATTGCCTTCCAGTAAACCTTCACTCGCTGCGAGTAGGAGGACTTACTTCATTTAAAAGTAGGGTTACTGACAGCTGCTTTTATATAGGAGGAGAACATCTTTTTTTTGCAAAGAACACCTTTTCAAGTAATTTTCACTTCACTTTTGAGTATAGAGCACCAAAGCAGGAGAATGAGGTGGTACTTAAACACAAGTAATCAGAAGTGGGTTTATATTACTTTTAGAATTGGACATGATATATCTCCTGTCTAAGCACGTGCTGTTATCTAATTTACCTTAGAAGCTGCTGAAGGAATATTCCTAAACAATTCCTAATATTGTGTTTCTCTTTGCAAGGATGCTCCCATGACCCATTCTTGATAAAATGGCCTGAAGAGCAACAGCTGTTAAGATGGGCATGCAAGTTCAAGCATCCAAACCTGTCTGAGAGTGCCTGTGCCAAAGCTGATCCTGTTAAAGGGGATGGTGAACCCCTAGGGAGTTACCAAGTGAGTTCTGAAATAAGGGAAGGGCCAATTTGCAAAGAAATGTATGGGACAAATGAAATTGTAACAGGAGGGAAAACAGTGGGAATGGAGCAAGTAGTCAAAACCAGAAGAGGTGGGTTTGACACTGTTTGTTGTACTTTCAGTGTCTGGCATCAAAAACTCTGTGTGGACATTCCAGCAGCCGTCATCCAGCTGGGCAGTGACTGGGCAGGTGGGACAGGCAGGGACTCGCAGCTGGGGGCGTGGTGTTTCCTCCCTGCTGTGTCCATTAGCAGGTGGTAAGGAGCAGAAAAGTACACAATAAGTACCCACATCTCCTACAGGGGTACCTGTGAGAGGGAAACTGTGTGTATAGCTGCGGGTGGGTGGGTGCACAGCTTTGTGGGCATGATTAGTACTTTGGGGGATTAGTGAAGAAAGGTTCTTTATTTGTTAGGTGTTGATTAACATTTTGTTTAACAGTCTATTGCCCATACTGAACCTGAAAGTATATTCCACTGATTGCCAGTTAATTGTGTTCTATTAATAAATCAATAAACCAGTTTGATTATGATTTGGTTTAAATGAAGCATTTTTTCCCTGTCACACCCTTAGGTTGTGATTGTAGCAGTTAAGTGATGCGTTAATGTAATTATGAGTCACAGAAGTTGCGTGCCAGTGGGAGGAGAGACAAATGTTGAGGTTGCAAAGACAATCTCACTATTAATACAGTGGTATAGGACATTTTCATGACAATTGCTGGGCAAAGCAGTGGCTGATGCTTCTGTATGCTCTAATGAGGTCATTAAACTCAAGTGTGACAGCAAGCATGCTGTTAGGACATGCTGAAATTATACTGGCCAGAGATGCTATTTCAGCTGTGGCTAATTAAGCTCCTATTACCAGTTATCATTAGTCCCCTACAGAATACATTGACTTACTGAGATGTGTGTTCCTCACACAAAATGGCTTCCAAACTCGGGTCTCAAAATTATTCTGGTTTGGACAAACACTCTGAACTTTGATGTTAAGCCTCCATGTTGAGTAAGGAACTAATAAAAACCTGAGTACCTTATTCTGACCTCACACTGACTCTGCTTTGTGGAGGAGTTTGGGGCAAGATAACTTCCAGCCTGTACTTTCCTATGATCTCACACCTTGAAATGCAGTTTTGCTCGTACAGGGAATATGTGGTGATATTGTGGCTGTCTGGCTGTGTCCACAGCAGTATATTGAGTGCAGTCACACTAGTACTCAAAGCAGTAGCTCTGCTTCCTTAGATGAAATTCAGCTGCTCTTGGTTGCATAACTACTTTGATGTTCCTGCCTTTCTCATGAGTAGGAGGTAAACTCTAAAGATGAGGTTTTTTTCTCCTTGCCTTAGAGGTCCTGAGGCATGGTTTGTCTGTGTGCTCTGTTTTGGTAGAGACTGAAGGTGGCTAAACCAAGTGAGATCCAGTTAAAGACACCAGATTTTGAACTGATAGCCCATGGAACAGGTGGGGAAGAAAAGTTTAAGCTCCCGATTCTATTTCCTTTTGCCTAGGGTAAGTTTAATAAATGACCTAAGAAGATCACAAACCCAGGACTGGAAAGGACTGAGTCTAGTCCCTTACTTTATGATTTAAGATGGTTTTTTTGTATAGGCCTATGTTATGTGTGTACAAATATTGCTTCAAAGCTTTACCAGCTGAGTCTTCCAATTTTCAGTTAAATTTTGTTCATAGACATTTTATATCTGTTTTTGCATGCTTATTTTTTAGCTTAAATAGTTTTAGCAATGCCTGTATTTATAGAGAGCAGTCAGGAAATTTGTGATACCACTTCCAGGTGTGGTTCAGCTGTACCTGAAAGTATCTTTGACTGTATTTCAAGGCCATAATTATTTGCCAAGTGGTTTAATATCCCAAAAGCAGTTTGAGCTTCATCACATCAGACTATTTAATACTTAAAACTGGAGAAATTGCAACTTTGACAGGTGCATGAAATATCCATTTACTGATAAGGTGTGCATCAGTAACTGCAAACTGGATGCAGATTGATCATCACAGGGTCATGGAGCACAGTGAGAGTTCATTCTCCACAGGAGCCATTTGTCAAGGGGAAGGCAAAGGAAGAGACATTTTGCTCTCTGAAGTCATTTTTGTAGGACAAACAGCTGAATGCCAGTTTTACTAAGACTGTTTTTTAGAACTGGTGACTGAAAACACAGCCCAAAGTTAAAAAAAAATCCACTTTTAAGAAGAGAAAAAATTTTAACGGCTGTAAATGCTGTGGAATTCAGGTTTGATTTGAGATCTGCTCTGTAGACACTTGTTTTTACCCTATAGCAGCACACTAACTATGCTACTGATTTTTAAGGATATGTTATGTGGATTTTTGGAAACATATACAAGATGGATCTGTGTGTACTCCACCCAGTCAGACATCACCACTGTGGGGCATCTGGCCTGTAGCTGTTTTATGTCCATCTCCAGCACTTTGTACTATTACATTTTTTTTTCTCCCTAATTCTCAGTCTCAAACAATCCTCTTCATATGATCTACATTTCCACTGGAGAGCACTTGTAAAGCCAAAACATTTCATGAAACTATTGATAAGACTGTTACTTACATAGACCCATGGGAAGTTCCTTTGTCAGGCATATATATATTCCTTTTTGCATCGTTTTATATTTTTCTTTGGGAGGTTCATTGTCTGTGTTACAATCCATTCAAATCTTCCATCTTATAATTTCTCATGTGATACTGAAGTGCTTCAACATCACCTGGGTTTATTTAATGAGGAATATGACCAAATACATTTCCTTTGCTGTGGGTTGTTGGTGATCTTCTGTAAGAACCAGTGAAGAAGCAGTGCCTGCTTTTTATTTTGACTGTTTGCAACATATATTTTGAATTATATGTGTAGAGAAGTTAATTTTTACACACAATTAACATGAATTTGTTTTCTAACTAAGCATACAGCACACAAGGAATTGCAAAATAATTAAATGTACAACTTTTAGATATCAAAAGACATAACCTTCTACGATCATAGAAGGGATAAATATGGGGGGAAAAAAGTGTGATGTAGAAACAAGCAGACCACAGGGAAAGGAATGTGTCGACCTAATTTGCCAGGCATTTGTTTATTTATTCATTTAGCAAGGTTCAGAGAGGGGTTTTAAAAAAAAAGAAACACTTGTGTGTTGCAAGAGGTTTAGGGGAAGTGACTGCTGAAATCAGAGTATAAATGTTTTGCCAAGGTCAGTTCATGGACCAGTTAAGTAAAAAAGCAGTGGAAATAACACAAAGGAATGAAAAAAAAGTAGGCTACAATACTGGATGTGTTTGCTGAGGTTTTGAATCTCTATAATGTCGTTCCTGGGCTATGCAGCTCTGCTCTTGTGTTGGATGCATTGTACTGCAGAAAGAGGTAAGCTTTAACTCCTCTCTTAGAGTGTATGTGAAGGTGGTAACTAAAGCAATATGCAAAGGCATTGTAGGTTTTTTCATGAACTTCTCACAATAATTGACATTTCTTCTGGCAGCATTTAGCACCTTTAGTATTTAGTGTCCTGTCATAGGATTACTTCCACCTATTTATTTTGCTGTTATTAATCTGTTGCCCAACTTTTCAAATGGTTTATATCACTATAAACTGGAGCCAGACAGCTAATTTTCTATTAATTATGTTTGCTAGTTATTCTAATATCTAAAACCAGGAAGCAGCTGGTAGATTAAAATGGAAATGTGCATTTATGGAATATTTTGTTTCTGTCTGGAATAACCCGTAAGGTGATCTGAGGAACATGAGTGATTACTACATTGACTGAAAATCTTCTAATATATCTATTGACTGACTGGTTTAGTCTAGGAAAGGAGATAAATATATACAGGTATGCTTTTTTCATGTTTAAAGAGGGAGCTATGTATCTTTTCAGAAACCGCTGATGTTTTCTGTTTCTCTGTTCAATGTATTTTTCTTGGTTTGTGATTATATTAATTAGTATATCCTTAGTTTTTTAATTTGTTTGCTTTATGTCTTAGTTTCTTGGCATAGAGTGTTGTGCAGAGGGTACTGTGTGGTTTTGAGCTAGTATGTCTTTGCTTGGCTCAGGATGGTTTTAATTTTAGTTGAAAGTTATGAAGACCTTATTAATCAAAAAGATCCAATGTATTTTACTTCAAAAAACTGAAAAATCAGGAAATTAAAGGAATGTCCTATCCTAATTAAATATAAATAAATATTGCCTCAAAGCAATTAATAGTCTAATTTGTTTGCAAAGAAGTGCAGAAAAGTGCTGGAATTTGAAACTAAAGTTTGCCTGAATTTGCACTTTGTTTTCACAATGCTTTCTTTAGGTCAGGGAAAGAAATGTGAATTCAGCAAAATTTGATTTATCCAGGACAACTATTACCATGGGTCATGCAGGATTCTTGTTTAAGCTTCATGCTGAAAGTCTGTGAGAGTTGTGAAAAGTCTTCTGAGAGCTGGGTTTTGCACAAGGACTGAAAGCCACTTGCACCTGGATTTGTAATTGTGCTTGTACTTTTTAGAACCTGCTACCAGCATATTGTTGGCAAAAAAGCAGCTTGAGCTATTTCTAACTGAGGTCAAGTCACATGTAAATACTGAATGAGTAATTCCAGCTCTCCTGGTCTGTCAGTAAGGAATTTGAAGGTATCCATTCTGTGCATGCTTTTTAATATAGAAATAAAACCCTCCAGTATTGGTGAGTGCCTGATGGAATTAATATTGTTTTGAAATACAACCTGCCAGCAGATCTCTTCACCTCAAGCCACTAAGAAACTGCATACACACACACACACACATATATATATATATATATACACATATACATACTCTGACACTTGATGGTAACACACAGTTTAACATCAGGGCAAGAGTGGGGAAGAGTTGAGATAAAACGTGAGACCCAGCAAATCTTAGTAATGGTGAAGAGACTAAGGAGATGATCTTTCATCACAGGGAGGGGGGGTTTAATGTAAGCAAGAAAGAGTTAAGAGGCTGCATGCTGCACAACAGACAATAAAAATACGATACAATTCAGAGGGAGGAATAGAGAAGCTGTCACTATACTCAATAACCTGTTTTTTAAATTCTAGATTTCAGTGTGTGCTCTCAGCTTGCAAACTGAAAGTGCCAATTCAAACAAGGTATAATTAGAAATATGTGGAGTTAGAAACATTCTTTTTCTTGCCATTGAAAAGAACGTTTTGGGTAAACTAACAATTTTTAACACATTTGAAAGAACCAGCTAGAGGATTCCTGTTAATTTTGCTTATTCCTACATTTTGCAAAAAATGTTGTTAAAATTTGAATCTTTTTCTTGCTAAAAAAAGCCTCCCCTACATTTTTTAGAGCAGCCTAGTACCCTCTAGTGCACAGAAACGATAATTTTTATTCAGATGTAATCATTCATAGGAGGGAGAATATTATCAAAGTAATTGGAAAAAATGAGTGTGGGCACACTCTTCTTTAGCACATCAGCAGTATTGTCAAAGCTTGTCTAATCCTTCTGGCTACTTGAAACAGCCAAACTAAAGTTATTGAAGCTCAAATTTAACATTATTTTCAAATTATACAGTTTCAAATTACATGCTTTTTTCTTTGCAACAAATCTTTTTTTTTTTTCCATTTTAAAACCATTTTATAAAATTATGCCTCTAATTTGGTCAGTACTCCCCTGACTGAAATGCAACAAATGACTTCTCAAGGGTGTGTAAACTCAAGTAAAACTCACTTTCCACACTTGGGGATTCCTAACACAAAGTGTGCAGATAAAATACACCTTCTTCCACAGCAGCTACTTAATAATGTGGTGTCTTTTCTGCAGTGCAATTCAGTGAGCTTGAACTCCACATCCCTCACATGAGGAAAGATCCCGAAGATTTTTCCCATTGTCCTATTTCCAGGCAGCACCTGGACAACCCATAGGAAGATTTCAGTGAGAATACTGCTCTTTTCTCAAACCCATGGCCTTACAGCTAAAGTGGGGAGAGGACATTTGTGCCAGGTCTCTGCTGAATAAAGCATCTACTGACCAAAGGATTTCTTTCCCTGGTGGACATTTCTTATCCCATTTACTTTCTATACAGAGATTGCATTCCTTTTCCAAGGCTTTATTCCTCGGGGCTTGTTTTATTTATTCCTGATGAATGCTCACCTTTAATGTTCAGATGGAAAACAGAGTTCCTTGCATTTAATTAGCTAGGCTGTTCAGACTCTGTTACTCTGTTCAGCTTCCAAAATGTGTACATTTTAGTCACCCAAGCACCGAAAATTAGTCACTGACATTAGGGAAATTATTTCTTGACAAAATCATTTAGTCTTTCATTAGCAGTTTTCCAGCATTTGCTTCTTTCCTCTTTTGTCTGACTTATTCTCAAGCTGTTGAGGAACTTCTTAATAAAATTAATTCAGGTTCATTTGTTGTAGTTCATATGGACGTGGCTGTACATTTCATGTGCACTAAAGAAGGCCCAGAAAGGAGCTTTTGGGCAAGAACTGTATAATATTGAGCTAATAAGAAATACCAGACACCACTATCCACTCCCCAAACTGAGTCAAAACGCTTGGAAGCTAAAGGTCAGAGTGAATACCCAGAATTAATTATACTGTGTAATAAGGAACTTGTAAGTAGCAAGAGGAAATAAGTTTTGGAATATCAGGTGATCCGAGCCTGGAGAGGAAGTTTAGGCAGTGTAAATGTGATGAGAGAAGGCTTGGCAGAACTTAATCAAATGACATGTGAACTAATGTCAGTAAAGGTAGTGGTGGGTGGAGAAGAAAACAGTTTGAAAGGAACCTCCAGAGTGCACAGAGTTGTTCTCTGTGGCAGTGGAAGGACAGGCCTGGAGCAGCTCCTGCAGATGGAAGGGCAGGAGGTGCCTGCGGTCAGAACCAGTGCACTGATCTCCTCTCAGGCTGCGTAAGTAAAATCTGTTTCATGAACCACTGTCCTGGGTGGTTCCTTGGCACCTGGCTGTTCCTGTGTCCTTCTAAATCTCTAGTCACATTCCTACAAAATGTGGATCCTTGTCACTTTCCTGTTTTGTGCTGATTCAGTAGAAAACACGCTGATCACAAGTGGCCCCAGGATTTCTTGCTGCATTTCCTATTGCAAGATTGTTTTGGTGTTTGTAGTAGGTACTTCAGTCACCGATGTTTTTATTTAAAAATTTTAGCTTGTGAAGAACCTCCTCCTAGAAGGATAAAAGAAGTGCCTACTAAAAGATGGGACAACCCTCCCTATCCACATGGGACTCAAGCGACATACAATTGTCGGCCCGGATATATAAAAATTGGAAGAATTGCATTTCAGTGCATTGATGGAGCATGGAAGCAGCTGACCCCAGTGACAGAATGCAGAAGTGAGTATTTATGCAAACTATCTGCAGACATTTGATCTGGCAGACCATATTCCTTGCCAGTGATATCAATGTGAAATTGTACCTTTGCTCGTAAATTACTTGTTTCTGCACTCTTTAAAATATCACCTTAAAAAGGATGCGTACATAAGGGAACTTTAAGTTTCTTTTCTCCAGATCAAAGGATTTATTTTTTTATTTACAGAAGATCTTATTCTAGACCAGGCTTATTAACCCAATTTACATTATTAAAATCAATGATTAAGTTCTTAGAATCTTGCTTTCAAAAATTTTTAGTCTAAGCAGGATAAAGCACAAATCTAGTTTCTGAATGTGAGTCAAGAGACAGCTTATTCAACTATTTCTATGAAAGATATCATTTCTTGCAAGTGGGAAATTATTTTTCCCTGCCTTTTCTTTTAAGCTGTATTTCACAATTAGGCTGAGAGCTGCTATTTATTATCTCTAGCATACTGTGCTGAGAGTTTTCAAGCATCTCACACCCTCATACAGAATTCATTACTGAAGAAATTGAAGTTTGTTATCATTAGTCAGTAGATACTTCTTTTCTGTAATAAATGAGCTTTAAACACAAAGGAATTTTTGAAACAAGGGATTATGATTGTGTATACAAAATTTTTACTAGTACAATATAAATATTTGATTTGAGAATATAAATATAAGTCCTGGGTGTTGTTCAAACAGAGATTGATGCACACTGTGAGTAAGAATTAATAAGTCACTAGTAGCTTTTTTTACATTTTTGACTTAGTCTCTGTCTCAGTGTTTAGATTTCGTTGTGTAACTAGTGAGGGAACACGGGCCTATCCAGAATTTGGTTTGCAGCATGTTTTAGCAAATGCTGCCACCCAGTGAGCAGCTGCTGCCACCGGCAAGGAGCCCGTGGGGACAGAGGAGGGGATGCTCTGCTCAGCCTGGGGGAACACGGTCCCTTGGCAGGACAGAAGACAGAAACATTGATCAGGAGTTTCCATTTTCTCTAAATTCCACTGCAGCAGGTTTAGGGCCTGCTCAAACACATCTTCGTTGGTAAAAGCAGAGGATGTTGTTAGGCCCCAAGAATTAAACTGCCTTGCTTGACAAGAATCAGGAAAGGTTTCTGCCGAGGAGGGGTAATAGGTTTCAGCTCTGCAGTTTATTTTGCAGTCCATGTTATGAGAGCAGAAGATGAGTGAGAGTGTTCATCTTTGCCACTCTTTTGGGAATCCAAGGCAAAGAGCTAGGGCCAGGCCAAAAGGAAAATCCTGTGGGGAGCTTTGAGCAGCAGGCACTAAGGACCAAAATTACTCCTGTGGCTTTAGGTCGCCTCACTTCACTCAGCACAATCCCCAGCAGACTGAGGAAATGTCATTTCTGATCATGAATGGATTCTCTTCTGGAGGCTTTGGTGCCAATTATGTCACAAATTGTATGAAAATTGCCATAAATTTGTCATAAAACTGAATATGAGTTCAGCCTTTTTAAAAGACTAAAACATGCTAATTTGTTTTTTGGGGGTTGTTGGTTTTTTGGGGGGCTTTGTTGGTTTGGGGTTTGTTTTTTAGGTAGGTTGGTTTCGTTTGGTTGGTTGGTTTTTTTTTAAATAAGCATACTCCAGTATGTTATCATTGAAAATTATGAAAATAGTGATAAAAAGGAAATGTTAATCAAACTTATGCTGAACATTTCTGAATTTTTGAAAGCCCCAAAAGATCCATACTCACTACTAATCACTGGAAAAATGCTGTCTTTCTCATTTTCACTTTCCTATGCATGGTATAAGTAAGGATTTTTTCCTTTTATTTTCAACCAGATAAGCCCTGTGGACATCCTGGAGACACTGAGTTTGGTTTCTTTGAACTTACCAGTGGAAGTGAATTTGTTTTTGGTGCCAGAGTTGAGTACAGATGTAATGATGGGTAATACTCATTTAATTCAATATGGGAATTAACATAAGGTGTTAATTATACTGTCAGTTATACATTTGTTCTCTGCAATACAGCTTACTAATATTTAATGCTTGCTTATGTGTTGTAAAAAATGTTTGAAGGAAGACATTTCTGGCAGACTCACTAACGCGTCTTCACTGAATGCTTGAAAGAAATTCTCTATCCATCTTCTCCAGTGAAAACTGCAGCAAGTCAAATACATGGTATTGTGCCTGTGTCTGGATATTTTCCTCCTGAAAGGCAAATAATTTTTGGTACAGTGCTTTAGCCATACTTTTGCAGTTCATATGTTACTGGAATCTAGCCTGAGCTCCACAAAGAGTTCAAAAATCAATATTCTCCTTAATCCCTTCAGTTCCTCACTGTCATTTCAGAGTAGCTGTCCTTCCTCTGAGTGCATTTGTTATGTAGCCAAGCTTGCTGTCTCTGTAGTGGAGAAGCCTTCTTCCTTATTCCTTCCTACTCTCTGATTTGATTTGATATTTTTCCATATGCAATTAAAAGAAAGCATGCAGGGAAAATGCAGGTAAAAAACTACTCAGTGCTGTTACATTTTGGTTTTACTATGCTGGAACGCCTGAAGCCATCTTCCTTTGCTTCAAAAACAGCAGCACTGTTGTTTCTGTCACATAACAAAACTGTATTTTAGCACTTTTTGCTTTTTATTTGGTAAGATACCAGATGCTCAGCCAAAGGAATTACCGTGAGTGTCAGGCAGATGGATGGAGCAATGACATCCCTCACTGTGAAGGTAAATGGAGTTTGACATTAAATTTTCTATTAAACTGTCTTTTTATCTGTCTGATACTATCTAAAATAGTCTGTGATTGCTTTACTAGTATTAATTCACCTATGTTTAAATTCAAGTTAGGGAGCAGAGAAGCTCTTACAGTGATGTCTTAGCTCCTTCAGTCCAATGAGCTTTTGTTAAGAGCCCTTCACAAAGCGGAGTCCTGTCACTTCCAGACTGGCTTAAAGCTCTGCCTCACCCAAAAGCCCTGACACAGTAGCTGCCTGCAAAACATGGTTGCAAATGGCATTTGGGATGATGAGTTTCCAACCAGTGTGAAGGCATGTGTGTTTCTTTAACTATTTTCCTCCTCCATCCTTGTGAACATTCGAAGTATTAAGATTTCATGAGGGTCTCCCTATTAGCATACTAATGTGGAAGACATTCAGTAAGCAAGAGTGAGAGCAAGGAGGACACAGACATCAAGACTTAATAGACTGGATGGCTTAGATTATGGTTTTAGAAACCTTTTCACCAGTTTCAAGCCTGTATGATCATGAAAATAAGGTTCCTGCTCTTCACAGGGATCATTTTTAACGGCATTATTTTAACATATGTGTGTAGCAGTGACATTTTTGTTTGGGTTAAGCATCTGATGTCAGGAAAGGGTCTCTAAGAACAAATTTAAGCTGATATCTTGACTAGAGTTTATTGCCTGTGGTTTAATATTTCTGTGGATTTAGGTACTTTGCATTTAGTTTACTGGAATTTGAGGGCACTCAGGTGTTGAGGTCTGTCTGCACTATATGGAGCAAGGGTTTCCAACATTCTTTGTCATGTCTCACCAAGATACTTCAGTTTCAAAGTGCTCCTAAGTTTTTTCTGTCATGGTTGAGTTTTCACTGAAATAAAGAATTTGTAGAGTGTCTTAAATGTGAAGAACCCATGAGACAGAATATGAGCTCATGGAAAAGGCAGATGACTTTTAAGATGGCAAATGTCAGAGAGAAGTAGCTTTGGTAAACAAAACAGAGTCCACTTTTGTACCTGCTCAGTAATATTCATGTAAGCATCTAAGAATGAGCTTTGATAGTCATTTTCCCCCTTAGTAAGACATATCTGATGACATAAGTTAATTCTTTTTTTTTCTGCAGGTACATAATTGGGAGGTACAAGAGCTCTAATTCATGTCTGCCACTGTGTTTGTTTACTTTAGTAATATAATTGCTCTTATATCCTTAATTAGAATTTTTGTTAATAACTGAATTAGAATTAGAATTAGAATTTTAGTTAATAGAACTGAAATAGAATTTTAGTTAATAACTACACACTGTTGTAGGCAGTGTGCAATGCAGCACTGTTCCAGATAGCAAACTGTCCATAGCAAACTCACTTTGGCACAACTTTAAACAAAGTCAACTGATTTTGGCAAATTTTAATGGTGTCAGTCAAGGCTTAGCTAACCATCCATAGAATGCAGGATAATTTACATTGGGTGAGGTCATCTAATTCAGTGGATGCTCTGTCTTTTTGCTTAGG
Source organism: Vidua macroura (assembly GCF_024509145.1). NCBI lineage: Eukaryota > Metazoa > Chordata > Aves > Passeriformes > Viduidae > Vidua > Vidua macroura. Next base: position 10,024,107 of record NC_071579.1, read on the forward strand.
GCTTTGTATTACACTTGCTGCAAATGGTATCTCAATACGTAGCTAGAGTGTATATTTTTTAAATGTGTAAGGAAATTACAGTGACTTTTCTGTATTTTAACTTTTTTTTGTGTGTCAGCTTATTTTACAGACTAGACCTCAAAATTACCTTTTTTTTTTCCTTTCCTTGTTTTGTTTTTCTAGTGATAAAGTGTTTACCTGTACAAGAACCTGAAAATGGAAGGATAATTATGACTGGTGCATTTGAGCTAGGCCAAGAATATTCCTTTGGCCAGGTTGTAAATTTTGAATGTAATGCAAAACACAAGCTTGTTGGAGCCAAAGAAATTGTTTGCTCTGCTAATGGAGAATGGAGTAACAATGTGCCTCAGTGCAAAGGTAAAAAGGACACTCTTTACTGTGTGTCATTAAGAAGCTTTGTTCTCACAGACTCCTAAATTGTGGTTACCATATGGGAAGCCACAAAGTTTTCACTTTATCTTGCAGCAATTAAGCTTGGTTTGTCTGTAAACAATCTCCAGTGCATATATGAAAAAGTAAGATAAGAAAGAGAAATATAATCGTAATGGACACTAATATAAGGATAATAGACCATCTGTTTGTTCCATGTTTTTCCTACAAGCTACAAGTATGTTTTGCCAGGCTGCAGTCAAATTCTTTGCTATGTTTGCATAAGAGTCAACCACTTCAGTGTTGATTTAACCAAAGCAATCAGGAACAACTATGAATCTGTGTGAACCAAGTTTAATTAACAAGTAGGATTTTAATTCTTAGGGTATATAGAATACAAAACAAAAACAAGTTAGATTTTTCTTTCCTCACACTGATGTGTTTGGAAAAGTTTGAAGGTTCGTGTTTAGTTTTTACAGAACCCCAGAATCAGTGAGGTGGTGTGGGACTTCTGAAGGTCTCTCAAAGCAATTAGCTGGGGCAAGTTGCTCAAAAACATGTTCAGTCAGCTTTTGATATCTCCAAGGATGGAGATCCACGGTTTCTCTGGGTAACCCACTGCAGTGGTTGAACTCTCTTTAGTAAAAATTTAGAAGTGACATTTCCTGTATTTCAATTGGTGCCCGTTGCTTCTCACTGTATGGCTGGTGGCCAGTGAGAATGAGAAATGTCCAGTTCCATCATATTTGCTTCTGCCTGCCCCACTGGAGCCAGGAATTGACTCATGTGAAAAAGACTGTCCCTCCTCCCCCAAGCCTTCGTTACTCCAAACTCACTTAAACCTCTCTCCATCTGTCAGTTTTTCCAAGTCCTTAATTATCTTCCTGTCCCTTACTGGAGCTGCTCCAGTATGTCCCGATCTTTCCTCTACTGGGAGTTCCAAACTGGAGAGATGTAGAGGAGCAGCATCACCTCCTTTGGCCTGCTGGCAGCACTTTTCCCAGGGGAGCCCAGGGTGGTTTTTTTTTGCTGCAAAGGCCCATTGCTGGCCCCTGTCCAACTTGTCCATCAGGACCACCTACTTTTTTTTCTGCAAAACTGCTTTTCAGCCAGTCAATCCCATGCTGCCCTGCCTGCAGCTGATACTGGTGGATGGGGTTATTCCTCCCAGTTCCTGAACAAAGAATGGATGGGATTGGATTGTCAGGGTACAAACATTTAAATATTCAGAACATCAAGTTTCTTAGATTAATTCTATGTTATTTGATCATGAAGTATGTGTTTAGAAGGGCAGAATACACAGGATGGCAAATACATTTATGGTTTGTTAACAATTCCAGTGCTGCATTTTGCTGCTTTGAAACCCCTATTTATTGTATTTTGTACAGCATGAAATGGAATTAAACATTTATGGTTGTAATATTTCCAGAATATTGTGAATTTCATTAAACAATGACAGTTCCTGTGAGCTATATTTAATTTTAAACACAAAGTAAATTTAGTAAAAGAATCCAAGACAACTCTGTGGTGTCCTGTTCTGTGACCTAGGAAACAAAACTTTTAATATCTTCTGACTTTATTAATGCATTTTTAGGAAACTGCAAGATTTTGGTGGTTTTATTTGGTTTGGCAAGGAACTGGGAACATTGATGTTCTTTTATAGATATTAAGCATTCTCGTGTCAATTTTCCAGATACATTAAATTCTTTTCTCTTTTTGATGTCATGATTTAACTAATAACCTACTGGCTCTGAGAGCACATTAGGTTTGTTGGAAATTACAAAGAAATTATCTGAAAATTAGAAAATCCTAAATTTCAGCTAGCCTAGTGTCTTATTTTGGAATGTCTTCTGCCTTATCTCTTGCTTCTAAGTCAAATAAAGTCCAAAGTTCTGAAATCTGTCTCATGAACCAATTTGCCATTGAAGCTGTGCTACACCACATTACACCACCTGGAACCTAGAATCAAGTACGTGCTCAAATAAGTTCCAAACAGCTTCCAAATGGCAAAGTTTTTGTGAATTCAAATTAACCCCCCTACACCCCCTCAAAAAAAAAACCCAAAAAACCAAACAAACAAACAAAAAAAAACCCCTAAATTTTATTGTCACAGAAATTTATTCTTAACAAATAAAAATTAAAATACCTGGATTTTTGTCTGTTTCAATTTCAGAAATTATCTGTGCCGTGCCAGAAATCCCTAATGGATATGTCCGTTCTCCGAGGGAGTCTTACAAGGAAAATGAACTAATGCAGTTTTTCTGTAAAGAAGGATACAAATATGGGAACAGAGCAGATGCACTGTGCACTGAATCGGGATGGAATCCACCTCCCTATTGCGCTGGTCAGTCTTGCCTAAAGTGGTTTTCCACTTTAGTTGGGTTTGGAAGTAATTTTAGGGATTAATAAATTCATCCACATCCAATATCCATGAAGACTGTAAGGATTAAGTGCTGAGGGCACCAAAGAACTGGATAAGAGTTTTCCATGAAGAGCAGTAGCAAAACCAGAATCTTATTGTGAATCTCTACAAATTAATATATATGCAATGCTAAAACTCTCTATTTGTTTTTAACTCTCAAATGCCTTCTGAGCAGTTCATGTGACAAATCCATAATTCCTGAGGCTAGTCCTGTTTGACATCAGACCTCTGGGTCATGGATTTTACTTTAGTTTCATTCAATTACAGCACTTAAAGGCTGTATTTAAATCTCCGAATATGCATGTCATATCCCAACTGGAACAGTTTGATGACATTTTGGGGAATTTATCAGTGCCTTGAATTTTCTTCAAGAAATTGCCAAAATCTTGAAACTGGAAAAAAAATGTTGGCAACGGGGCAACATGATAGGATTTTATGCACCACCCACCTTCCTGGGACCTCTTCCAGAAAGACTCCTTTAGAAATAAAGACTTGTTGTCAGTCTGAGGCCCACTCAGTTTTTGACCTTTCTGATTCAAGATTAGTAATGTTATTAATTAATATGCATTGCCTACAGTTTAACAACATACTGCTTTTGAGGAGTGCCAAAAAAAACATTCTTCTAGACACTCGTATGCTGGGCCCTGGTACTTGGGGTGTACTCAGATAGTTGTTCTGGATCCTACTGGGCTCATCACTGGACCTAGAGGATTCAGCAGGGCATGTGTGAAAACTGATTCACCCACCCTCACTCCACAGCAGCACCAACCTGCAGTTACCTTAAAGTCATCCCCTCCCAGCCCTGAGGGTGTTGGTGATGTTTTCTGAACTGGAAGAAGACACAAAAAAGCCCCAAAAGACAGATTCTGATTTATAAATCTGTTAGCCTGACTTCTCTGGGCATGAAGATATCTTGAGTTTTTTGTAATAAGACTCTTGACCTTTTTCAATTGTTGAAATACTTCCAGTGTCAGAGAAGGATATTAATCTTAATCACACAACCTTTGAATGATCAGTTCCTAGTCAAGTATAATTATTTCTGCATTTAGGACCTGCCAGTGAAACTGCCCTCCTTTGGGACAGTGTCCATAAACGAGCCCAGGAAAACCCAGCTGCAGATCTACAGGAAAAAATTAGGTTCGGTTTGATGGCTTCCACTTCTCTCTCTAACCATTCTCTTTGCAATTAAGTTTTAATCTTCTAATTAACATAAAATCAGTAACAGCTGTCACTCTTCTCTTACAGAACCATACATTCCTAAGAAACCTCTTTTTAACAATTTTATGCACTTATGGCCAATATACTATGAAAACAAGAACTTATGCAATACATTTAAACATATTATTCTTTTTTTTTCCTGTTTTTTATTTAGAAATTGTATGCTCTCCTCCAGTAATTTCCTCTGGGAACTTTAGACCTCAAAAAGACAAGTACAGAGTGGGTAATACAATCACAGTAGAGTGTGATGATGGGTATCATTTCAAAGTGATGACTGGCAGAACCACAGCTGAATGCACCAAGAATGGCTGGGTGCCTGATCCAGCTTGTGTCCGTAAGTAGCTCTCATGAATAAAGTTACAATGTGGAATTGTTGGAAGTATCTCAGAGAAAAGAAGTTAAGAGCAAAATTTGAGGAGCATTAGATATGTCAGTTGCTTATTTTTTCTTTGTACTGTAAAGATTAATTTGATGGTTTAGAAAAATCACCTATAAAAACAATGGTGTAATCCACATTTCCATTGTGTTTATTAACACACGTATTACATCTTACTGTATTTGCAAATCTGTTAAAATGTGCTATAGTCAGCTCACTCTCAGGAAGGTTTGGGCTCCACCTGAGGAATAGCATCCCAGTCAGGATTAGAGGACAGGGGGAGTTTAAAGTAGCCAAACCACAGGTAATGATTGGAAGATACCTTACCTTGTAGTATCACAGCTCTAGATTTTTACTTGTAATTTGATGTTACGGACAGTCACAGGATTTTATCTATTTTATAGCCTATCACATAACAAAGCACGGTATTCTTGATGGTTAATGAGATCTTTCTTAAACTTCCCATAAGTGCAATGGTAGCTTTGCCCAGTAGGCAGAGTATAAAAAAATTAAATATATAAATTAGCAGGTAGTTTCATAATTTAACACTCTTTCATCCTTGGTCACTGAGAATAAAACTTTGAATGTGAGAGAAACCCTGATTAAATCAGTCTTGTAAAGGAAGCTTTGGATGATTAGAGCTATTTGTGGAACATGCTCTTTCAGTATCTGAGTTAATGTTTTCTCTGTATCAGTTGGGTTCTAAAATTCAGGTGTCATTCTGAGCCCACTTCAGTCATTATTGAATGGTCTGCTCTGCCCTGGCATGTAGGCTCTGGGTCAGAACATTTCGGAAGGAACCTGGGTAAACTTGAATGGAAGCTTCTGAGAATCTACTCCTTCTATCCTGGACTTTTCCCTGGAAAGGGTTAGTTCTTTTGTGGAACCAAGAGAGGAAAATTAAAATGCTCCAGCTTTAAAATAAAAACAAAAATAGCCAGGAAGAGCTTTTGGTGCAGGAGCCCAACATTTATAAATGGAGTTGGCAGGAGTCATCTCAATTTTAACAGTTCACAGTTCAGTTTATATATCTGAGCCAGATGACTGGGTTCCCTTTGTGGTCAGAATAGTAAATTTAATCAAGACCCTCTACAGTGTCATCTCACTGAACAAATGAGTACTAACATTTGGTCTCACAAATCACCCTCAGGAGTCTGCTGAGAGTGCTGGCTGGATTTCTGTTGGTTGCAATGGAATTGAGGGAAGTAACACAGCTATAGGCAAAGACCCAGGAACAGAGCTTGGTTGTTCCTGCACTCCTTACCATCTGCCAGGGTGTGCAGTCCTGGTTCTATCCATTTCTGAAAATACTCAGATGATGAAGCTGAATCTGAATTGTGTCCTGAGCTTTTTATCGTGCATGTGTTGATACTGTTGCTGTTCCATTCTGTTTCAAGGGAAACCGTGTGACTACCCACTTATAGAAAATGGCAGATTAAGTTCTGCATATGAGAACCAGAGGAACTTTTACTTTCCAAAAAGATTTGGACAGACTGTAGATTACTACTGCCTCGATGGCTATTCAACCCCCACTGGATATTTCTGGGTTCGAATTACCTGTTCTGAAAGGGGCTGGTTTCCAGAGCCAAAATGCCTGAGTAAGTATATTTCCACTATATACTCAATTCTGGTTTAATTATCAAAGATCTGTGCAGCAGAACTTGTTCTGATGGAACACAAAACAGTTGCTGAAAGTCAAGCTGCTTTAGGTGACCCCTGGAACTGCACCCAGACTGTCTTCCTATTTGCAGAGCACAAAGTGTCACCTGGGGACACTGAAATTAAGCTTTTGGATTTTGAAGATTGTTTACTCCTGAAAATATTTGTAAGAGTAAGAAATATATAGTAAACCTTCCTCTTCTCTAGCTTCTGGGTTACATGAAAGCATGTACTTTCACCTGCACCACAGCTGCACAACAGAGTTCCTACTCTATGTAAATATATTCTCCTTTCTGAGTTCCTACTCTATGTAAATATATTCTCCTTTCTGTGGCTTGGGCATTTTGGCACTTAGTCTTCATCTTCTCTGAGAATCATTGCCTGGTCCCTTTGGAAGACTAAATTTTAGAGCTGAAAAGGTGTCACGCTTTTGCAGTAAGCTGAAATGGATCATGGTAACAGCAAGAGAACCAGATACACTGACTCAGACTTAAAAGTAATTGGAATTAAAATTAATCTACAGCAGCGAGATGAGGCCTCCTCTCACACATCTTCAGTCACAGCAAAGTTCCTACCTACTGGTAGGGCACAAAAGTGGATTACAAAAGGTTGCTCTTTCCTTGTTGCTCTCGGTGGAGTGGTGCTCAGTGCAGGAGATGAGAGGAGCCCTGCCTGGAGAAAGGCACTCAGATAACACAGTATAACATTTTTTCAGCCATCTGCCTTACATCTGGGCTCTTGGGGACAGGAGGCCTTAGAGCCAGCATGCTAAGCTGTTGCTAAAATCTCTAGAGCTGGTTTGAAAGGCTGCTACACTTCCACAGAGGTGATAAAATCTCCTGGAGACAAATGCTGGAGTTCACTCTGGGCATACACCAACATTTTAGAGACATACCAGACCAAACTGATGTGAGAAGCACTGAAGTGAGCCAAGCTTGCTTGTGAACAATAGGTAAGAGATTTTTGGTTACTAGGCCACCTCATATTATTTTATGTAGTGACTTCCACTTCTGATCTTGTGGTCCATTAATCACAAGGCACTCAGACAAATCATGCTTTCATTCAAATTTGCACACGAGTGTCTTTTTGTGATACAAGGCTACAGAAAGGTGCTTGGAGGCCTGTTTGTTAGTAAAGCTTCTTAAGGATTAATTTCCCTCAGTTCTTGCTGTAGAAATTTCTGTGGTTAAATGTACTTTCCTCCCTTCTTTAGAAAAATGTTTCATCAACGAGCTGGAAAATGGTTATTTCCCATACCGCGGCTGGAACGATTTTTTCAAGGAAGGTGAGAGAGTCACATATGTCTGCCATAACAACTACCAGGCTCAGCATGAAGAGGTCACATGCACAAGCAATGGCTGGGCACCTCCTCCAAGATGTACCCGTAAAAGTGAGTGTGCTTGTATTTTGCTGAGGTTTCTATCTTAAACGATTTGCTGTAGCAGCAATTTCTGAAAATGAAGACTATCCTTCACAGAATGATTTAGCAGTAAAGAATTTAACAGACTACAAAAGATTTCTCTCAGAATATAGGACTGAAACCTCCAACCAAGACTTCCATTCATTTAAACAACATATTAAGCATTATGTATTAACAATGTATGGAATTAAAAATGTATTCAATTGACCATGTATTAAACAATTTTCTGAATCCTACTGCTACTTCTATTGTTATCCTTCTGCTCTGATTTTTATGCATGTAGTTTAGCAGTGCTTTACTTGGAAGAAATCTTGTCTCTCTCTTTCAGAAAAGTGCCAGGATATCACTTTTGAGAATGGCTATTTGAACTCAGGTAGGAGAACATTCAATTTAAAAGAGAAGATCTTGTATAAATGTTATGCTGGATTTGTGACTCCAGAAGGACAAGAAACAGGACACATACAGTGCCAAGAGAGTGGCTGGACTCCACCTCCAAAGTGCATCAGTGAGTAGCTAAATGTTTCAGAGCTCCCTGTCATTGTCACCAGTGTGTCCTGTGGACATGGTGTTCTCTGGCCTCAGAGATTTGTCACCTTGATTTGTAGAGGTTTCTTACTGGGCAGGCTGATCCTCCAGAGATTAACCTCTCTCAGGCTCCAAGAAATAGAGAGAAAATGTAAAGGATCTTTTTGGATCTTTTTAGAACTAAGTTAATGGTAATCACTGACCTCTTCAGTGGTTCTTACCTGATACATGGTACATTTGGCCAAATTTACTCCCAATTTATGAAGCAATGTCTGTGAACCAAGGCATTCCACCAAGAACTTTATTTAAATGTGACCAAAAAAGAGACAAGATTCATTATTTCAAAGTTCCTTCCTCTCCTGAACACAGGTGTCATACAGTAAGAGACTTAATCTTGTATTGTTATATGTTGGTCATAATATTGACCAACTTCAGCTGCTATTTTATCTTGTCCTTTTATTTCAGACTACCTTTACGTATGATTTTTTGGCTTTTTTCTGACTCACAACTGACCATGGGAACAGCAGTACAAACCATTTGCTGTGACACCTAAATTAATAATAATGATAATACTGATAATGATAATAATATGTAGCAAAAGGAAATAATTTAATCTAAGGAAGAAATATTTACCTTAAATATTACTTTTAGACAAATTTTGGAAGATTAATACAATAGATAATATGTGAATATGCTGCATATTCTACAATAATATTCTGATATTATTGATGTTTCAAATACAGGGATGATGCTTCCAAAGGGCAGTGTTCCTGGATAACTAAATACACTAACTTTGTTTTATTCTACAGAATCATGTAAAGCACCAGGGGACATTTTGATTCACCACACAAAAAAAACTGTGTTCATGCCTGAAGATACAATTGAGTATTCATGTTTGGAGGGATATAAAACTACAAATGACATGCCAACTGATATCACAATGTGTGGCCAAAATGGAGAATGGAGTCCAGAACCCCAGTGTCATGGTGAATATTTTTGTGATTGCTAATCAGTGTCACTCTCTGTATACACTCTGTGAACTTTTTTTCTTTAAGCCTTCCTTTGGTTTTGTTCTAACCAGTAGCATTTCATGTACTTTCTGTAGGTTGTCCACTATACACTAAAATATTTTTTCTCCATAGAAATTGAATGTGCACTGCTGTCATTGAGCAATGGAGATTTCTCTCCCAAAGAGGGTAAATACCACAGTGGAGCTGTTGTGAAATTTACCTGTGCAAGAAACTACATAAGGGTGGGACCTGCCTCTACTCAGTGCTACCACTTTGGATGGTTTCCATCACCACCAGTGTGTCAAGGTAACTCTGCAATACTGAAACTGAGCTGGTAAATGGCTTGAACAAAATATTAATCAGGTTATTGACTTTAATGTTTGAAAATTTGTTCACAGCTTCATAAATCATGTGCAGTATGGCAATGATTAATTTGAGTAGTGTCCTCTCTTACTATATTCCAAAGGTCCTAGTTTTGCCGTTGCCCAATATTGATACCCATCAGATATTGCATCCTGTGCTCTTTTTTTTCTGATCACATAAAATTGAAGGGAAAAAAACTGTTTTGGCAGTTACACAGAGCTGGACCCAAAAAAAAAAAGAAACCCAGTGAAGGATTTTCCTCTGAAATTCTTAGTTTCATATAGTAGGATGAGTACATTCATACTGAAGGAAAAATATGTATCCCTGTACTTAGCATTCTTAACTTAGTACACAACTTCCTGGCATCTGAGAACTTCTTGTGCTGGTGCTGAGCCCTCTTATGAAGTGCATTGGCTTTCACAAAGCTTGAGAGAAAAAAGGAACCTCCCTTTCTTCCCACTCAGTCACTATTTTGTTGACTTTTACTATGTCATCCTTCTTTTTGCTCACACTCTTTTGCATTTAAAAACAAGTCTATTTCATATATTTGACTCTAGCTCAGGAACATTCTAAGCTCCCTTAATAGGAGTTCCACTCACTGCATCAAAAGTAAATTCCTTTAATATACAGTGTGTGTGTGGGGGGGTGCTTTTGCTTTGGTTTTGGTTTTTTTTTTTCTGGGTCATTTTTAGGACATAGGTTATTCCTTGCAGAATTGTCAATTTTCTTATTTTCTTGTAAGAATACTGAAGTTACTATTCTTGTAATTTTATTTTTGGTGGGTTTTTTTTTTTGGTTTTTTTTTTTTTTTTTTTTTTTGGTTTTTTTTTGTTTTTCTCTTAAAACTGTGTTAGTTTTATCAACCATTTTTCTCAGAGCAGGCATTGACAGTGCATAGAAGTGAGAAACAAGAGTGATCCTGGTCACATGTATCTGCTTGTGATCTCCAGCCCAGCACAAATCCAGATATTCAAAGGCATAAATCAATGACCTGTTTAACCCATTCCACTGATTTTCCTTCACTTTAATTGATACATTCAATTTGTTTTATGTTGTACTTAACATATAACTGTGGTGGAAATACTGAGTTCAGAGCATAGACTTGATCTCTTGATTTCAGTGAGTGTCAAAGGCTGTGGACCTCCCCCTGAAATTCCCAATGGAAGTATTGTTGATGGCTCTGTGGAACAGTACCAGCACGGGGACAGAAAGCAATATGAATGTAACAGCGATTTTAAGTTGGTTGGATCAAAGGAAATAGAATGTATTGATGGACAGTGGTCATCTCTTCCCTCTTGCATTGGTAATCTACACAGCTCTTACTTCTGAGAAGTCTGTAATTCTCTGAAGGCTATTACCTCATAGATATTTTCACAATTAAAAATATGTATTTGCAGATGTAATGTTCTGTTCAAAGTAATAAAATAAAATTGCATGACAAGCCATTACCTTGTGCTGTCACTACTGCTGCAGTAGTGCCAGCGCAAAGCAGGAAGTGCAGTTCTCACAGAGAGGTGACAGCTCTGCAGTCCTGTAAGAGACCTTACAATGGTTTTCAGTTCTTGTAATAATCCTAACTGAAAGGGCCCATTACAAATGTGCAGGTGTAAGATCAATTTTAATTTTGGCTGATCAGAATCAGTGATTCAGGTGACTTGAATTAATTGAAGTTTTCCTCAATTTTTATGGCTGATGTACCAACAGTCTGGGAACGTACTGTCAAGTGAAACTACCTGTGGATCATGCCAGTGTTGGAAAAAGAAGGGAAAAGACAGAAAAGCAATTTAGAAAACTGGCTAAAAGATATACGTACCCCAGCCGTGTTGAAATTTAGTTGCTACAATTAGTGGGTGTAGGTTTGGTTCACCAAATGCAAATATAGTTATTTTTATTTAAGTTTTTTCAGCTATTGATCTGTGATTCCTGTATTATTGTGGAATGCCTCTGCTCTTTTCAACAGAAGACCAAGTGCCCTGTCAATCACCTTCCTCTATCCCAAATGTTGTTCTGCATCAGGCAGACCAGGACCAGTATTCACATGGGGATGAAGTAACTTGTGGATGTAAACCAGGCTCTGACAATACTGAGGAAATGAAAATAAAATGTCTTAATGGAGAATGGAAGCCTTTACCTGTTTGTGCTGGTAATCTGTTTCCATAATACTTCAGATGTGAGTGCAACATAGTTGTATACAAAATTTGACTACAAAATGGACTTCAGCCATCAGTATGTAGCAAGATATGCTATAGTTTAATGCATCAAAACTGAGTGGTTTTAATTTACTCCTTTTAAATGGAAGTATCCTTCATCCTGGAAAGACTCTGCACCTAGAGCTTTGTAAAGGGAAGAAAATAGGCACTTGCCCAGTGGTTAAAGTCAATTATTAAAAGGAGTTAAAAGTAATGCTAATAGTCACAATGTGTTACATTTGTCCCACCCTAACCACTTTTATGTGGATTAGTCCTTGTCACAGAGTCACAGAATGAATAAGGTTGGAAGGGACCACAGTGGGTCATCTGGTCCAACCTCCCTGCTCAAGCACCCACCCAGTAAAGTTCTTCCTCAGATTCACATGGAACTTCTGTACAACTGATGACATCTTCATCAGTATATATTGTCAGATCTAAATCTATTTTTTAAGCTTTTTAATTTTTTTTTTCAGATGCATCCCCTCAATGTGTGATTCCAGAGTATGTTGTGCTGGTGCGCTCTGGCCGGTCTCCCATGTCAAGAAGGAGGACTGGGTTCCATAAAGTTATACATTATAAATGTACATCAAATGATGAAAATGTTAAACAGGCAACTTGTGTGTCTGGGAGATGGACACCAGAGATTGCATGTACAGGTATGTTCTTACATTTGCACCATTTCTTTTGATGCAGGCATGATAAATACTCATTATTAAGGATTCTTAGCATTGCTGTGTGACTAGGTTGAAATAGAAGTGTTTACTTGATCATATGCTAAAGGGTAGTTGTGGCCATCATTGGAGCAGTTAACTAGGTTTAGAGATACTTCAGTAAGGCAGACTTAATGCTCTCTACTCTGACAATTGGAATGGCTGTCACTGGTGCTTCCGATGTGAAAAAATATGCAATGATAAATTCAAGCTCAATTCTTCAAAAGGGCTTTACCCTGATGCAAAACAGACAGCACATAGCTCGAGCTCCAGTCAAAGTTCCTTTATTTCCTCTAAGCCTTCAAAGTTTTTCTAGTCTATTTTTTTTTCCTCTGTTTTTCCAATTGCTTCCTAGTGAAACTATGAGAAAAAAACTGAGTTGGCCAGTGAAAAAGCACAGACCCAGAGGAGGCTGCCCATATGTAACACACACCAGAAGTCTGGTCACACACCAGTCTTCAGGGCTGCAGAACAGGATATTGTCTGTAGAAAGCATGATTGTAAAACAACCATTGCCTCAGTCCTTGCTTTGGTTATACCAGATTTATGGGAAATGATGCCTGAAAGTGGGAAAAATATGGCAATCACTGTCCCTACCTTAGTTTTCTAGAACCACTAGAAGCAAGAAACCAAGCTCTGGATGACTCCTCGTATCTCTGTCCTCATTCTAGATCTACCTCATTCTCTCCCTTTTTCTTTCCTTTGGCAGAAAGAGTCCTTCATTCTTGGAGTGGAAAAATTTTAGCCTATTTTTTTCTTTTCATTTAGCTCTGTCAGCTTAGTCTGAAGAAAAAACAAAACTCCAGACATTGGTTCAGTTTTCCTAAAATAGTTCATTACAGAGAGAGGAACAGGAAAAGCACACAAGAGTGTGCAGCTGTGTGAGAAAGGAGGGACTACAAGAAACTCCATCTTAGCTTGGTGTAGACAGCTGTGACTGTCTTTTCCATGACTCTGAAAGCATATGAGCAGCTGAAGGCAGCTCTGCTGTTTTTGAAGCAGAACAAAATGATCATAGTATTAATTAAAGCTCGAGATAGCTATTGGAGTTCTCTAGCACTCAGTTCTCAGTTGTTTATGTTGTAATTTCTGCTGAACTGCTACACTTTCTTTTTGTTCTATTGTAACATGACTATGTGTCCTTAGTTGAGGAGAGTGTGTGCCCACCTCCACCTCAGGTGCCTGGTGCTCAGCAGACAACAGTAGGAAGAAACTTCAGGAATGGGAGTAAAGCATCTTTTTCATGTCCTGACGGTTTCGAGCTCATCGGTACAAAGGAAATAACCTGTATAGAAGGGAAATGGCAATCGCCACCTTACTGTGTGGGTCAGTACTGGCATATTTTTTTTCCATCTTTTTGTTATGAATATCTGTGTTGCTCATTTGCAGTCATCACGAGCAGTAGGCTGCTGTTACTTACCTAAGATTACCATGGACAGGGAACTGTAGGAAAGCAGTAGAACATAAGTTGCTAAATAGGATGCAAATAACTGCAGTCTTTTCATTTACACAGACTTATCTGAGATGGTCTATACAATTTTCAGGTAGTCCCTCAAGAGCTGTGTGCTTATTTCTTTTGTTTAGTATATTGCATAACAGAGTCTCAGTTTTGACTGGGGACCTTAAACAATGTCCTGTATTCTGTAGATTATTTATTACTTAGTTACAGTTGCAATACTGATTGTCTTGCATTACTGTTTATCTGTGTTGTGTGTGTTTTTTAGAAAGACCATGTTTCCCACCAAAATCTGTAGAATGTGCTGATGCTCCCAGGCTGGAAAATCCAAACTTAAGAATTGAAAGAGAAGGGAAAATAATTTATCTGCCTGGTGCTAGATTTAAGTATGTTTCTCATTCTGGATACACGTTAAATGGATCAACAGAGATAAATTGCACTATGGGAAATTGGACTGCAACTCCTTCATGCTTGGGTAATATCAAAAATTACTTTTTTTTTAAGTGCATTTAGCAATGAAATGGAAGGAATTTTAAACTAGAGGTTGATCAGTAAAAGTGCATTTTTCTACTCTATATTTTGCTGTGGAATCTTATCTTCCATCATGGATGTCTTCAGAACAATCCTGATTGGATGCAAAACTGACTTTCTTAATGCAGCTTAGTTTTTAAATATTCCTTCATATTCTTGTAGTCTTTGTTCAGTTCGTACCTCTGCCAGATGAGTCCTAGGCATATCCTCATGATCCAAGGATCTCTTTTCTACAGAGTTCACTGGTGACTTAAAGTTGCTATGGTGCCTCAGGGATGGAAATCACATCAGTGTAGCAAGGGACAAAAAGCCTCGAGTAAAACTTTCTGGCATGTTTAGAAACAGAATTTGAGCAGCTGAAATCTGTATATTTGGGGGAATGTCTTATTTAATTTTCTGTATACATTTTATACCTTTATTTACACATATATACCTTTTATACATTTATTACCTAACTATTATGATATAATTATGTAATCCACTGTTAGTAGATGACTATGCTGATGTTAGAAATAGCTCTCTAAAGCACCTGTTTGATAGAAAAAGTACACTTCTTCAATGTGTATCACAGTAGCACAAGCATCAGATTTCTGTTATCTTTTCAGAAATGTCATGTGGAAGTGTTCCAAAAGTTGCCAATGCTCAATTTGAAGGCAGACAGAAGGAATCTTATCAGCCTGGTGAAACAGTTCAATACCAGTGTGATTCAGGGTTCCTGACTGTTGGTTCCCTTGAAATTATCTGCAGGAAGGGAAACTGGACAGCACCACCCTTTTGTGAAGGTATAGGTTCTACTTCCAAGTAGTCAATGATGCTTCTTAGCCTTTCATGTTGTAAAAATTAAAATAATTTTTACTTGGGCATGCAGGTGAGTCAGGCCAATAAAGCCAGCAAGGGACTTGCTTTGAATGGGCTGCTAACACACCTATTTTTCTGGCTTCTGGGAAACAACAAGCAGGGTAGATCAGCAAAGCAATCATGTCCCTGCAGGCTGGAGCTGGTAGCTGAATCCCAGCTCTCTTGAAATCAAGCAGGCAGACATTATGGAGGAATCCTACAGCATCCTGGCTGCAAAGGAGCAGATAACTGTAGGGCAATGGATCTTATTTTCACATCAATATGCATGTCAGTTGCTGACAGGCACTTTCAAATAATAAATAAATCATGTCGCTCTCCAAACTGGTGGCACATGATGCTGTGCAGCACAGCTGGCTGATCTCTGTGACCTCTCTTTTTAGTTTCTTTAGGCAGACAATACTGGGTGCTGAAGCATTGCAGAATAAACCATATCATATATCAGAATAAACATTCTTTTTCTATCTGTAGAAAATGGTGTTCATTACTCCAAGTGCTTTTTGCTCACCAGGAGCTCTGGAATGCCATGCTGTGTGAGTTTTCTGTTGCTCACTACACACTCCTCTCTTTCCAGATGTCAGCTGTGGAGCTGCGCCTGAAATCCCCAATGCGCGCATTGCAAGCGCTCCTCAGGACAGGTACCTGCCTGGTGCCAGGGTGCACTATCAGTGTGAAAGGAATTTTCAGATGATGGGTAGAAATGACATCTTTTGTTCAAATGGTCAATGGTCACAACTACCAGTTTGCAGAGGTAGGAATCTGTGCTTTCACCTTGCCTGTTAGCGTAGAGGCAGCCAGTTCTCTATCGAAATACTCTGAAGATTTTGCCTTTTTTACTTGTTTTCTTTGGCTACCCCAACTTTGAACTTGCTATTGCTTCCTTACACAGAACTTTAATTAAACTTGATGCTTCTAGAGATACTGGGAATATTTCCATCAATAGCAAAAACGTTCCTGAAGCAGCAGGGCCTAAAATATGCTGCTCTGTCATTCTCCTGTATGCTGTTGGTATTTCCACAGTGCCCACCACTTCAGTGACTTTCAGTGGACAAATATGTAAGGGCTTCTCTTGTGTTCAAAGCTGAATGGAAGCAGCTCTTCTTCTGCAGTGCTCCACTCTGACCAATGCAAGACCCTAGCAGAGTCCCAGATCTAAACCATGTAAGATCTGCTAGGGGCCATGGAAGTGGAAAGACTGCTCCTGTGACAAGGAACAGTCAGGAGCTGTGCTCCAGAGTCCCCCATCCCAATCTGTGGCCACAGGGTGAGCTGGCTGTGCTTGCCCAGCCCTGAGCAGCACAGGCTGACAGGCTCCTCCAGCACTGGCCAGCCTTCCAGAGCTCTGCACTCTGGCAGGGAATCAATTTAGCTGCTACCCCTGTGGTTTCCAGGAAGGCCAGGGCTCCCCAGGGAGAGACAAGGCTCTTGTGGTTCTTGTGCAGAAACACTGTCTTTTTCTAGAAACTCCTATTGACCCTGACATTTCCTGAGAGTCCCAAACAGTGTTCTGCTGCCACTGCCACACCTCATTGCTTTCCCCATGGTGAACTCCTGTGACTAACCTGAGGTCACAGAAATTGTAACAAGGCTAATTCCTTTCACTTCTGGTTGTATAGATGATCGTCTTAACAACTGCAAAGGTGACTGCAGCTGTGTCTCTTTTCAGATGTGACATGTAATCCTCCTCCAGAAATTGCAGGTGGTGGGATTGATGGTATTAGAAAGTCCAGGTATATGCCTGGGGAGACTGCAAAGTATCAGTGCTGGAAAAATTTTAAGATGATTGGGGCTTCCACTGTAGTGTGCAAAAATGGAACCTGGACAGAGCTGCCAACATGCAAAGGTAACTTCTCTCTGTCTGTCTCTCTCTCCATCCAGTCTCCTGTCAGTGATAGCATCATAAAGCTGCCTCATTGTCATTTAGCATCTCAGTGCCCTCACAGTGCACAGCTGCCATGGCTCTGGCACACTCAGGACAAGGCAGGCCATTTCCCAGGTCTCTGTTCAGATGGGATGAATTTACCAAGCTGAGTGACCCAGGTAGCTTCACTCAAGAGGGCCAAGTGCCACACCTTATGCAGGACAAGATGAAATCCTGCAGACAGCTGCAAGCACTTAAGCTGTGCTCAGAGGGGGTGAGCTGGCAGCTGTGAGCCTGAACATTGGAGAAATGAGAAACTCTTGCTCCTGCCAGCTGTTTGGTTTTCTCTCTGCTTTCCTCGGCTCCTCTGAGTAGTGCCAACATAGTGTGGGTGGTATTTCTGACCTGACCTTCTCAACAGTTGAACTTCCTCTCTGATTGGGAAATTTCTTTCAGGCCAAGCTGGGAGATGTGGCACACCTCCAGCTATTCAAAGTGGAGAGCTTCTTGTCTTCCCCTTGCAAGAATATCAACAAGGTGATACTGTGGAATATAAATGCCCGGATTTCTATATCTTGAAAGGATCTCCAACAATCACCTGTCTTAATGGGCAGTGGACAAGCCCCCCAGTTTGCCTGGGTAGGTTGAAGCATGTGCTGGGTGGCCAAAGGCTGTGTGACTGCTCCTCTTGTCTTCTTCTGAGACCCTGAGGGCAGCACTGGTGCTGGGGCCAGAATGCTGGCAGGGAAGAATGGCAGTGAGTCCTCCTTTTGTCTCAAAGGAGTTTCTGCTTAAATTCGGCTTGTGTAATCCCCTTTGCTGCCAACAGGTCCACGAGGAGGGCAGTTGGCTGAACCCTCATTGTGAGGGGATCTCCATCACTTGTGCAGAGCTCCTGAGTGCTCTAGGGCTGGGGCCATGGCTCCACCCAGCAGGCTGTGAGCCAGGAGGATGGGTCTGAATTAGTGGCAGTGCTGGGGAAAGCCAGGGGTGCCTCTGAGATGAGAAAACAAATTTAGAGAAGTACTGAGCAGAAGGGAAGGAGGGATCTCTCAAAAATATATATGGGGAAGTCCACTGGTGTTTGGTGTCTTCCCCACCTGTGCTTATTCTTGCCCTGTGTGACTGTCAGTGTGACATGGCTTCTCTCAGGGCTTTTTTTCTTCCCTTTAGCTTGGATGTGAATGTCTTTTCTGTTGTAAGTAACAGAGGGTCAGAGCACACTTGGAAGCATTTTTTGATGTGAAGAACTTCTGTAGGCTCTAGGGGGCAAAACAGTTACATGTGGTGTGTCTATATGAAATACTGATGCTCTTCTCCTGACTTTTTTTTAAGTGGCCTGTACGGCATCAGAAGATGATATGGATGGAAACAATATTGAGCTGAAATGGGTTGAACAAGCCAAGATGTACTCCACATCGGGTGACTATATTGAATTCCGTTGTAAACAAGGATATTTGGAAGATCCAAGTACTCCCAACTTCAGAGTCCAGTGTGTGGACGGGACATTGAAATACCCACGGTGCACACCAGGAAGTAAGTCATCCCCTCTTCAGCTTCGCTGCTCTGTTGTTGCATTTTCAGTGCTGAAGAGAAGCAGAAAGCCTTTGGTTTTCCTGGCTGTGAGCCAGGGTGTGGGAGCCTCCTGGAAGCTGCAGGAATAAAGGGGCAGTGCTCCCAGGAAGTCATTGCCCAGCACACCTGAGCTGGGGAGATTGCTGGGGAAAGGGCACTTGGGGCACTCACAGGGGGTGCCAACAGAGCATCAGTGTGAGATCTACAGGCAAATATCAGAATTCTTTTTTTGCAGGGAACTGCTCCCTGGATAGGAACATTATGGAAAAGAACAAGATTCAGTTGCAGTCACTCAGCCAGTCAAGCCCTCACTATCACTCAGGGGACTCCGTTGTGTTTATGTGCAAGCGCTCGTACTGGGAGGTTTCCCAGAAGGAGAAATTCAGAGCACAGTGCCTGGATGGAGTGATTCAATATCCTGTGTGTCAGGGTAAGTGCTTGCTTCCAAAGACATGGAGCAGGAATTGTAGGAGGCAGCTCTGCTGAAATTTCCTATTCACTGCTCTGAGGAGCCCCTGGGGTCTGTCAGGATTGGTATTGATGCCTTTCCCCCTTTTTTTCTCTTTACACAGAAGGGTGGTTGGGTAAAAGGAAATGACATGAGGAAGCCCAGCTGTGGCAATGACAGAGCCCTCAACCAACCTGCTGACTTGAGCTCAACTTTTCCTGGTTTTTCCCATTTTGCTGTGCTTTGTTTGCAGCTTAGCCAATGTTCTGTCTTGGAATTTGTTCTTGTTTTTATTACTGGATGGTTGTCTTTGCATATTATCCACATTAGATCTAGTTTTGTAAATGTATTTACATTTTATGCAGACAAAGGGTTGTGCTTACATTTTATCCATTCTGTACTGATCTCACTGTTATTTTATTAACAATTGTGGCCTGAAAACAGGCTGGCTTTGGTGGCATACTGAGACAAGAATTAAAGCTGACAGTTAATTTGATTATCAGCACAAACAGTGTGTTTGGCCTTGTCTGTTCCTATCTTCTTCTCCATACACTTGCTTGGAAATGAGTATGGGGTGTGTGTCCTGACTGCCTGAGCAGAAAGAGCAAGTAAAGGACTCTCCTTTGAACGACTCAAGGCAGTCTCTAGCCAGAACCAGTTCTTCTGGGGGACTTGCCTGCAAAGGCAAGATGTTGGAGTGCAAGGAATTGGGATTTCTAGGTGATCGGGGGGACTAGTTCCTGGTCCAGGTCCTGGAGAGGCCAGTCTGTGCCACCCCCAGCTGCATCTGCTCTCCACAAACAAGGAGAAAGTGCTTGTGGAAATCAGTGGCAGCCTGGCTATGGTAGTCATGTGCTAATGCACTCCTTGATTCAGAAGGGAGAGAAAAAAGCAAGTACCAGAGTACAAATCATGCACTTTAGGGGAGCAGACTTCGACTTATTTAGGAAAGGAGGAGATGGCATTGCTTGGGAGTCATAGTAGTCCAGAAAAGCTTATAGGTCTTGAAGCACAGAATCCTGCAAGCACAAGATTACTCAGTTCTCATCCTCAGGAGGAAAAACACATCTACCTGGACTGACTTATCAGAGATTCGCAGTCTCTCTGAAGCAGAAAAGAAATCAATGTACAGGGAACTGAGGCAAAAACAGGCACCAAGGTGAGCTGTCCATGGCATTGATGTGGCATCTATGGATAATGTTAGAAAAACTCAAGCTCGGTGGCAGTTACAAGGGACATCAAGGGTCACAAGAAGGTAGTCTATTGCTACACTAGAATTAAAACAATCAATATGAAAATGTGGCATGTCACTAGGTAGGTGATTTAGTGGCAGCAGCCCCACATGAAGCTTGAGCATTCGATGCCTTCTTTGCCTCAAAGTGCATCAACAAGATGCTGCCTTCATGTCTGCAATCCCCCTCATCCTGTCCTGTGCTTACAGCCACACAGCCAGGGTTGTGTGTACATCCAGAGGAAGTGAGGGGAGTAAATGAATTCTACTTCCAACAGCTGTTCCAGCAAGGGCCCTTTAATCCCTTTTGCTCCAGTTTGCTCTCTAAGAGGAAGGGTATTGCTGTTATATGCACTGTGTAAAGTATTTTTATCAACCATTTTTCGACCTATTGGTTGTCTGGGTTTTGACTAAATAAGCAGAATTTGTCTATTCCTGAATGCTTTAATTTCTTTTTTTGTCTTACTCATTCATATAACTCTTGTAGAAGCCTTGGAAACCCATACAGAGCACCATACATACTATGATTTCACAGACAGGTGAGTTTAGACATGAAAGATAGAAGACAGCCTTAGAGTGGCTTTTTTATTAAAACAGACTAAAATGGATGCAAGGCAAACATTGTCCATATTGCTGGATTTTCTTCATAGCTGTAGTCACACTTGTTCTCAGGCAGAACCTTAAGAGTATCAATATTTAAGTGTCATAGGAAATCATACCAAGTACTTGGATTTTAATATTATTAAAATAGTTTTTAAAACATTAACTTCTCAGTAAATTTGTATATTTTAAAGTTTTAAGTAGTTTTACAGATCTTTTAAAAACTTTTTTTATACTTTCTGTTTTATATTGTTCCTCAAATTCAATCCTTTAGAGGCTCCTTACCTGTGAAGGGAGACATGAGTGCTGTTAAGATGTACAATTCCTTCCTCCACCTTTTTCCATGTGTATGCCAATATTGCATCCCTCTGCTGTACTGCTCATCCTCATCCCACAGAGGCCTTTCCCTTCCATCCCCCTCCAGCTCAGACTCAACATTCATTTCCCAAACCTGAGTGGAGTGACCTGGAGAGCACAAGGCCACCCTAATTCACCTGTTAATAAGAAATGAAGAACACATACATACCTTTCCTAAAAGCTTTCCTCAAGTCCATACTTGCTTCCTCTTTCAACACACCTTGGATATGCCAGCTGTCCTCTCTTACACTGTACTTGAAATAAAGTTGTGCCAGATTCTGCTCCAAAATGGTTCTGCTTACAGTAAAATCCAACATAATCCCCGTGGTAAAAGTAAACTTGGTCTGCATAGAATGCTTGCAGGTGCACATTATTTTTCTCCATTTCAGTTTTTGACAAAGTACACGGCTCTAAAAAAGAGAGACTTGATCAGTGCTAATAAATTGATTGTTTTTGGAACAGAAGATTTTGACCAGGCTACACTAAAACTGTAAATTATTTCCTATTGTCTTATTATACTGCAGGCATATCATAGTTAAGGAATTAAAAAATAAAACACCGGATGAGCTTAACTTGCTTCTATTAAAACTTTCATATGTCACTGAATACACTGAAATTGAGCTTTAAAAGTTCTAGCTGACAATACTCAATTTATAAATTGTAAGGATCTGATTTTAAAGAGAATTGGGGTTGTTCAGCCTGGCAAAAACAAGGATCCAGGGAGACCTCCAGGACCTAAAAGGGGCTTATAAGAAGACAGACCTTTCAGTAGTGCCTGGAGCAATAGGACAAGGGGTTATGGTTTTAAACTACAAGAGGGTAGATTCAGCCTAGACATAAGGAAGACATTACCACCAAACAGTGAGAGTGGCAAAACACTGGAACAGTTTTTCCTATTTTCCCTTTTCCCAGAAAGGCAGTGGTTGCCCCTTTCCTGGGAAAGGCCAAGGTCAGGCTGGACAGGGCTCTGAGCAGCCCTGCACATTGCAGGGGATTGGCCTAGATGGCCCTTCCAGGCTGTTCCTCGAGGCTATGAATTATACAGATAAATAAGTGCTTCTTTATCTTGTTTATCACACCTACCTATACAAACTGGTGGCGAGGTCCATTGTCCTTCAGAGCAGTAGATTCTATCAGAGCCTTGCAAAAAATGATAGTCAGAGCAAATATACTGAACTGAAGAACCACTGTCATACTGGGGCAGTGCTGGGAGAGTAAGAACTCCATTTGCAATAGAGGGTGGAGAGCCACATTTTTCTGTAGCGGCTACAATAACAATAAAAACATCTAAGAATAAGAAACGAACAAATTGACTGATTTATCATAAATTAAATGATATGAAAATGAAGGTTTTCTTTTTACAGCTCTCTTTCTACAGAGCTTTCAGTTTGCTGGGCTCAGAGCAGAGCTTCCCCCTCCTTTCTACAGCCTTGCACAGCAAAGGGAGGTGTATCACTTTTCCAAGCTTGGCTGTATTCAACAATAGTTGAATCTTGTGCATCTGTATTGTTGAAGCCTAAGCACTGATTATTTACAACAGGCTCCAGTCCCACACTAAATGCAAAGCAAATAATTTCTATCTAAATAGGTCTAAGATTGATTAATTAAAAACACAATTTAAAAATTATTGCTTTACCTTGTATAACACATTTTGGATAATTCAGTCTGCCATGGTCACACTGTGTCCTCCCAGGAGATGGAATGGCAGTCTGGAGAAAACTATATCCCTGTTTACATTCAAACTCTATGAGATCTCCATGGAGGAAAACTAATTCTTCCCGTCTCCATTTCAATGTTAAGTTGTTGCTGTCCATATCAGTTACATTAAGAGTACATGGCTCTATGAAATAAAAATGTATTTTAATAAAAAGCCACCTTAACTGGTTTCTTAGCTCTCTTTTGTAGGAGTGAAGAAAGAGAACCCCAAGTCAATAGTTCTAAAATACTTCTGAATTTTGCAAGACAAAAAACTACAGAGGCATAAAAAATGCAAATGGAAAGAAATGGTCTGAAGTGTCAACAAAAATCAAACACATGCAAGAAGAATGGATACTTTCTGACAGGTTCTTAAAACCCAGTGCCAGGATCACATAGGGGAGTGTAGCTTTCCATTAAATGATTAACCTCATTAACTTCTGAAACCACTGTTCAACGTCAATAAAGCCTACAAAAATAAATTTCTACTAGTTCCATGAGAATCACTGGCTGATAAAGGCCCTTATGATGCTCTGCTGAGGGAAAGGCAAGGAGAACTCAGTTATTGGCAGTCTGGTGACAGCAGGGTAATGCCAAATTCACAGGGAATTTCTGAAGCTCAGTGTAACACCAAATTCACATGGAATTTCCCTGAAGCTAACATCAGCATGTGCTCTTTCTGGTCTCTTTAGGTAAGCGTTGAAAAGAAATCTCAGAAAATATACAAAGGATGATGGGCTTATTGGGATGCTAAAGAGACAAATAATGCTCACAGGAATTGAGATTTCATTATTTCACAGGATTTTTAAAATTTGAGTACTCAGATTCAAAAATGCTGACCTGGACCTTTCAGTCTAGATGAGGTAACTTCGGTTCATTTAGAAATATGCAATTAAAACTGAACTGATTGTGTATTTTCATTTTCGTGGCAGATTACAAACTGAATGGTGAGCCAACTTAACAAAGGATGTTAGTAAAATTTAATTATTTCATTAGAAGAAGGAAGGAAAGATAAACAAACAACTCTTGTTTGTATTCCTGCTGGTAATTTTCTAGTGGGAGTTGTATACATTGTTTTGAGCAGCATACATAAAAGCAGCACAGAAAAATCTGAAAATCCACAACAGGATGAAACAGATACAAAGGCACATAATTAAAAAAAATTAAAAAGCCTGAAAGTTTAAAAACAAAAGTCCAAGAAGTCATTGCTAATTCTTTGTTAATTGTATCTAAAAGCCATTTTGGGAATGGCCACACCATTCCTTCTAATCATCTGTTGAAAGACAGGAAGAAATTAACTGAATGGACAATATGGAGAAAAGAAATTGGAGAATCCTCCCAGGAAACAGGGATAGCTAGATACTAAAATAGCTCACTCAGGAAACAGAGGAATCTATTTAATTGGGTGGCTTTAAGAACAGGCCAGAAGATACCCAGCAGGAGAGACCTGCTAAAAATTTAATTTTGGTTCATCCTCATATTTCTGGAATCTTTATTAACTCCAATAAAAGAGAAAAGATGGTAATGAAAAGATTATTTAGAGGTTCCTTGCAATTTTCCCTTTTTATATTACATATGACAAGCCTTGCTTTTTCTTCCAGGACTCACCTAAGCAGGTTGGTTGTTCTGTCCAGTTTCCGTGGTCACAATAAACAGTACTGGGCCCATCCAAAAAGTGGTAATGCTGGCAACCATATTCTACCCAGGAACCATTTTTGTAACTTGCCAATAGTGGGCCCAGGACAGCACCATTTTTAATCACAGGTGGAGATGCACAGTCTTGCTCCATTTCTGATATGGGATAGAGAGAGAGGCAATTAGATCTTGATTAGATTACAACATATTAACACTTGCCTTTCTGAATTGCAGACATGCATTTTATTTCCCTCTACACTTTACATCTATGCCTACTTTTGACTCTTGCTTTTTTACACTCAATACAGATTAATTCTTTTTATGTGACACAGACCATCTTATTTGTTACTTTAAATGTCTCATCTATATGTGGTTCAAAAACCCCTCATTGGAAGAATTAATCAAAGGAACAACAAAATACTCATGAATTTACATGTCCAAATAACATTAAAGGGTACAAAATGACTGAAAGTAAATGTTTTATATGAAATAAAATTACAACTACAGAGCAGGCTTAGTGGTGTAGTTTAGAAATAAGCAACAATGGCCTTTTATTTATTGGCTACATTGACATCTGTAGCCCATGCAAGCATTTTCAAGAATAAGGAACTGTCCTATAGCAAAAGAATAAAAGCAGTCATAAAATGCCTATAATTGAATTGGAGAGTCCCTTTTTAAAAGAAGAGCAATGTTCACCTACTCATATCTTCATTGTGATGTGTTTGGCTTGCCCTTATTTCTGCATCTGCCTCGAGTGGTGGTGGTGCTGCCCCAGATTCCTGTTTATCCACAGTTCCTGTAACAATAGCAGAGACTCAGGACCAGTTTTCACAGAAACAGCTCATTCTAAAGTACTAAAACAGACAGACATGCTGCACTGTAAAATGTAATAATCCCAGTTTTCCAGGGAAGAATTACAGGTGGCAGCTGAATTCACCTAGCTCATCCTTTTTAATCTGGGAACCATGGATTGCCTGCAAAATACACAGCACTTTGCCTCTCAAGCCTTTCAAGAGAGGAAGGATAACAGTGTGCAGGTATAGAAACTGAGACTTTCCAGAAAATTAAGGCATGGGTTGAAGAATCATTTCTGTTCAGTTGCCAGCCTTCACAGAAGTAACTCACCAATACAGGTAGAGGGTGATGTCCATTTTCCTCCTTCACACTGGATTTCCTCAGATCCTTTCCTTCCCAAGGTACACTGTACACGAACTTTGTCTCCATTATGATATGTTCTTCTGGCTGTGCTGATATGGCCATGAGGGAGTGGTGGTGGAGGACATTTATTTTTTATGTCTGAAAATAAAAAATTGTTTTCTCTCTTACCAAAGCCACATACACAATTAAGCTCACCATACACAACGTAAGCCTATCACTCAAAAGGCTTTTTCTGGCTAAGCCAGAGTAATTTCTTAATAAAATTTTCTTAATTTTCTTAATACAATGGGAGACTGAATAAACAAGTGATTTTGCATTCCACAAATATAAAATAGAAGTACTATGTCATTGTACTGCTATAAACAAATTTGTAATTTCTCCACAGAGACTTAATAAAATGTTCTTTGTAGGACTCCAGGAAATAGAGATTTCCCATACCCTTCATTCATATAATATTTAAAGCAGATTATGTATTAATTCTAATGCTACAGAAGAAGCAATAATCATAGCCCATTTCCTATCTCCAAATTAAGTTTGTGATTACCCTATCCTCAAAAGTAGATTTAGGCCTTGTTTTCATCCTCCTGAGCATCTCCACCTTCTCTGCACTCACTCAAGAAAAGTTCCTGCTGTGTCATGAGAATAAACACAGGGCTGGAGTCTAAGCTGTAGCAAAGGTTGTTTTGTGCTGCTTCCTGCTCTGTTCTATATCTCAATTGGTTCACCTTTCATTCTTTTGGAATTTTCTTTACTGAGACTATACATTATCCCCCAGTGACTGGGGAAGAGATAGCAATTGCTAAAGGTGTGTTTCTGTCCTCAGGACAATCTTTTAATTAATTCTGTTCAAAACAAGTAAAGTTTGGGGAATCTGTACAATTCTGAAAAGTACCACAAGCTAAGGAGGACTTTGCTACAAATTTTATTTTTAATGCCTCTCAAGAGGTCCATCCCCATCCCACAAGGCATGATTAAGTAGGCCTGGTTAACCCTTCATGTATTCTGAACAGTTTATTGAGCTTCAGTGTCTAAAACATTCCCTGTAACTGTTGATCTTGCTTCTCTGGGATACAACTTGGAAAGGCAACAGTAAGAGACAGTATCTGCCCTGTTAGAGTTCACTGAAATGTAGCTCCAACTACCATTACTTCCCTTCCTGCTGCCTTGGCTCCCTGCCCTTTGACTAACACTTGATTTACATTTAGGCTACAAACTGGTACAAACCCTCAAGCATTTCTTGAAAGAAGGTGAGAGCTTTTCTCTAAGAATTTAACACAGTAAAACTATAAAAACAGAGTACCTTCACACACTGGAGGGTCTGGATACCACCCAAAATTATAGCATTGAATCAAGTCAAATCCAGTGACAGAGTAATGTTTGTCACAGAAAAAGTGAACTACATCTCCTTCTTCATAGGTTTTCTTCACAGGATAGAAACCTCCATGAGCTACTTCACTCAAAGTGGAGCAAGTTATCCCTGGGAAGACAACACAGCAGTGAAAAGCCGGCAGGCTCCCTCCAGCAGGTGATTTTAACGTGCCAGTGGGTGAGTTTGCAGCGAGGATGACGTACTGGTGCAGCGTGGGGGGAGCGCCCAGCCGTGTGCGAGGCACAGCGCTGTCTCCCAGGCGCTGCCGGCCGCCGTGCGGTATCCGTGCTGGCAGCGGTAGCGCAGCGTCCCGTTCGGCCGCACCTCCTGCGCCGCCCCGGAGTAGCTGCCGTGCTCTAACCGCGGCACCTGGCACGACTCTCAAAGAAATAAAGCACAGGCAGGAAGTTAACTGCTCTTTTTGTTGTGAGTATTCCAAAGTTTCTCTTAGATACCCCTTAAAAGCGGCCAATCCCAGGCAAAATAATGAGTAACTACAAATGCAGTTGTTGGCCCAAGTTTTCCGCTCGTCATTTGGAACAGAAAGTTTGCATGGGAATGGTTTTATTTGAAACAGTGTGATTTAATCTCCGATTCATTTTAGAGATATCATTTTACATGTATCATTTTACATATCTTTACAAATGCACAAAACCAGCAGCACGTGAAACCTGACAAGTTTTTCCCCAGAGGTACAGCTGAGAACCTGCTTGAGGAGTACTCAAATGACAGCCTGTCAGAGGCAGTTTGGCCCTACAGGTACAGCAAGGACAGTGGAATTAGATACTTCTGCAAGAGATTAGAAAGGAGAAGAATACGGAATACTACCAAGTGTTTTAGTACAGCTTGGCTGGAAGGACCATCCTTGTGGCTGACACTGCACTGTATCTTCAGTAGCACCACTTGGGGTGTGGTAGCCTGGATTACATTTGTATTGCAATTTCTCATGGATTTTGAAGTCCATTTCTGTACTGTAAAAAGAGCCATTTTCCAAAAGAGGCTTGGTACATCTTCCTGAAGGAAAGACGACAGCTTGGTTAGAAAGAAAGAATGGAATTTTTTGGTTCTCCTGCAAGCAAAAGAAGGGGTTTGTAGCTATACTGATCTAATCTGATTTTCTTGACTTATTGAAGAAACTCTGCTCCAATCATCAAACAATACATCAAACCACTGGTAACCACATGGAATACAGCCAAGGGATCTAGAGCTAGGGAGACTCAAGAAGCTATACATCTAAGGGAAAACTAATAGTTTTCGCACACTAAGAAAACTGAAAAACTTTATGTTCTTATAAAAAATATATAAATGGGTAAATGCCCTTACAATATGTATTATTGTAAAAATATTCCATATATAAACCTCTGTAGTCTTGACATAAATAATTGATTGCACTCTGTACATTTTATCCCTTCTGTATGCAGCTTCTTTTCCTATAAGTCCCAGGAAATGCTCCTGCTGGAAGCAATGAGGAGATGAATAAAGCCAACTCACTGTAGCATCGTGGCACTGGAGACCATCCTTTTGCTGTACAAGTTATTCTTCCATCTTGAGTCCCACTTTCAGTTGTGTAACCAACCATACAAGAATAGGAGAGCTTTTTTCCTTTATGCATAGGGAAATAGTAACTTTTGAAACTGTAATAGTACTGGGCAAGGTTTCCATTTTCTATCTGTGGCAAATCACAAGGTGTATCTGTAAAAAGATCAATATGTTTCCCACTAAAAATTTCAGCCCAGATATGAATGTTTTTGCATTAATTTATCTGATATCAGCTTGACTGATTCAGGCTTTCAAATAAGAACAAAATTCTGAATACTTCCAAGCATGAAGGGCCTTTTATGACCTGCTGAAATGAAGACATACTACAATTTTATCAGCTGTTGCTCTTAGGGTTCACAAGAATATCAGCAGTAGAATAAAACTTCCTAATCTGAACTGGGCAAAACTGATGCAGGACTCCTTTATTTTACTCTATTTTGCCCAGAAGCATGAGAACCCTTTGCTGCACAAACATACCAATGCCTACTGTAAAATTCAGTGACAAGTGTCAGGATTAGCAATGCCTCAACTCCTTAATTCAGAAAATGTTACCAGAAAAGTAGGACAAGCTGCTAGGAGGCAATACAGTAGGTCAGGCTTGATTAAGAAAAGGAATTTAAGAACACTCAACAGAAAAGAAATAAGAAATTGAGATTAAGGAAATAATAAGCAGAATGGCAATTGAAAAAAACAAAAAAACAATTCCCAGTAATATGAGAAAACATTTTTAAAGAGTAGTGCTGAATATGACATTAGGTGACTTAAAGAAACCCCAAAATAACAAAACCAAAACAAACAAAAAACCCAAAAAAACAACAACCAAAAAAAAAAAGAAATCAGTGCTGAAAATAGGGATAGAAAAATGCAGGATCACCCCACATTAACTTCTGCAGGTTCCATTTAACTATTTTGCTTTGTAACAAATTGAAAAATACTTCAATCCCCAAGACTTCAAGACATAAAATTTTTAATAGTACAAAATTTCAAATAGTACATATTCTAACAGTACACCATTCCTAAAGAAATTTCTTCTGAACTAAAGGCTGAACATTTCAATATTGCAGCTTTGGGGCTTAGACAGGAATCAGCCATGTCACAACAGAATTGTATTTAAATTTAAAAAGCAGTGTTTACTCAGGAAAGAGATGAAAGACATTGCACCCAAGTTACCAATTCTGCATATTCTAGATTCAATGTACAAGAGAATTCAGTGTATTTACCTTCTGCAAAGAGTTTCCTTGAACACACCACAACTAGGAAGATAAAATAGCTTTTAAATTTCATCTTCTTTACTGTCTCCCTCTACAGTTTCCACCATCTGTGAAAACTCCCTAAGTATTACTTTTGTAAATAATTAACTGAATTTTCAAAGGTATTCAACAAATGCCTTAATGTCTATGGTATTTTATAACAAGCTAATTCACAGGAAAAACTATTTTCATTTATATTAGTTCTCCAAATACCTTAGCACCAGACTGGCAGGATTCTACTTCCATTTGACACACTTTACCACTTGTAATTTATCATTTTACAGTGAAATCAGGCAATGAGCTTATGGAACAATTTCAGCTTGCTGATTACTGTTCCCCTCACAACCTCCAGAGTCCCAAGTTTAAAGGGCATTCTGTTAGCAGATTATTTACCTTGGCTGAAATCAGAGGAAATAGACAATTCCCCCATCCTCCAGCCTAGCCCCTGAGTAAACCAGGCAGTTGCATGCTATAGATATTCATAATTTTGGAGTTTCTTACACGAACAACATAGCCACTATTATTATCTGTCTGAGTTGTGTTGAATACAGCAAGCCTCTTCCAAGTATTTTTTTAAACAAAACAAAAACAAAAAAAGAACCTAATTTACAGTCACATCACTGACTAATAGCTATCAATTGATTTAGCATCATTAGAGATATAATGCTTAAATTTGGGAATAGGAGGATATAATCTTACAATTTGCATTATCTTGGCCTTTCTCTGAGAAAATGCAATTCTGAGAATGCAGAAGAGAACAGAATGAACAGGGATGCTGTGATGAACACAATCTCTTCAGCCAGAGGAGATGCATGCTTGTATGTGTTGCTCACTTGATAGGAAGACAAAACTCACAGATCACCTCCCTTAAAATGTCAGGGCAGAATTTCTAAATTCACCCTTACAACATCATGTGGTTCCATCACTATCTTGCAATGTTTACAAAACAGAAAAATTGTATTTTCTTTTCTTGC
Source organism: Vidua macroura (assembly GCF_024509145.1). Taxonomy (NCBI): domain Eukaryota; kingdom Metazoa; phylum Chordata; class Aves; order Passeriformes; family Viduidae; genus Vidua; species Vidua macroura. The sequence continues at coordinate 10,054,923 of NC_071579.1, forward strand.
TGCCATACATGATCCCTCATGACATTACTAGACTCAAGCTCCCCAAAACCAGCCAGTTTTGAAATCCACAGCCCAAGCCTTCCTTTGTACACCTCTAGATCAGACATTACTGTCCCCCACAAACAACTGCTTTTAATAGAATTCTACAGTATCTAATCAGAGTGAAGAATCCTATGCTATGTGTAATATTCACAGCTGTGGGACAACAATATATTACTGCACCAGTGAAATTTCCAGTGAAATCCAGTTAATTGATTTTATTGTACAGTTGCTTTTGGTAGTAGTACAAAATAGGGTTTCAAAACTGTATGCAATACAAAAAGTTACCAAAATGTTAATGTCAATCTGAAAAAAACATTTCAAACAGTAGTTTAACACTTTTTGACTTTTTTTATAGATCATTTATCCATTTATAAATCATTTATCCATACATACTGTACAAATACATCTTCCTATACATTATTTACATTTCAGTAGCAGGCAATACCAAGTGTGTCCATCACCATCAAAATTGCTTGCAGAGGATCCACGACTTCTTGCATGTTATCTTTCCTCAAGACCCAGTCTGGTTTAATCCTGTGAAAAGATTAGTGGCTTGCATTAAAATATTTCAATGTCAGAGCAGAAATAGGAGACTAATTTTTAAGCACTTACCTTGAAACTGTTTTTATTCTTAGAGGAGTTACTGGAACAGAGGAGCTCCCACCTAAGGCAGTGTTTGTTTTCTGTTTCACAAGTGTTCTCTCTGCATCTATCCTGTGTTTCCGAGCTGTGAGCTTATAGAGGCTCTGGATGCAAGAAACAGTTCTTGGCATGCCTCGGATTTCCTGAGGAAAGGTGAAAACAGCACACAGTCAATACTGCAAGGTCAAAAGCAGATTAAATCAAGAAAATATGAATGTGTTCACCATCTTGGAAATGCAGGGTTTTTTTTAAACTACAGTTTTGTTGAAATTAATATTACAGCCATAACAGGCATGGGAGAGGAAAAAAAAATTGCAAACACCACCAAAACATGCAAGAAAAGTATGTTAAATTAAACCATTAAACCCAAAACATTTAGGTCTTACCAAAGCTCTTTTAGAGTCCTTTGAAAGGATGGCCAGCAAACAACAGGTCTTTGTGAAAATGCTTCCTCCTTTCTCTGAAACTTTGTCCCCAGCTTTGCCTCTGTACATTTGCAGTAGGTCTAGTAAAGTATCTATAGAATTTTCAGCTTCATAAACTGCTCGAGTAGTTCTTTCATACTGTTAAACAAGAAAGAGACAAGAGAGCTTCTGTAGACAGATCTTTAAAGTATCCTTAGTTTACAGGTTGCTATTTAGAGGTTAGAGGAAAAAGCAAAGCCCATGTTCTCCCTTAGAATAAATTTGTAGCTGAACTGGTATCCAAGCACTACAAATCACTTCTGTATTTACACAATTGTAACAGATTATAAAAAGATGCCTTTTGTGCTTCCTCCCTTGTTTAGAAACCCATAGAATCTGATTCTATATTTATAATAAAGAAATAAATTAGAATAATTTCAGAGAAATTTTACAAATATTTGTGATACCTTCCAATGCCTTAAGGCCATGAAATTATTTTTTCACCAAAAGCCTTCATGTAACTATTACAAAGCAAATAAATAATTGGTTTCAAAACAACAGTGAAAAATCAGAACCTATTTTTATTCAAAACTACTACTTTTGTTGCTCTGGATTTATTCAGAAATGTTGTGGATAAACAAGTACTACAATAAAGTAGCCTACAGCTTATAAACCTGCAAAAGAAAATATTCAATTTACCTTTGAAACATTGAGCAGAACCTGAACTGAGTATCTGATCACATCCATGCATGGAACACTCCGGTTGCAGCTTCGAATCAGAAGGAAAATACTGAAGATTGCTCTGCTCTGGGCCATATTTTCACAACACAGTGGGGACAGCCTGGTAGCCACCTCTGAAATAATTAAAGAAAAACAAACAGAGAAAAGAAAACTCCGAAGTTCAAGCAAAATAATTACAAACTAGGATTTTCTCTATTTTTAAGTAAAAGTGCAAAGTAAAAACTGCAATTATTGATTTAAGTAAGTGTTTTTAAAGCAATAGTTTTAATATGCTGGACTAAAAATTAAGAAGACAAAATAATCCACAGAGAACATATACTGATAGTAAAAATGATAATAAACTTACGTTAGGTACAGCACTACCAGGACTGACAGAAAAATTAGAGCAATCATACAGGATTTCCTTTCTCTATGTAACCATTGAAATATTGTTCTTAAATCAATAATCTAATTTTAGTCTGGAAAACCCTCCATTATACCCTCTAACGCACACATTTTATAGACATGCAGAAAGCCAAAATATCATTATGAACTCTCATCAGCTGAAAAAAATCCAGTTTTTATCATTCTGAAAATCCATCAGTTATAATAAAACAAAATACTTACCAAGATGCTTTAGTGCTGCAAGAATGTAGGAGAGATGTTTGTATTTTAGAAGGTGGTCAATTGCAATTGCAGTTCTGTTACCCAGCTTGTTTTCTTCTCTGCTCTTTTCATTGGCCTTTTCTAAACTGCGTCTTAAAGCTCTAGTTTTTGCTGTGTCAGTCATCTTTCTCCAAGAATATCCCCTCCACAAAGCCTACAGAAAAGGAATTCCAAAAAGAGAAAAAGTTGTAAAGGAGAGACAAGACAACTGAACTTCCATCACCACTCCTAATCAGTTTTACACAAGTCTGACAAAGTATTGAATGACCTTGGCTATTCAATTTGAAGTCATTAACACTCCGTGGTTTTTATCTTTATCTTCAAATACTGCACTTTCAAAGACAAAAGGCAAAAAAATCCATGCATATTCAGTCCACACACACTCCCACTAAGTCATCTCAACCATTATCTGCTTAGTATTCCTTCATGATCTGTTTGCCTTCAGCTTTCACGGCCAAACCAAAGCTGACTTGGCTTGCAATTTCACTGATATAGTCATCAACCAAAGCAAAGATCTTTCCTCTCCCCAAAAACCCTTGAGAAAAAAAAAAACAGCTAATAAAGAAACCCAAACCTGTTATTTTCTCACAAGAGGCGTTTACCTGAAATTTAATTATTCCCGCTGCCAGTCTCCTCCTGCGCCTGCGGGCGAGGAACGCGCGCACGTTTCTCTGGATCACGGTTGCCGCCTCGTTCCTGCGTTTCAGCCAGCCTCGGAGCGCGCGCTGTAACCCAACGACTCTTCGGTAATCTCGTAGAAATCGCCTTCGTTGCATTTTTGCTCGGAACCAGCTCTGTTTAAAATGAAAGCACCCTTCTGTTTATTTAAAACTCTTCCCCCTATGTTCCCTTTTCCCACCCTAAATGAGCACTGATAAAAAGTGAACGTTTTAACGCGAGCTTTGATAGATATTGGCACTATAAACATCACCAGTCATTAATAACCTCCGTGACTCTGATTGGCCTTGGGCAGCTGAAATGCAAGACTGCAGAATGAAATCTTAACTAGGAATTCTCACAGAATTCACAGAATGACTGGGTTGGAAGAGACCTTAAAGAACATCGAGCCCAACCCATGCCCCAGCACCTCAACTAAACCATGGCACTGAGTGCCACATCCAGTCTTTTTTTAAACACATCCAGGGATGGTGACTCCACCACCTCCTCATGCAGACGATTCCAGAACTTTATCACCCTTTCTCTAAAAAACTTCTTCCTAATATCCAGCCTCTATGTCCTTTGACGCCCTAGAGAAGCATCCTGAGGAGAGAAGGGTAGAGGAGGGGATAGATAGAATGGTTTCCAGTTAGAAGGGACCTACAGTGATCATCCAGACCGACTGACCATTTCAGGGCTGACCAAAAGATAAAATATGTAACTCTCCCAATTTATACTTGTGTCCAGCATTACTACGCCCTAGGAGTTCTCTCTTGGCTGGCTTTTAAGGAGAGCCACCATTCCACTTTCCTCATTTCCCAGCTTTGTTTCTTCCCTTCTATAAACAAAGAAGGGAGACAGGGTACTGTGTGCCAAATCAGAGCAAAAAAAACCCTTTTCCATCCATTCTCTCTTGCCCTAAAGGGAAAATCTATCTTACGGGGAGAAAGAACAGATTTGTATATATGGAGAGTAGTAGGGCCATGACATGATGTCATGTTTGCCATGACATCCTTGACCAGAGAACAGCTATTTCAGAGCTCCCATTTCAGCCTCTCCATTTATCCAGTGCTGATTTCCCATACTGGAACTAAGCTAAAAGTCAGTTTGGAGACCTGCAAATAATTTTAAAAATTTGGTAGTGCTGAAATACAGACCTCATTTTGATCTTATTCTTAGATAAGTAAAACCTTGTTTTATTAAAATGCTGCAGCCTACACCGGCTCTGATACCACTGACAGATCAGAAGCATCCAACCAAATAAATCACAGTATCCCAAGACATTGTTCATGTAAGGAGATGCTCTACATTTCACAAACCCTACAGGTTGTTGTGTCTGATCTTTTCTACCTCCAGTAGGATATAAAGAAATAGGCTAAGACAGCACTCAGATTTCTTTAGCAAGCTTGACAGTCTGAAGAAAATAAACTTTCCTATCCATTCTCAGCTTTAAAATGCTTAAGCCTCCAGAGCTTGCTTAGCTTTGTATAAGCAGCATTATTTAATAAATCATAGTCTCCATAAATTAGTTTTATTTTCACATGTGAAGGAACTATATTGTCTTAGTGCTACAGCTTAGCTCATAGAAAACAAGTTAGACTATTACACAATTCATTCAGCCTTAATCAGACCAACCTGTATTGTAAGAACAGATGAGATCTGGGTTTGTGCAAGTTTTAAGATGAGGTGAATTCTGTAGGCCCTTTGAATTTTAATTGCAGAGATATGATGATATGCAGCTGCTGCAAAATAAAGAAGTCTCTTCTTTTGTTTCTGTTCTGAAATCTGTAGAAGGAAAACAAAATGGAGAACATCATTAATTTTCATACTCTGAGGTAGCTGGATGTCCACACAAATAAGATAGTCCACAGCAATATAATATTAGATAATGAAAATCACCTCAGAACTGAAGTAAGCTACCACTCTGCAGTACTAGGTCTCTAATTTAAATGGTAACCCAGAAGTGGTTGTAAGAACCATCATCAATACATGGCAGAGAACAATTTCACTGCAAGCCTATGTGTGCAGAATTATCAATTATAGGTAAGCCACAAAGATCTCAGAAGCTAAAACAACACCCAACAATGAAAATCTACTTTAGTTCTAAAAAATTGTATGAAAAGGCTCAAACTGTGTTTCATCTATTCTGACCCCAACCAATACTCAAAGCAACCAACAAGAACTTAATTTCAACACCAATAAATCAAGTTTTCCTCTCCTTGCCAGTCGGAATTGATGGTAAAACAGCTCTAGAGATACTTTACATCCAAAGCAAAGTTTTAATTTGAATTATACCAACCTTTTTCCTGACTAAATAACCCCGGATAAATGCTTGCAGTTTAATGACAGCTCTTCTAGTCTTATTGTATTTCACAAATTGAAGCCTGCCTTCCTGCCAAGCCCGCAGATGTTTTTGGATAATTACAGCAGCAGCTTTTTGTTGAACAAATTTCCTTCTAGCCTTGAAACCTCTATATGCGTTCTGGATCAGACATGCAGCCTGGTGCTTCTGAAAAAGATACTAAAGAATGCATTGATAATTAAAATTTGTTCATTCCTATCAGGATCAATATATATTTATTTTTAGTTATAGGTTTTTTTTTCCATCATAAGAACAAAAATAGAATGAGAAGTACAAGTAAACTCGTACAGTAGCAGTTTATACAAAATGCACTTTCACAGTTTGGAAGGTCTTTTCATTTACCTAAATGGGGTGAAAATATGGGCTTAAATCTTTTGCAAGCAATAAAGCCAGGAGAAAATTTGGCATTTTATTTTGGTATCTGTATATAGAAGGATAATTCAACAATTGGAACTGTTCAAAATCAAGAATCAATCCTGTTGCTTAAAGCAAAAAAGGATATTTCACATTTTGGAGATTGAACAGCTTTTATTTGAATAATCTTCGCTCAGGTTCCACCTTTTCTATTCTTCTGCACATTGATGACAAAAATCACTCAAATACATTGAAAACTTTTCATGCAACCATGACACATCAGAGTGCAAGTGCAAACGTACCTCTCTTAGAAGTCTCCTGGCCCTGTACTGCCTGTATGCCAACTGAATCTTGACTGCAGCACTCCTGGTTGCCAGAAACTGCTGCCGAAGCCTTCGCGCAGCGCGGGTCGCTCTCCAGACTCTTTGAATGGTAAGGGTACAGGACTTCATTTTCAAAAACCTAACATGGAAATGCATTTTTAAGTAAGAAAACAGTGATGGTTTATGAAATCATTAAGATAGATATTGGGAAAGGACAGCTGTTCTCAACCAGATCTTGGAACATCAGAAAATGGGAATAGCCAGCAAAACTGGCAGAAAGACTGGTTTATACAGAAGACACTTTCTGGTTCCCCATAGGAGGTATTTCCCTAACTTACTGCCAAAGGAGGCACACAGCAGTTTGGGGAGGAACACAGCAGTTTGAAAGGCATTGGACAGACTGACATACAACAGGTCCATAAAAGGATAATAACAGGAATAGGCAGGGATGTTTAAAAAGCAGGGATGCTAAGGGAGGACCTTGTATCACTGAACAGCATCCCCTACTGCTACTGGCATGGGACAGTTCAGAAGGAGATGAGCTACCAGGCTGATCTCATAGCAAAATAAACATAAACCAGTTTAACTATTCCATTGTGGATTAAAATGAAATAGTTTTTCAACCTACAAGTTGTATGCTGGAATTTTAACAATATCCAGAACATTTTTCTTGCAAAAGAGAGAAGTGAAAAAAGGATCAAGGCTTACTCTTTCTAGAGCCCCAATACACATAATTTAAACTTGTGAAGGAGCTTCCATTCCGGGAAAGCAATTAAATGTAATGAAAATCTTGTGCAAAAGAGCAACCCCACCTGCACCAGTAGGGTTATACTCACACACATTACCAGGATGCTGCAGGGGCAGAGGCTGAGAACCTGAAGAGTTCTAAAGAGTGCAGTGCAGCACTAAAGAATTACATAACAAAAGCTTTGAAAAGTGGAATGGTGCATCTCAGATTGGGTATTACCAAGTCCGCAGCTGTTTGGCTCTGAAGTGACTCTGGATAACAAGGGTAGCTCTGAGCACAGACATGTATTCCTTCCGTGCCTTGTGACCTCGGAACCAGGCTTGGATGACTCGTGCTGCTCTCATTTTGCTAACCCACTGCCTGGCTTTATAACCTCTGTATGCTGCCTATTAGAGAAATATAAAAAAAAAAAAAAAAAAATCAGAACTGTTAATGGAATGAACAAAATTAAAAAGAAAAATATCACATCAAAAAGAACAATTTTTGGGATTTCTAGCTCTAACTACAAATAGTTAAGTTCTCACAACTAGAAGATGTTTTCAAAAGCAAGTGAAACATATTCAGGGAAATACCACAAATGCCGCTCTTTAATATTAGTCTGCAAAAATAACTATATTGTGAAGAAACAAATACAAAAGATTAAAAAACCCAAACAAACACTCAAAAAAACCCCACTTCTATGATTACCTGAATTGTGATAGCAGCTTTTTTCATTTGATGGAATCTGTGTTGATCAATATTTCGCATCCGATGGGCTCTGTAGTGCTGCTGTATTAACACAGCAGAAAATTTGCACAGAAGATATTTCTGTCTCTGAATAAATCCACGGAAAGAGGCCTTCAAAGAAAAAGACAAACTTTGAGTATTTCACCACTTGCATCATATCAGCTGGGAATGTTTGCATATTTCTATGTACAGCTGTACTCACTGGCTTCCTATAAAAACAACAATTAAATAAACATATTTCCAATGTCAAAATTAATTCTTTTTTTCTACCTTTTAAGGAAAGTAGCCATCCTTATATTGTTCAGGATGTAGAAGTTAAACATTCAGAAAATAACTAAGCAGGTACCAATACCCCCAAAACATGGAGGTGAGGAAACCACATCTGATTTCTATCAGTTAAGTAGAGCATGTGGTCTCCAACAAGAGAGTAAAACCATCCTAAGACATTCTCATAGAATCCTAGAATGGTTTGGGTTGGAAGGCATCTTTAAAGATGGTCTAGTTCCAACCCACCCAACATGGGCAGGGATACCCATTAGATCAGGCTTCTCAGGGCCACAAATCATTATGAGAGATGATTTATTTCCCTTTCTTCCTTGATTTGGGGGACTTTCTCTCCTTACATTCCTCTTCAAAATGTCAGTTAGGCACTTTGATTAGTCTAGGGTCAATTAGTAAACCTAGGAAGACTAACGTGATTGATTTACTCACACCTTCCTAAATATGAGTCCTTTGGAATGTAGCAATCGTGGTTTTTGCCATTTATGTCATTTTATACCCGCTACCAGTGCCCTTCTCATGAAGAGAGCTTTCATTCATATTGCCATCAAAGAAAACATTCATTAAGCCACTAATATTTAGAGGTGAAATTCAGTTGTCTTAAAGAACCTTATTTGTGTGTACTGTGGTAGTAAGCTTTATATATCTGCCCTGTAGTACACTTCAGAAACTGATTCTATTTAGTTTTAAACCGTGGTTTGCAAAAATAGTAAATCTTTAAAACAAATGAAAAACAAAACACCCAAATCCCAGTACTATTCATTTAGAAGTACCTGAATTTTAATTGTGCTTTCTTTCATTTTGAGAAACCTCTTCCTTTCGATGTATCCTCTGACTGTGGCCTGCACAAGGACAATGTTCCTCTGGGTTTCTAAGTAAGCCATTCTCTGCTGCTTCACAGTCAGGTGGGATCGGTAGCGCCGCTGCAGGACAACTGCTGCTCTTTTATAGCTCCTATACTGTGACTTACATTTATGCATTAAGTAATAGGATTGCAATGTAACAGCTGCTGCTCTGAGTTGGATGTATCTTCTACGCTGCAGAGCCATCTGAAGAAAAGACTGAATCTTTCTTGCGGCTCGTAGCTGCCTTGCTGTTTTTCTTGCTTTCATAGCTCGGAAGGCAGACTGAATAACTACTATGGCTTGTCTTTGAGCCAAGTACTGTGCCCTCTGTGCACGAGCCCTGAGACACCACCTGTACCACCTCTGAACAGCAACTGCTGAGCTCCGGAGCAGCGCATAGCGAGTCCGGGCTCTTCGGCATCGGAACACGGACTGGATCATTACTGCTGCTGATTTCTGCGCAAGAAAGCGTCTCCTCTCCACGCACATTCGTAGGAACGACTGAATGCGCCGTGCAGAAACATTGGCTTTATACAACTGCCTGGCTCTTCTACCACGAAAAGCAGCTTGAAGGCAAATGACAGCCTTTCTTATTTCTGCATAATTTCTCATGGCAGCTTCTCTTGCCATTTTGGCTCTGAACCTCCGCTGTGTGACCGTGGCAGCCCAGCACAGCTGTTTGTAACACCTATGTTGTACATACATGCGATAGCTGGACTGTATTACAACTGCTGAAACATGCAGGAGTTTCAGTTCCTGCCGTGCCCTCATGCCCCTGTATGCTGCTTGAATAACAAGAACGGAATTCTTCATTGTCAGATACTTCTTGCGTTGGTTCTTTCCTTTCAAATAGGATCGGTAGTAGTTCTGTATAAGCATAGCTGCAATTCTCATATTCTGATAGGCCCTTCTATCCCTGAGCATTCTGTAGGCTGCCTGTATTGTCCTGGCAGCTGAATGCATGTGCTTGAGACTCCTCCTCACCCTGACACCTCTATACACAGCCTGGATGTGAATAGCTGCTCTGCGGAGAGAGTGATATTCCAAAGCATGCCGCCTTGCCAGAGCCAAAGCTCGGTACCTTCTCTGAAAGACAAGAGTAGCTGCTTTAAGAGAGAGATATTTCTGACGTTCTCTGAAGGCTTTAAAGTTTTTCTGAACCACAGTTGCAGCACGGTTCATTTCTTGCTGTTGCTTTCTCACTCGCATGTCTCGAAAAGCCCTCTGGATACAAGTTGCTGCTTTCTTCAATGAAGTGTAATGCTCTACAGCAATTTTCTTGAGTCTGTGGGCTCTGTACCTCCTCTGTATTAGCTGGGCTGCCCACTGAACTCTTCTGTAATGACAGTACTGCCTATACATTCGGTAGTTTCTCTGTATTGTAAGTGCTGCCTCATGTTGTCTCTTCAGGAAGCATCTCATTTTCATTCCTCTGTAGGCAGCTTGAAGAACTAAAACAGAATGGTACAGTTTTAAGTACTTTTCTCTCTCACGCTTCCCTTCCCTGTAAGCTCGATAACGTTGCTGTATGATTACTGAAGCAAGCCTGAGTGCGCGATAAGAAGTGTAAATTTTATGCATCCTTAACATTGCTTGAATAACTGTAGCAGCTTGATGCATTTGCTGCATTTTTTTCCTTACCACAAATCCTCTATAAGCAGACTGTATGATAACAGCAGCCTTAAGGAGAGAGAGATATTTTTGACGCTGAATATTTGCTATTTTTGTTGCTCTGTATTTTCTCTGAATTACAACAGCAGCTGACTTAATGGAAAGAAAACGTTTTCTTTCAAGGAAAGTTCTAAACCTTCTTTGAATAATCACAGCTGATACATTCATGGTTCTGAGAAGTCTTCTTGTTTTCATACCACGGAACACAGCCTGGATGTGCAGTACAGCATTTTTCATAATCATGTAGTTGTGAACTTGTGCATCTCTCTCCTTACAAGCACGGAACCACTGCTGAATCTGCCTCGTTGCAAGCAACAATTTTCTGAAATTCCTCTGTTGTTTGTGCATCCGATAATAGGACTGGATTATTGTTGCTGACTGGTGCATAGTTTTTAAGTCTTGTCGGACTTTCATGCCTCTGCAAGCAGCCTGGAGGATAATGACAGACTTCTTTAGTTCCAAATACTTTTTGCGTTGTACTTGACCTAAACAAAATGCTCTGTATTGCCTTTGAATTCTTATTGCTGCCATTCTCATTGACTGATACTTGATGCTCATGCGATACATCTTAAATGTGGCTTGGATGCAAACAGCTGCTTGGTGCATACACTGAACCTGCCGTCTCACTCTTACACCTCTGTAAATTGCCTGCACTTGGACTGTGACTCTTTTTAAAGACAAATACCTCTGCCTTTGACATTTAGCATGAGTAACTGCACGGTAACGCCTTTGAATGGCTACAGCTGCAGATCTAAGTCTTCCATATTCCTTCTTGACCAAGTAAGATTTGAAGGCAGCTTGTATAGTTGTAGCAGCTTTGTTTAGTTTGTTCAGTTGTCTCCTCACAGTCATCCCACGGTAAGCAGACTGCAAGACTAACGCAGCTGCCTTGGTTTTTAGATAAACTAAACGTTGGGTTTTTTTCATACAGTAGGCTCTGTAGTATTTCTGAATCACCAAAGTGGCTTGTCTTAGTTTCTTGTATTTCAGTTGACTTATGTGCATTCTGTAATAGGATTGAATAATTGTTGCAAGACGATGTTTCTTCTGAATGGTTTTTCTCACAGCTTTCCCCCTCCATAGTGCCTGAAGATGCACTGCAGCATTTCGCAGCTGAACGTACTCTTGCTTTTGTCTCTGGCCTAGAACCATTGCTCTGTAATGCCTTTGGATGGTTAGCACAGCATGCTTCACAAGCCTGAATTTCTTCACAGCCATGAATTTTCTGAAGGTAGACTGTATCTTAGTAGCAGCAATGTGCTGTCTTTGAATCTGCTTTCGCACCCTCCAGCCACGAAAAGCTGCTTGTAAAGAAAGCACTGCTGCTCTTGTCATTAAGAAGTTCAGTCTTTGTCTCTTGCCACCCTTACAATTTCTGTACCACCTCTGAATCACAATGGAGGCCTGAACCATTGCCTTGTGTTTCACTCGTGCAGCATGAGCTCTAAAAGCAGTCTGAATTTTAATAGCAGCTCTGCATTCAAGTTTGAGCTTTTTGCGTGTTTTATAGCCCCTGTAGGCTGCCTGTAAGCACACAGCTGCTTTTCTAACTTGCAAGAACTCCTGCCTGTGACACCGGGTCTTTTTGCAGGCACGATAACGTTGTTGAATGACAGTGGCAGCACTATAGATGCTTAAGTACTGTTGCCGGTCCCTTTTCATTCTGTAGCAGGCCTGAAGCAATATTGCAGCCTCCCTCCACCTTTGTATTTGTTTCCTCACAAGATAGCCTCGAACTAGAGCCTGAATTCTTATGCAACTTCTCTTCAATTTCCTATAATCCTCTTTAAACTGAAGAGCGTGTCTCTGAGAACGATACCTTCTCTGGACATAAAGCGCTGCTTCCCTCAGTGCACAGTAACGCTTACGGACTTGCCTCATCTTTGCCAGAGCTTGAATCTTCACTGTGGCATCTCTCAAGTTTTTAAATCTCTTCCGGGCCACATAAGCACGGAAACTGGACTGAATTTTGATCACAGATCTCAGGATACAAGCCTGTCTCCTGGCTTGCATCCCTCTGTAGGCAGACTGGAGAACAATGGCAGCCAGGCGCACCCTCTGGAAAGCAGCAGCTGCTCTTTTAGCGGCCACGTGTGCCCTATACCGGGTTTGAATTACAGAAGCAGCATTTTTAATCTCTTTGTATCTTTTTACTTGTTGGTATTTTCTCACGTGTGACTGCAATGTAGTAACAGATTTTTTTAACTGCAGGAATCTTTGTTTCTCTCGTTTCATTCTCCACAGTGATTGAATAACACAAGCTGCTTTTGCTTGTCTGTACAGCTCTCGTGCCTTCATGCCCCTAAAAGCAGCTTGGAGAATTATCACTGCTGCACGCTTTTGCAAATAATGCTCTCTCTCACCTTTGCCCAGTTTATAAGCTCTGTAATACTGCTGAATTGTCACTATTTTTGCCCTGTGCTCCTGGTAAACACGTCTGGCCAGCTGACACCTGTACCAAGCCTGAATCTTGATAACATTTTGCTTAACACATAGATACTGCTTCAGGTCTCTGTGCATCCTGTACCAAGACTGTATGACAAGGGCAGCCCTCCTTCTCTTAGCCAGTTTTGAAGATTGCCATTTTCGGAAATAACTCTGAATCACCAAAGCTGCTTTAATTTTCTGCTGAATTTTGTATTTTCTCCATCTTCTGAATGCAGACTGAATAGTAAGTGCTGAAGACTTTAGGATTTGGTATCTTTGTCGATCTATTTTTGCCAACTTAGTTGCACGCAGATGTCTCTGAATTGTAACTGTAGCCCAAACAATTTGTTTATATGCAGCAACGGACTTCACCATCCTTATCCTCGCTTGTACAAAAATAACACAGTGTCTTAGCTGTAAGTATCTTCTCCTTGCAAAGTATCTCCTCCAATAAGCCTGCAGGTAAAAAAAAAGTATTTTCTTCATAGTATGTTGAGTTAAGCATGAATGAGGACTGTCATCTTCAGACTTCATAAGATTTCTTATTCCTATACTTATCAGAACCACAGAATATTCTGAGTTGGAAGGTGTGATGGCTAACAGCTGCCCTGGAGGCCTCACAGTCATAGATAACCTTAACTAGAACTGGACCAGTCGTGCTGTTAGGGAAAAGAAGTAAGCATCCCTAGGAAAAGGCACTGGGAACCAGGAGATTCAAATTCAAACAAGAGACGCCAGCCAATCCCCAATGAGCACAGACACAGGCAGCCACTGGCCAGTAAGCTGGGTGTAAGCAAATTCAGCCAATTACATCCAACCACACGGGTTTTTGAAAGCCATATAAAAGGGAACCGTACTCAATAAAATTCACTATTGCCGTAGGAACTTTGGTGTGTCGAGTCACATCCATCTCAACTGCGACAGGAAGGGACCCACGAGGATTGAGTCCTAGACTTGACTGAATGGCCCATACCAGGATCAAACCCTGACATACTGGTGCCATGCTCTAACCAACTAAGTTCATCTCTGGCTCTTAATCCCTAGGAAGTCAAATCCAGAAATCTATTTTGAAAAAATAATAAAAAGCAAAAGCTAAATGGTTTTTAAGCATTTTCAATTCTGGGAAAAGCTTCAATTTACCCTGGCAACAGCAGATTCCCTTTTGCACTATCTGATAAATCAGTCATTCTTTAAAATCCATTCTGAAAAGTCTTAGGAGTGAAATATTTATCTTCGGGTAATGGTGGTGAAAGTATCTCAAGAAACTGAATTAACTGCCCAAACTACCATTGCCATGTCTGCCACTCTGAATGTGGCCACTGCAGGTGACATAACACTAGGAGAATAATTAAAAAAAAAATAAAAATTAAAGCTTCTTTAAGCAATGTTCAGCAGCTGCAAAGAAGAAAACTAACACAATCTCATCAGTCCTTACATAAATGCTTAACACCCTATGTTTTAATGCTTATGGTACTCCAAAATATTCACCAAGAAGGAATAATTGTTAATGTAATAGCACATTACCATCCCTCCCTGGAGGGAAAAACTTACTAAACCTCTCAAAAGCAAAGGGAGGAAAAATAATTTTAAAAAATTACATTTCATGAAAGCATTAATTGCTGCAAGCAGCACAACTGGACCTTAGCAAGACTCTTTCTTAGAGGTTTCAAGGGGTTCCCCTGTTGTGTAATCTTGCTTTAGATTGAATTACCTGAATGACTGTGGCAGATTTATTTCTGGCTTCCTCCAGTTTTGCCTTTTTCAGATTGAAGAGAGTCATCCTGGCCAAGTATCCTCTCCAGTGCTTCTGGATGAAAATGGCTGCCTTCTCTTTCCTCAGGATGCGCCGGCGAGCCAAGAAGTTCATTGCAGATTTCTGAATTATCCGAGCAGCTCTGTCTCTTTCCTACAAAGAATAAATTTTCACTGAACATTAGCTATGGAATTTTCACTCAAATTTTTGATTTGAATAACTATCTACATCAGTTTCATAAAATTATACTACATATGCACACATTATAAGGGTAATTAATAAAAATAATGTCTGCAATTTTTAAAGGGTTTTGGTTTTGATTCCTTCTCCACCAGCACCTGTACTATTATTAGTTATTTCAAAAGAGTTGTAAAGGGAGTGTTTTGTCATCATCATTAAGGTTGTGTAGATTTTATGCAGTAAAGAAACTGGACATGAAAAAGCCTTGAAAGAACCTCTGTCCCTTTCTACACCACAGATTCTCAGAATATTTCACCTGAACACTGTTCCAACATCAATATGTAACCCAGCAAGACACAGTGGTGGCATTAATCAACCTTAAGGTGTCATAGTTTTAAAACCTTCACTAAATCTGGTATAACTACCAGAAAATCAAGATACCGAACATCAGAACTATGAAATTCAATTCAAAAGACTGGTGAACCTTAGCTCCTTAACAAAAATAGTAAATCCATGCAAAAGTTTAATTACTCCTCTCGTCTTATAGACATTAATAGGAATTAACTACTCCTTTAGTTTTAAGGAAGCAGTGCAACTATTTTATATTTGAAATATTGGGAGAAGAGTTTAAGGGGTGACACACAAAAAAAGAATAGTAGCTTCTAAACACCTGTAATTACTTCAGAAGCCTAAAAGAGGAGTTTAGTAGATTACACCACCAAGAAGGCCACATATTTTGATGACAGAAATGGCGCTCATTAGTTTAAATGCCAATATTAGTCCAACAAATCTGTATTTTCCGTTGAATTTATATTCTCTTTTTTTTTCTTAATGTAGAAGCTATGAATATTGCACAAGCAAAGAGTACCTGAGAGAGTTTCAGTTCCCTTTTCAGCCTGTACTTCCTCCAAGCAGCCTGAATTAATCGTGCAGCTCGAGTTTCTTGGCGAAGGTCAAGAAGCCGCGAACACAGAAATGAGAGGTAGGTGATAACAACCTACAGAAACACACAACACAGCAGGGTAAGGGCTCTGCAAAAGGGCAGGACATGTTCACACGAGGGCAGAATACATCTATATCAACTCTAAAGGCGTTTTACCTTCTCATCAGGAATTGTATTTGACATGTCTGCATGGTGAATCATTGCTGGTATCCCACCTAGGTCAGAAACTGCAGCATTGATCAGCTGGAAGTTTTGCTTTTCATTGTCCAGGAGTTCCTTGTATAGGACTGAGGGAGTTACAGCTTTGCAAAGATAAAACATTAGTCAAATCAAATTGTGCAAAGAAACAGATTTAACATGAACTTCTGTACATCAAATAACTCACTTTGATCAAATGTTTCTTCCACAACATTTAGAGAAGTGTCAGACTCAGATGAGGAGGAAGAGTTTAGTCCCACTGTAACAGTTCTTGAACATTCTACTGTTTGAGTTGTTCGTTGGCACACAGCTTCCAAAGGCATGTAACAGGGGTGATAGTGATGAATCAAATGACATAATACTCTGCCATCTGAGAAACACACTGTGAAGTTTTCCACCTGTTAAATAAAATACAAATTCCTTGAATTTTTGTACTAGTCAATTGGTATAAACTGGATATAGAATTCTTCTCTTGTACCTTTAAATGTGACCAAGTGCAAATTATTTTTTAACAAAAAAATTTAAGTAGCTAGTGCTTCCTTTGAACATTTACTGTACAGTGACATACAGCCGTGAGAGCCCAGAAACAAAAGAGGTGTGACTCATTATACAGTGAATCTACAAGGGAAACATTTATGAAACCAATCTTTCTACAGCAGGATCCCAAATAAACTCCTACAGATAGCTTTACACTAGGTTTTCAATGCAGAAATAAGTTCTGAATTTGCATCAGTCCTAAGAGCTCTGTTTTACTCTTCAGAAAAACTAGCAGCTGCTACTGTATTCTGACCAGAGTCAGGTCTCTGACCAGGGCTTCCCTTCTTGGAATGAGCAAACATATCCCTTCTAAGCAAACATCTGAGGAGATGAACTGACCTTATCCCAAAAATTAGTTTAGTGTTCATAATTTTTTAAACACTGGAAATTCTATACACAAATATTTTTCAAATGAAGGCTCAGTAAAAGTCCACAAACAATTCCCATTCCAGCAAAAAATGTTCAACTTTTAAAAAGCATTTTTATGCACAAGACTAATTGGAAGGGGAAATTTTTTGCTCAGATTTGTTTAAAAAGAGAGGTGCAGCTAAACTCACAGAACAATGGTTATTTTAAATCAGATTAAACAAAGTCCCGAAGATTACAAATAATTACCATTGACTTCTACTGCATATTTGCTGGTTTGAAGAACTCTGCTCTGTAAAGAATTACAACAGCACAGGGTGTACTTGTGGAAGTGTACACAAAACTATTTACCTTAATATTGTAAAATCTACAAACAGCATTAACCCATGCCATCAGCAGCTTCACATTTTCACTGTAGGTTTGAGATGAGACGTTACTACTGTCTTCCAGTACTCTAAAATAATTTGAAGAAGTCTTGCTAGCACCCAATAGTGCTTTTGTCTTGTGTGTGTTCTTCAAAAACTCAATTTCTTCTTTTAAGTGTTCCACATTCAGAAAAACATCCACCTGTTAGGAAGAAAAAAAAAAATGGACATGTCAACAGTCTGACATGTCCTGCATTACAGCTGCTGGATACAGAGCTTTAGACATGGCATTTTAAAGGGAACCTACAATCAACTTCTTAGCAGCACCTGCTGCACAATCAGTAGTGGATAAATCTGGACTTGCCAGCATAGGTGGTGGATAAAAAACCCTAAATCTACTCTTCCCACTGTTCTGTGTAAAAGAGTTACTGCATTAGTTTATTAACTAATGGTTAGTTTATAAACCATAGTTTATTAACCAGTGTTGGGAGAAACAGGGAAATTCCCTGTGTAATTTCAATGTGCTCTCAGAGGAAACAATTTCAGAGTCCTGCCTGCAGTTCCTCTTAGCCCATGTACCAATCCTCCTCCTTTAAGGGAATCCAAAAGGACTTGAGCTGCTTGGAAAACAAGCGGCATATCCACAGGGTTTGGATAAAGCCACTACTCACTCAAGTTATTTCTCTAATCAAAAACAATGCAACTGTGACACATGCATTAGAAGAACTAATTGAAGGAAGTTAACTACTTAATAGTGTAATGGTATTTAAGAAAGAAAATAATTACATTTGATTTTTATTATATTATCCTATCTTAGTGATATTTCTGTGGCTGATATCTTTAATATTCTTGCTTTATATATACCTAATTGCACTTACATTCCAGACTGCTTGGTGGTGAAATTCCACCTCAACTTTTATCTTATTTTGCCTTTCATACATTATGCTCCTTCCAACTGGATTTGTCAGTTGGACACTTATTTTTAAAATATCCTCTGACTCAAGCTAACTCTTAAAACAGTCTTTTACTATTTTATTAAAAAAAATATTTTTACTTCCTCTATTTACTTTTGAAATGTCATTGCAGTAATGCCTAAGAAATCTTCATTTTTATTCCAAGGATATTTCATTGACTGATTCAGATAAAAATAAGAAAAAGTAGAAGAGCTATAGCTTCAGAGATTACTCTATAACTGTCTATCAGTGTAACCTCAAAATGTCCTTTTCAGTTACTAAGAGTCTACCTGCAGTTTGAGATCAACATTATTTCAACTTTTAAGTATCAATTCTGCTACTATGTGGCATAAACTCAGTTTTTTTCCAAAAACTTGAATGAATGTGTAAGAAAAAGCACAGTTAAAACATTATCCAAGCTGTAGTGTTAGAGAACAATTAGCAGTTTAGTAAAGTTTACACGGAGCTTTGAATATACAAAGAAAATAATCTGTCTAAAATTTGATTAGTAGAAGCTTTCACAGGCATCAAATATTCCTCAAAGAGTGGTGTTTTCCTTATTATTCCTTTGTTACTAGCAAAACCTAAACAAAATAACCAATTGAACAGTACCTGGAAAGCAAAGACAATTTTCCACAGCAGTGCTAACGTTCGTTCCCTGTGTCTATCCACAATATCCCTGGAGTCAATTGAAGCACCTACCAAATAAAACATGGGATTAAAGTGTGCAGTAGTTGTCTGCTGCAATTAGAATAACCCTGATTTCTAGGCCTTACCAGTTTCATCTTTCAAGTGCACTCCTCGCTCTTTAAGGACATTGAGAACAATTTCCACATTATGCATCTTCTGTAGCCGACTTATTGCAGGAACTCTCAGCTGTTTTGAAAGACTCCAGTTTTTGGTCAGAAGCTCCACTGTTCTCCTAACAAAGGTAAATGCATGGTTTAATGCCTCTGATGAGCCCACATGAAATATTACATAAAAGAAAATAAATATTTCAATAGAATTCTGTATCAACGCACACAAGACGAATGCCACATTGTAAGTCCACAGCCAGGTTTGTTACAGCAAAATCAAATTCATCCAGTGGAGTTTGAACATGACTGACAGGTAGTCCTAAGAACCCCAGATGGCGGGAAAGGTCACCTTCACCACTCAGGAAGTCCCGGGAAAACGCAAGCAAAAGGTCTTTGCTAGCCTAAAATTTTAAAAAAAAAGAAATCTTAACACTATAATGTTTGTCAATCAGAATACAATTTTCATCCCTTGTACCTCCCAAATCACATTTCATATTTTCTTGTATAATTCTTAAAATTATGTATTTTTTTTAAATTATTTTTAGCAAGTCACATAGCTTTAACTTTTGTCAGATTAAAAACAATAAAAAATTATACACCGAGTCTTAGGACGACAATGGAGGAAGACATCAAATCCCAGCTCTCACCTTGAACTCTGCATCCTTACAAAAGAGGCAGGGGTCATGGTCAATCATTCTGGACCGTTTGGCACAATCCAGAAAGCAAACCAGCAGCAGCAATTTTTTCAGTGTGAACTTTGACAAAGCTTCTTCATGACCTGAAATGATAGAACTCAATAAGTGATAGTTTAAAAACTAGGTGCTACAAATAAATTATTTTGGAACTAGTTGTTACCTTCCCGGTAAAGGTGGGGCACGACGGGATGTCTGTATTCAGCTGCAATGTCAGGGTTCCACAGCAAGCGATTAAGGATAAATATTGCTAAACCCATAACATCACTATTACTCTCCAAAGCTATCAGTTCTCCATAAATAGTCTAATATGAAAGGAGGGGAAAAAAGCAGAAGCAAGTGTTAAAAGTTACCTTAAATACTATGTGATTTTGTGAACAATATACATTATTGTTATACATTATCTCTAAAATAATGAATGGAAATTTGTCCCTAAATATCAAACAGTTTTCGAGTGAGTCCCTGAAAGGTAAAGCCAAAGGAAATTTCGGAAGATCTAATCTCACTTCAAAACACATATGATCATCTACATCTGAGGTCAGGAGCTTCTTTAAGACGACCACATTCTTCTCCAGTTTAGTAAAGTGAAACTGATAGGGAAACACTTTTGTGTTATTGGCCATGGAATTAACTTCCACTATCCTTGATTAAATATTTTACTTCTTAATAAGATAATAACTTTTTTAAAGCAAGTATGTGGTAACAATTTAAAACATATGCATCATGCTATAACTGAATTGAACCTACCTGAATTAGTATGACAGAAAATATAAAGAAACACAAAACAACCTCTACTAAAAAAATTGCTCAATGTGCTTTAAACTTAGATTATAGACTAAGTGAACTTACCTCCAGACCTATACGCAGCCATAAAGGGTTGTAAGATAAAAGCCAATTAAGGACCTTCTGCCTTTCTCCTGCAAGAAAGCATTTTTTAATATTAGATCCAGCAAACATTTCAGATTAATGCAAAAATTTCTATTAACCAATTTCAGATTAAACAAACTCAGTGTGTGAAGAACCCTTTTCCTACTTCCAAGAGGAGAGAACTCCAGGTTTTGGCCCTCTTACCTATGTCTTTCCAGAGGTGCCTGTCCCTGCGGACCAGCAGGCGCCTGGTTTCGATCTCCACCTCGAGTTTCTGGATGGCTTTGACCATGCTTTCGGAGGTGAACAGGCGGCAGGCCTCGCGCCGCAGCCGGTTCAGCTTACGGCGAGCTGTGTACGCTTTTAGAGACGCCTCATCCTTCGTGGGTGCCTTAGGAAGGCTCCTTTTGTGATGGTTCTCTTCCCCCAGGATAAGAGCAGCTGCATTTACTGTTTAAACATGCACAAAGAGCAAGCATTTACATCTCAAATAAAGGTAGCTTTGCACACCTCATTTATTTTTTCCCCTCTTTAAGCTGACTTTTTTTATTTTTATTCTGACTGATGATTTATCCTTCAGGAAGCTTGTCAGCTGTTGCACTACACATATGTTGTCAAGTACAAGAATACTAGTCAACTATTAAATATAAGAACACTTATAAGTGAGCAGTACTAGGAATTCAGTTTTAAGATTAATGGTTCCATCTTCAGTTTTTTCAAGTGAAGCTAAAGATAGTGCAAAAAGTAGGTTATCCTTTTAGTAAAGAGCCAGCTATAATATTTTCCAGCAGGCGGGGATTCCCCCACTCACCACCCACTGAGGAGTACCACAGCCACACATTCCAGTGCATTCTTGGTGCAGAGCACCCTCCCCACGCAGGAGGTGTGGTGTGCTGTGCTTGCCATGAGCTAGTGAGCCATCCACACTTATCAGAAGGGGGAAAATATGACAACATGACTCTGAAAAGGTTTAGTGTTAAATGAGTACTACTACTTGATAGTGTTAATAAGGTATATTACATAAAGCTTAAGAAAATGAGAAGACAAAATGATTACCTTGTGAGGTATTTGTTTTTACATTGAAGTCATCGGGGGTAAGTACAAAATTTAACCACCAGGTGAAACCTCGTTGCTGCTTCTCCTTCCAACGTTCATCATAAAACATGTTTTTAGCAGCAAAAGGCAGTGGGTGCCTAGGGATGACTTTAAAAAAAAAGCAAAACAACAAAAAACTTAAGTCTTTGCAGTTCTTGAAATGTTGATAACCAATATGCATTTCATTCTGGAAAACATTAATGTTTGACACTCCATTTAGCACTATAGCCGAAAAAGTAGGTTGTTAAAATCTTCAGTGACTTGTGGATCAGGGACTATTAATTAAATTTCAGCCACAAAACATGGCTTGAGTTGTTACAGCCCTAGAACTAAGACAAGATATCTAGAATCCTAGAAGCAATGGAGTAAACTCAAACTGAACTGGATTACATTCATGAAGAATCCTTTTATAAATGCATTTTTTCTGATTAGATCAACTTACTATTCTTAATTCTGCATAATTTTTATCTTGTTGGGAAGAAATTTTCTCTTCTGAGATATTCTGTTGTTGCTTTAAAATGTTATCAGATCTGGAAGAGGCATTTAACTGATAGCCATCACTAAGCTGGGAGCAGAACTGTGATATAGATTCTACACTTACAGGCCAATCTGGATAAAAGTAACATTTACTTTTAGCTGACCATATGTTGCAACCAATTTTCTTATAAGTAATCAAAACAGATCACAAAAGGTTGCATATATTGTTCTACTAGGTATTGATTCATTTCAGGTACTATCTTCTATTACCTCTCAGCTCTAACCAGTTAGATCTTACCTGACACCAGCAGTACAATTGTGATATTCTGTTCAGTGTTCTACCAAACACCAGGAATCTGCCTACCTGTTTTCAGTGGTTTCACAAATGTCAGGTGTGACTGGGCCAATCCAGGGACAGGTTTACTAATTCTCTTGGTAGCTTTAGATGCCTTCTGAAGTGAAGAACCTACAAACATTCACACACAATTATCAACTGCAAATACGTCAGTGAAAGTAAACGTATTAAAGTTCCCATCACTTCTAAAGTACAGAACTAGAGTAATTCTCCATGAATCATTCAAAAGATATTGATGATTTAAAAAGGGGAGGAAGGAAGATGTGTGGTGAGCCCCACTTCTGTGCCTGGGAATATCATGGAACAGATCTTCATGGAAGTGATGTTAGAGCACATATAAGACAAGCAGGTGATTCAAGACAGTGATCATGGCTTTACTAAGGGCAGGTTGTCCCTGACCAGTCTGGTGGCCCTCTGTAGTGGAGTGGCTGACACAGTCAACTGATGTCATCTACCTAGAGTTCTGTAAAGCCTTCCACATAGACCCACATGGCATCCTCATCTCCACACTGGAGAGATGTGGATTTGGAGGGTGCACCATTGTGTGGATAAGGAATTGCAGCCTGAGGGTTGTGGTCCATGGCTGTATGCCCACGTGAAGGCTGGTGATGAGCGGCATCCCTCAGGGATCTCTCCTGGGGCTGGTGCTCTTTAATACTTTATCGATGGCACAGACATCAAGCACACCCTTGGCATGTCTGCAGGTGACATGAAGCTGAGCTGTGCAGGTGGCACACAGACTGGGAGAAGAACCCAGAGAGAGCAGCCCTGCAGAGGAGGAATTAGGGGTTCTGGTGGATGAAAAGATGTACATGAGCCAAGAGTGTGCACTCACAGCCCTGAAGGTGAACTGAATCCTGGGCTGTGTCAAAAGCAGGGTGGCCAGAGGTCAAGGGAGGAGATTGTTCCCCTCTACTCTGCCCTTGTCCAGCCCATCTAGCTTTATCCTAATGGATTATTAGAAAAAAACTGGTAGATTACACACCTTTTCCTGCTGCATATCAATACTTTCAGCACCCTGTTTTTATGCAAACCATCTTAAAAAGCCTGACATTGAAGTGCATTACTGAAAGCCTCAAATCACATCCAGATTACAGAACAGATCCTTTAACTGAAGAAAGCAGCATGTGCTATTTTGATCTGAAAGTCATGATGAATTTTTCCTGGCAGTTAAATTTTGCAAATTAAATTTATATATTTAAGTTCCTTAAATGTATAATTAAGACCCTAATTCCCTTCACATTCCAGAGCATATTTTGGGTTGGAACAGTTAGAAAACCCCAAATAAACTGAAATGCAAGCACCAGCATTTTCTGATCTTCAAGCAATGAAGTATTGTCAAACAATAAGGCAGAGAGAATTACAGAAGGCTGACTAATCACAGACAGTAAAAAGCAAGTAGAATGAAAAAGAGGAACTTCTTCACTGAAAGGGTGGTTAGGAGTTATCACAGGCTGCCCAGGAAAGTGGTGGAATCACCATCCCTAAAAAGTGTTGAAAAGGCACACGGATGTGGCACCTAGAGCTATAGTTTAGTGGTGAACATGGTGGTGCCAAGTCAATGGTTGGACTCAATGTGCCAAGCAGTCTTTTCCAACCTTCATGATACTACTTTTGAAAATATGTGACAACAGCAATGGAGGCAAACATTCACAATGGTAAATGTACATGTGACAAAATCTTGTGCAGTAAGTTTCCAGAAAATTTGATTTATGTAACAAGGTCTCTGCTCAAGAGCTTTTAGATACTTTACCTATTACTGTCATTAACAAATTTACACAGGAATAAAGTAAATTTGAAGTCAATTATATAACCAAAACTCTAACCTAGTTTTCAGTTTTTTAAAACACAGATACCTAACAAATTAGAGATATGAAATCAGAGATATGAAATATTGCTGATTGTTGCTAGACATTTCAGTTTGCTATATACAGTTCCTAATCAAAGGATCTTTCAGAAAATGGTAAAAGAAGGAAACACTGCTCACCAGCTTTCTTTCTCTGCCCTACTCTCTCTCTACTCGTGGGTTTGAAGGCCGATGGTCCTCTGGTCGTGCGTGTTTGATTGTCTGTGCTAGAGGTAAGAGCTCTTTTCCTTTCCACTTCTTCCACATGCACTGGAGCTGTAACTCTGTTTCCTACGTATGTTTCACTTTTCCTCTTACGACAGGAAGAAGTGGATCCAGTTGGAGATGAATTTACCTTGTCATTGTGACACTTATTTTCAGATGAAAAGGGAGCTGTAACTGGCAGCTGTTTAGATGTTTCTGCTCCCATATGTCCAGGCACCACATTAGCACATCCTGTAATTGCTTTATTAAGGCATTTTTTAGATTTTGGCTGGCGGGTTTCTGTTCTTGTTTCTTCAGCAGCACCACGCTTGCTTTTTATGACAGTGGCAGAAAGAATTGGACGCTTTTTTGTTTGTTCTCTCTGAGGGGGATTGCCAGTCTGAAGTACCTCCACAGAAGGAAAACTGCAGTGATCTTCCTTGGGTTTATCACAATCAAGTGCCTGTGATTTTACTTTATGCAGCTCAGAGACTTCATTTAAATTATGTTCTATGTGAACATGTGTTTCTGTCTCTACACCTCCATCTTTTTTCCATTTTGAGGGTAGAAATCTCTTAACAACATAAGTCTGTGTGGTGGACGATATTAATGATGCCTCAGGTTTAGGAGTCTTTGATGGTTTATCTGACAAACTGTCCTTCACAAATTGATCAGGGGACAGAATTGGAAAAGGCTGTTCTATTACATCTATATCCACTTGATAATTGTCATTTACAAAAGCATCTGGACTTAAAATTCTCCTTGTACTTAAAACAGGTGCAGAGGCTGAGTGTTCTGGAGTGGAAACTGGTGAGAGTGTAAAATTAAGAACCGCTCCATCATTTGAAATTGGCAATTGTGCTAATCCAGCAGAACTGGAGGCACTTTCAGGTTGCAATTGATTGTGCTCAGTAACACATGTATTGATGGCACAGATGTCTGTCTCAGGCAACAACTCCTTATTTCCAGAGGCAGCAATATCCCCAAATGCAGTAGACCTTCTCAGGGAGAGTGGCGTGTGAACAGTACTGCCATGTTCCTCTGGCACTGATGCAATAGGAGAGGGAGGCAGCTGATTCTCTGAGCCAGCAAGAGGGTCATTTCCTTGGGATGTACTATTCTGCACCGTGTTCTGATTCTCACATGACTGAAGGGGACTTCTAAGTCTATCTACCTTCTGAGAAACTTGAAATGTTTTATTAACAATTTTAATTTCTGAAGTACTCTTCTTAACTTTTACTGCAGATGTTGCTGAAGAGTTCTTCTTTTTTAATGTATCCCAAAGACTCTTCTGAAAAAGAACCATACTTAAAAGTTAGTGTGCTCACTTTCTAAATTCTACATGTAAAAGTAAACATTCAGTTTAAAAAGACTATAAAAAGAACTCCTGATCAAAAATTTACAATACCTTATTTGCAGGTTTGAAAACCATTTATTTGGTCATGTTTCAGTTTTATTCTTTAAGCTGTAGTTTATCAGTACCTACTTTCCAACCCAGCTAAAAAGAGTTGAGGACAATGGGCATTTCCACAGCACCATGTATCACTTTATAGTCCTCTTTCACTGAATTTTCTAGTAATAAAAACAATATTTGCATCAGAGATGCCAAAGTAACAGAATTAAGATACAATAAATACACACTCACCCTTTTCTTTGGGGGCTGCTCAGCAGCACCAAGGAGCACAGCTTGATGTTTTACAACATCATTAACAACAAAAGACACCAGTTCTCTGATTTTTCCTTCTTCCAATGGTGTCCACGTGACAGAAACAAATATTTTTTGTCCTGACTATTGGAAAAAAATATATTTCATATTTAGCATTTAGGTACACTTTGGTAACATTGAAAATCAAGTAATCAAATAAACAATGAGCAGTATATAGAATATATATCATGACAATATGAAATTATAAAAAATTGTTAAATGTTTAAATGTCAGTTTTCCCTCTTTGGCATGTAAATTTAAGCAACCCCCATCAAAAATATTGTCATACATCTCTGAATCAAACTACAGTGGAAAACAAGAAGGAATACATATAACACATAGTAGAAGGAGAAGGTTTGAGTAAAGGTAAGAAGAAGAAATTACATAATTTTTTGCATGTATTAGCCAAATAAATCCCCCAGAATAATTCTGAGAGAATTATGGTGGGACAAATAATCAGAGGTCGATTAACTTAGGACCTTAGTGAACCCTAAATATAAGTGTAAATGTTTTTAGTCAGATTTGACATGCAAGTCCTTCAACAAAAAGTAAGACACTGCAAATTATCAAGGAAGCCATGAAGCTTTCTATTCATTAATTCCTAGAGGAGCATACAATTCAAGCACTTTGCAGCGAGACTTCACCCTGGCTTTATGAGCCCATTGTTGGAAGACATGTCCAGCCAGAGTGTCTCTTCCTCTCTCGCACACACTCTGGACAGTCTAGGTAATTGTAGATACATGTTCGTCTAAACGGTTCTTTTAAATATTGGCATTGGTTGGACTAGCGACAGTTCGCATTTCCTTAGGTATCATAAATGTTTAATCCTATTTTAAGTATGCCTTGCACTCTGTTGTCAGCTAATGAACGTGCAGAACAGTGAACCGGCATCCTCTTCGCTCAGGCTTTTTCCTGAACATATGGCCCTGAAACTTTTTGACAGGTCTCTGTCTTTAGAGCAACGCTCCCAAAGAGCAATTCATTTCGTTTTATTGTTTTATCCTCACTGCAAACGCCTCTCTGTTGAAGCAGGCTGCAGCGCCCTGGCACCGCGGACAGCCCCGAGCCTGAGGGGCGCCACCGCGCCACCCCGGCTGCCGCCGCCCTTCGGGGCGAACCGGGGGCGACACGGCCCCACACGCACCGCCCTCCGCGGGGCCGCAGCTCCCGGGGCCGCGGCCGCCCCACATGGCTGGGGGGCTGCCCCCGGGCGGCTCCTCCCGAGCCCCGGGTCCTGCGGCCGCCAGAGCTCCCGCCCGTCCCCTGGCGCGTCTCCCCGTACCTCCACAAAGAAGCGGCGGTGCTCGATGCTGAAGCCCCTGGCAGCGGCCGGAAAGCGGTCGATGACCACCTCGGCATCATCCTCGTTGGGGTTGTCGATGGCCAGCAGACGCGTGCGGGAGGCGCCCACACGCAGGCGGCCGAAACTGAGGAAGGGCGGCCGGGAAAAGTAGCTCAGAACCAGCACGGCGGGGTCCTCATCTGCGTCCTCCTCACCGCCCCGCGGGGCCCAGCGCCGCCGGCCGGGGTTGCTGGCGGGGCTGCGGTCCCCCCGCGCCGCTGCGGCGGCAGAGCCCGCGGCCATGGCCGGGCAGGCGCGGAGCTGCGGCTCCGCACGGGCAGCGCTGCGCCAACCGCCGCTCGCGCGTTCAAACCCACGGCTCCGCCAATCCCCGCGCGGACCGCGCACGCTAGCCCCGCCCCTCGCTCTTCAGCCAATCCCAGCGCGGCTCGCTCCCGTTCCAACCCGCCCCCCTCTCCCGCTCGCCAATCAGCGCCCGGCGCTTCATTTAAACGGCCCAGCTCGCGGGGCCGTGAGGGTTCGAAATGGAAGCACCGAACGGCGAGGAGCGACCGCTGTGAGGGACAGCGCTCCTCCCGCGCCGGGAAACACCCAGAACCAAGCAAAACCACGGGGGGGGGCTTCGTAAATAAATTTAATTTACAAAATATTTTGAAGTCAAAAGCAGAATGAGACACACACAGTACTGATGAAAACATCGGCCTCATCTGTTTCTCTTTCATGAACTTTGAAAGACACACAGAATACTGTATTTTCGCGCTGTTGGAAAACAAATGGGGCAGAGATCAAAGCTTAGCACAAGCACCCCTGCAAGAAACCCTGTGGAGCACACAATGTTAAGACAAAAGAACTTTACTTTTCCATAGCAAACAAAATTACACATAGGACTGAGTACTTCCACATTTACAGTACACTTCCTAACTTTTCCTTACAGCAAAGGATTTCCCCTAAAAAGACAACTTTAAAGACTTCCATCTAAAATACCAACCTGTACAGATCACATTTAAAACACATTATCTCAATATATAAGTGACAAAATATTGAGTTCTTTTCACCCTATTCTTTCGTAGAAAAGGACCAGCATTTAACATGACCAAAATGGTTATGGGGGATTCAAAAAATTTTGTCATTTTTGTCTTTAATCCATCAAAACCTTTTAAACAAAAACATTTCTAATGAAGCGTGAAAAAGACCCTTTTGGCTTTAAGCAAGGTGACTGCCCCTGCATTACATTCTGCCAAGTGACATTCTTGGATGCACACGATGAAAAAACCAAATTGTTGTGAGAGTGCTGTAGAGCGAGATCCCCCAGGACAACAGTCACAAGGACCTACAGATAAATGCACTCTGCTTCCCTTTAGCCTCGGCCATATGGGGAACACACAGACTGCATCAGGTATGCCTGTGTGTTCCACACAGAAATTTCACATCTTTTTTGTTGTTATCAGGGGGGAAAAAAAAAAACCCTATTAATCTACAAGAGAATTCATTCATAATTCTACATTCATTAACTCCTACGCAGAAGTTATTTTAAATTTAAAAACTGGAGGGTCATTTATTCCTTAGCAGTCCATAACATGTTTCCTGTTTGATCAAGCACATTGCGAGGCGACTCCTTGGAAGTGTTCTTCAGTTCTGGAGGCTCTTCCACATTTGTTAAAGGGAAATAAGTTCAGCTCTTTGATGACACCAATTACATCTTTTGTCATTGTGGTCTGGCATGACCCATCTTTAGGAACAACTACTGGAATTATAATCCAGACTACAGTAGCACTATATTTTAAAGGAAACCACCGCCTTACAGAAAAATATCTTCACCATTACAATGACTGCTGTTCAGCATGAAAAGAACCCATGAGGGATACACCTCTCTAAGAAAAGTGTCAGTGCTCAAAGAGGAAATTCCAATACAAATAAATAAACTGAACATAAAACCCACTAAAGGAATTAAAGAAACTCAGTCTACAACCAGAAATTTGTATAGCAAAAAAATACAGAATTTAATGTTTGAACAGAACGAGTGCACTAAGTTCTCAGAATCACGCAGCAGTCTGGAGTATCATCACAGACTCCACTTTTCTTCCCAAAGGTCAGCATGTGGAAAAGATCAACTTTTTGCAATGTGCCACTAAACACTCTTTACAAATCTTTTTAAGAGACACCTGCTTCTTCTTTCTTTGGCAATAAACACTCAAATGATCCAGTGACTGCCTGATAAAACATTTATTGTAAATGCCCCCTCTACATCAACAGCACTCACACTCTCTGATGAGCACATACTGAAATGGGGGAGCAGATACTGAGGAGTTCCAAGCCATGAGCTGTGAGGTGGAGGCCTCTGCCCTTCGACCCCACTCCTCCTACAAGAATATCTTCTATCAAGCAGAAACCAGACTTTCACCTACCAAATGAAGTCCCAGCCCATGAAAATTTACTTTGCTCATATATGAATTTTAAGTAGATGTAAAGCCATATGAATTATAGCTCATGATATTAAATAAAAATAAAAACTATGTATCTAGCACATAAGCTTTCCTATTGTCTTTCACTGTCAACTGGCAATGATCCAGCCTGACCAGCAGGTACGAACACTAACTAGTAGGGTTATCTGCAAACAAAAAACACCAAAGAACTAGTAGATATTTTTTTTCCAGGAATGACTAGTAATTCTGGTGACCCAAACAGCAAAGAGCACACTCATTTTTCTCAAAAACGAGTCCTTTTATAGTTCATTTCTTGTTGGGCATGCACAAACATGGAGCCCTTCAAAAGTTATTTACCTTCATGTTTTCTGAATAAACAACTCAACTAGAGAAAAAAACCCATTCTTTAGAATAGATATAAAAGGCACAATTATGAAAGAATTTTTAAAAGGACATTATCAAGTAAATATGCTCCAAATTCCATTTCAGTGTTTTCCTAGAGTGCCTTCCAAACAGACTGGACTTTAGAAGAAACAATTATTTACCAACCACTTTGAAGCTACTGTTTCGTCAAAAGCCCACAATACTTATTTCTACTGTAGGACAGAAAAGACAAGAAATGACAAAGAGTTAGGCTTTTAGTCTGAGCACTGTACTGACACCACTGATGTTGGGTTACTTTCAACAGTACAATTACAAATGCAGCAGAAATCATATTTCATGTGCACATGAATAGTATAAATATGATACACACATATAGACATGAAAAGTACACATAAACCAGCCACTTTCAAGCCACGGAGTGTAAAGGTGACAGAGACAGTTTTATTTTGAAAGGAGATGAAAGGTGGAGTTAGAAAGCAGAAAGGGTAGTACTTGATAGTGTCCTTTCAGAAGGTGGCATTCAATGGCCTTGTTATTGCTGTGTATTTGCTAGTCTTCAGCTTCTTCCCAGATCTATTTACAGCATGTCAGTCTGAACATTCCCAGAGCACAGCTCTAAATTTTACTTTAGAGATACATACATAGAACAGTTAAACACATGTAGTCCTGTTTTAGAAACTGAACTTTAAAGTTTAGGACTTCTATTGTGCTTCTTTGGCTAAGTCCTATTTAAATATTGGTAACACTTAAATTCTATAACTCTGCCACTATTTAACAGCTAACAGAAATCTTTGGTGTGTTTAGGTTAAGAATCCATTAGGGTACAAGCTTCAAAATATGAACATTCAGGCAGTTCTGGCCCCTCTCCTGCAAACTGCTCAACACTGAAGTAGATGATTAATAGAATCTAACACCAAAGTATCTGAATACAATCGCAAATGATCTGTGCCACTTGAGAGTTTGCAGAACTGTGATAAGAGAATCAACTTATCACCACAACTCCCTTGTGCTCAGCTCACTGAATAAATTTAACAGTTACAACAATACACATAAATCCAGTTTCCCATTTTAAAGATTCTTTGAGATAACAATTTAAGAACAGAGGAAAACTGGAGGAAAATTTCAATCTCATCTTAGTAAGATGGGAATCTTATTATGCAATTCTTGTGAGGAATTATGAAGATTATAAAGTTACTTCAGATACTTTCTTTGGCATCATATTCACCAAACAAACACAGAATAATTATTTTTAAAGTACACTTAAAAGAGAAAGCTTGATGAGGTTAAACTATACAAGATTTCATGGTGACACCAGACTTGTAGATCCAAATGGGTTTTTTTGAAAAAAAAACCCTTATGTCTAGTAAAGAAAGAGCTAAAAATAATTAGACATAAAATACTCTCAAGAGTTTAACTTTGGTTTATAAACACAGTACAAGAAAGTGAAAAACAAAACAATTTAATTAGCAACTCACATGAGATTTAGCATTACTGATTTTCTATTTTTTAAAATAGAAATTAAATACTGTTCTGGAACAGTCTTTAAATTTCTCCTCTATCACAGATAACCTGAAAACGGGCACATTAATGTGGGACCCTGGTATCATTTATGCTTTAGCAAGGGTCAACCATGCCAACCCTTTGTGACTGTTCATGGATTAAAATGACCTTGTAAATACTCCCATTTCTTTCGAAGTTAGAGTGTGGGGTACACTTTAGAAGACAAAGAAGATTGAGAAAGCACAAAAAAAATGCATCTTAAAATTATATAGAACTAAGTGTAGAAAATTGACAATACCATTGTCTAGCTCTTCCCACATTATTCAATATTAGAGATCAAAGAAGAACTAAGAAGCCAAATTTAGGCAGCCTAATTGTACTCAGGGGGATCCCTGAACACCTTGTTTAGTGCCTTCATAAAGTATCATAAATAACTTTTCAGAAGAACCTAGTGCCTGTGTTCACTGGCTGGGCTCCACAGTCCAGCCACCTTGAAAACCCTCCAAAAATGCCTCAGGTTCAAGAAAATTATATATTAATTTCTGTGTGAAACATAATTTAAAGTTTGTGTTTCATAGCCCTGCCTGCCTTTAGAAACTTTCATGAATTTTAAATAGTCCTTATTCTTTTAGAATGCTTTCTATTCCACTTAAAACATTAGCTCAAAGTGAGATGCAGAAAGGCAAACAATTTTTATAAATAGCCAGATATGTAATTACATTTTCAGCCACTATCCTTAAAAGATATTTCAGAGCATTATTTTTAAAAGACCATGTATAAGATTTTTAAAAACTCTTAAAATCACAAGAAATACTCTGTCGTATGCATCAAATTGTGCCTAAATGTTCAAATATTATGTAAACAAATTGTTTTCCCAAAACTATGCAGGAGACTTAATGAGTCCAAATAAAATATAAAATATAAATCCTAGTTGCCAAATCAGCCTTCTGGTGGCCGCCGGCTTAATAAATTCGGTGGAATGTTATGGTCTGATCATGAATGTTCGTTGTTTGAAATATTCTGTACGGTGGGAGTTGTATCTAGCCCCAGTAAAGTTCCAAGATATGACTGGTCTCTAGGATCCAGCATCTGCTCAGGCCTTACAGGATGAACAATATTTGCAGGCTGTGGAGTCAGGGTGTATTTCTCGAGGAAGGAGAGCTCCGTTGCTCGCTGATAATCCGGCTGCTCCGGCTGTGGGGGAAGGATGCCATGGGACTGAGCACTGTGCTGCACCAGCTCTGCTTGGGGGTCTGGCATGGGAACGGGGACCAGAGTCACAGGCACACACACTTCTGGGGATACATTCTGCAGCAAAGTTTTGGCTTCTGACTGATATGCTTTGGACTGTTCCACATACTGTTTAGCCTCAGTTTGGTAAATTTTGTCATCAGAGGTGTACTGCACTGGTAAGGAGACTAGCTTTTCCTCTGAAGATGCCAATGCCTCCTCTGCAGCCTTAGACCCATGAACATGATCAATATGATACTTCAGCTTGTCTTTTCGTTTAAAGGTTGCATTGCAGTGTTGGCAGTTAAAAGGTCGAGCATCTGAATGAATAACCATGTGTTTCGTTAATGTCTTCTTAATTCTGAAAGACTGATTACAGATCTGACATTTGTAGGGCTTCTCACCTTTAAAGACAGAGAAGTAGCCATTAGTTATTCTGAGTAACATCAAATCACACATAAATATGCAAATACCTTCCAGGGATTAAGGCATCAAGACCTACTATGAAACAATTTTACTGAAAACAAAGTTCAGCATCTATTCCACCATCAAGAGAGTCATCAGGAATTTGTTTAGAAGTTATACTGGCATACTCTTCTTACATACAATTCTTTCAGTACTCTGCACTTACATTAGAATACAAACCAAATTAAAAATAATAGTCTTTTAACTGTTATGATACTGGGATTAAACGAGCTCAGTTTTTACGTCTACATGTTTCAAAAGACATTGATTTTCCTAAACACAAGGCAGGAAAAACAAAGTCAAAGAGAAAGGACATAGCCCTTTCCAAAGGGAGTTCACTCCTTGTTTAGATTACCACTTGAAATGCAGTAATCTCTGGAGCACAGAAACATTTAGAAGGTCTGGGTAAATTTGGCAAAAACACACATACCAGTGAACTAATGGAGGAGGTGCAAAAAGTGCCCCACAAACCTGAGCTGAGATTATCAGTACTCCAGCTAAACCACCAAAAAACAGTATTTAGGAATGGCCAGTATATAAGAATGAATAAAATCTTGCTGCTTTCTCTTACTCTCATCCTGAATGCTCAACAACCATAAGGAATAAAATCATTGAATCAATATTGATGCACAAAAATACATTTCTACGTGCTTTGTGGTTTAGTTGGGGTTTATTTTCTTTTTACCTGAATGTGTCCTAAAATGCATTTCCAAACTTGATTTCCCTTTAAAAACTTTCTTACAGACTTCACATTGGTGAAATGTTGCTTTATATCTTTAAAGAAAAAAAGACATTTCATGTTATTTTTTTGTAATCAACTAAGAGTAAAGTTATGTCCACAATTCTTTCTGAACTCTTTAACTGCAAAATAGCTAAATACCAAACTTTCCATATTTCCTCACTTGTGTTTTTATTTCCTGGCATCTACATACCAATAAGGTCAATTAGATTCTTTTCAATATTCAACTTTATTCTCTGTCGGGATGGCACTTAAATATTCAAAGAACAAAAGCCACTAAAACTTCTTTTTTAACCCCAAAAATCTCCTTAAGTAGCTTTTTTTTGCCCAACAGCCACAGGAAGCTTTTACTTTGACAGAATCAGGCCATAAATAAGGTTCTAGGAATGGCAGAATTTCTAGGTAGGCTACTGCCTACCAAGGGAAAAAAAACAGAATAAGCAATGTACTGCACTTTTAAGTCAGACACATCTTTAATGGGTTCTACACAACACTAATGAGTACTAGCAGCGGAAATGCATCATTTGAGAAACAACCAGAGCTGTTTATTTCAAATGTCTGAGAGGTTTATTTTTAGAGCTGAAGGGTTTTAAAACCATTGCATTTTCAAGTTAAGAGACACAACTTGGGTTTCAAAGTTTTTACCTCCTTTCAGAGCCACTAATCTGCTGCCAGCTTCTAAAACACCTTAAACGTGAGATAATTCTCCCTGTGCTTACTTGATGACTAATAATTCAGTTTTAACTAGTCTGCAATGACAATATTACAGCAAACCAACAATTAAGAACAACACTGAGACAGATAATTGACAAATTAAAATCTGATCCTTTTAATGCTTTTATTTACTTAATTGTGTTACAAACGAAATACCTAGCTTAAATTGTAGAGGCAATTTTCTGACGTGCCCTTCAAACTGTAATAACATCTCTATGAAGCCTGAGGTACAGGCATGACAAACACACAGAAAAGCAGAATTCTGCTCACACATGCAAGTCCTAAAAAAACCAGTTACAGTACAGAAGCATTTATGCAGTTGTAAAAACCTCACACTTACTTCTGCCAAACTTTTTCTCCTAGATGAACACTTTTATAATGAACAGTGAGGTGATCTCGACGGCCAAAACATTTTCCACATTCCTCACACTGATGTGCTTTTTCACCTACAAGAGCAAAAGTCAATAAATTTTGGTTAAATCTTTTTGGAACTTATTAAAAGTCTATGACCTATAATCATGTTCCCAAAGTTCAGCCAATCCAGTTCCTCCACACCTCACCTGGAGAAGGATTCTCTCTTATTAAAGAAGAAAATTTAGGAAGCACAGCGGTTCTATCAGAGTAGGGACTTTAGCACTTGTTATATAGGACTATTCCATATGATTCCTACAAAGACCTTTGTGCTCCCTCCCAGTCAAGAGACACTTGCCCAAACGCTCACTGCATGGGAGCACAAGTGAATGACTGGGAACAGGCTCTCTTCATTATGATCTGAAACGTGGTACCTTCAATAATTCAGCTGTTTTAAAGAGAAGCTTATTGAAACATACCAATTATTTTCAGCTACTAATTTGTACAATTTAAAATGACACCTCAGTATTTATCATTTTAAGCATCCTGATGGACATAGTTACCTTTTTCTTTTATGCTGCTGTTTAAGAGTATCTTGATGCTTTCTAGTCATCTTGAGATCTTCCACAAAGTGGCAGAGTATTTCTTCTCATGTAAATAGGGGTGTGGACAGTCAAAGAATGTAACTTTCTAGAGGGGGAAAAGCAAATAGAGCAGAAAAGAGGATTTTTTTTTTCTTTTTTTCTTTTCTTTTTTTTTTTTTTTGTACTTGGACTTTTCAAAGATTTCTTTATTTCATAGCAGACATTATGATTTCAAACACCAGGAAAGAAGCTGTCTTTCACATAAAGACTCAGGAAGTTTAGACTCTGATCACTTTCATACTTCCATGCTGCCTACAAAGTATTTTGCCTCCTAGAAGGTTGTATTTCCTCTGGATCCTGTTGTGAAGAAGTCACTGGTGAATCTTTGCTTCTCCTACACATTTGATAACCTTTCTGCTCTCAGAGCAACTGATTTTTTTTCTTCCTCCTGATCATCCCCATGTGTTCATAGGGCTGATTCCCTCAACCTTCCTTCCCTCTTTCCCACAAGAGAGACTTCAGAAACCCCTCTCGATGTTCTTTACATTGAAGTGATCAGTGTACAAACTTTGACAGAGACTCTGACAGCTTCTTCTGTGTTGTGGCAATAATGTTTCACCCAATTGCTATTAAAAAAAAGAAATCTGGAATCATTAAAAAAATCCTCCTTTTTCACTTTTGCTTTTTGTGTTTATGATTGTTAAAGCAATTCATTGTTACATGTTTTTGACTGTCCCTCAGCTTTCTATGGTATCATGGAGGAAACATTTTTCTTTTAAACTTTTGAAACATGTAAGATTAACTCTACTTTAGCAGACCTTAAAAAGAGTGGCAGGAACTTTTATCAGGCCTAAAGCATTGCACGCACTGAAAAAAAATTCCACCATTAACTTTTTATTTGGTTTTATTTCAAAATAGTAATTTTGAAGCCAGTTTCCAAAGAAAATACCTACCTGAATGTATTTTTTTGTGTTTTGTCAGATGGTCATGCCGAATAAACGTTTTCCCACATTCTTCACATTCATATCTCTTGTCATCATGATGCACTCTTAGATGAAGTCTGCATATTGAGTCATAAACATGACCATAAAATACAATTTTGTTTAAATAATCTGTACTGCTAATTCAATGCAAAATAGCATAAAATGCAGTCTTTAATGCTTCACATAAGTATCAGGAAGTAACTTGCAGCTGAACTGCACCCAAATTGTTCTTAGAAAGCAAGAGAGAACTGAGCTGAGCACTCTTATGTGAAATTAATTTAGTGGGATATTTTAGCAAAGGTGCTTATTTTCTCTTTGAATAACAAAGAGATAGAAATTTTACATGTGCAAAAAACTCAACTTTGAGAATAGATTTGTAGGGGTTTTTTTTGTGTTTAAGCCACTAATGTATTACAAATTAAATTAATTCTGACAGATTAGTAATATATTTTCTAAACTGAAAGATGTTTAGAACATTTACTAATGCTCTCAGAGGTGGAGTACATCAAACACATACATTACAAAGAATGATGTCAATAACATGAATGCATATATATCACCAAATAAGCAAAACAGTTCAGCAGCTTAATAAAAATCCATACCTGTAAGAGCTTCCATGACGAAAACTCTGCCCACAAATACTGCAAAGATGAGGCTTCTCTCCACTGTGAATTCTCAGATGTTCTTTCAAAGTTGTTCTGTTTTACAAAGCCAGTAAAATTTCATTTTAAGCAATGTCCCTGCCACTTTAAAATGAAGCATACTATCATTTTCTCAATTTCTTTCACTGTGATGGCTCACAGTAGATCCGAATGCCTGTATAAATTCAGATATACACACCAACACATGCATTCAAAGACAGTTTGGCAACCTATTTAGTGGACCAACTGGGTCTAGAAACAGTATCAGGAAAGAAATAAAACACTGTCCCAATGTAAATTTGGAAAACATACATTAAAGAAAACATCTTTCCCAAAAAAATTGCAAGATGTTTTTGCACAACAGAGAAACTTAAGTTTCTTAACAGTAAGAAACTTAAATGAAGTGAATGAGAGGTAAGACTTTAATATATTTGCACTTCATAATTAATTACCTACAGCTGTCACTCTTAATTTTAGAGGTGATCAGAAAATCCCATGCTACCAGTGGCTCCCACACAACCTTTTAATACACTAATGCTCTGAAATGATCTCATTTATGTTAAAAACTCCAAGCATACTCAACAGCAATCAAGGTATGCTAAACATTGCTGCGTTCTGCTGAAGTTCAAGTAGCCAGCCAAGTCCTTACCGTTCCCTGACGGATTTCCCACAGATGAAACATGTCCATTTCCTCTTTCCCCCATGAGTACATTCTATGTGGCGTTTCAGATTCCCTGTGTCATTAAACTGGCGGCCACAAATATCACAAGGAAAAGGCCCTACAGGGAGACAGACACACAGAGTAGGATTGACTGTCAGCTAAAATAAACAGCAAGCCCAGACTGGGTACTTTTGAAAACCCTCATCAATTTACAAAGCAAAAGTTTTGTCTAAGAAATTATTCATCTTCAGTACAGTCAGCACACTTCAGTTAGACTTTGTGAGCTTTCTAAGATTTGGCATTTTGGCAAATTTCATGACAGTAAAGCAAACATTCAGAATTCATAGTCAAAAGCAATTAAGCCTACTTAGATCACTTGAAACAAAAAATTCTTATCACCCATCTAGTTCCTACCCAGCAGAAATAATCAGTAGTATGAAAAAAGTCTGCAGAATACTTCAGGAGGAAAGGAAAAGGTCTTTTGAAAACTTCAGGAAGAATCTGACTCCCCAGCTGAGAATCAATTTTGTGCAAACAACTTTAAAATCAAACTAACCTTAATTCTTCTGCCTCCCCAAAATTCTGACTTTTTTGGGTACAAGAGAATGCCTCAAAAAGACAGCTGAACACAAAAGTAAAAACCCAACCAACAAAAAATCTTCCAACAACTCTCCCCCAAAAGTGGAAGAGAGAATTGTAAAAGGAGGTGGGGTGGAAACCAGACTGACCAGGACATAAAATGGTGGGGGAATGTTTTACTTTAAATCTAGCGTTTACATGTCAGAAGGAGGTTTCTATACCGAGATGGAACTTTTCTTGATGTTTCAGTCTTGCAAAGCGGGATTTAAAATGCTCTTCACAGTAGGTACATTTGAAGGGTTTATCCTGAGAGTGAAGGATCATATGCTCTTCTAAGTGAGGTCTTCGAGTGAAAGATTTCTTACAAATCTGAAATGATAACACACTTTGTCAAAGATACACCCATTATAACCAGATTCTTTTCCTATTCATAAACTCATAACAGTTTATTTCATCTGTTCTCTTCACCAATGTAAGATTAAACATGTATTCTTCAAAAACCTACTCTATGCCAGTAGGTTTTTGTCAACATCAAAACCAACCTGTGCTCTACATAAACCATAGTGGACTGTAACTGCATAGATCAGGATGCAGATCCAGCTTAAATCAACTACTGGCAACTCCTGCATGCAGTTATATGTTTCTCCCCAGTCCTTCTTTCTACTGATTCCAGCACTTCCCAGACTCCCTTCCTAGGGTGTTTCAACACAGTAACTCAGCCAAAAATAACCCAGTGGAAAAAGGCAAATAGCTTTGGCTTGGTTTTGGATGCCGAAACAGTTTAGTTGGACTGTGGTAGAAGTTGTTGTAGTATAAGCTAATGTAGACTCAAAGTCATACCTGTTCCTTTATTTCTTCTGGGAAATTCCCTGACAGCAGGTATTAAAGAGAAGATGCCAATACCAACAAGGAAATGTAACTCAAAATACATTTTAGAACTACAGGACCATCACAAGCCTAACATTATGTGTGCTTTTTAGTACTGCTTTCAGATTAACCAAAATGTTCAAGAATTATTAGTAGTGACTTAAGTAAGCACACAGGACAATTACAGAATTGAATCCACAGCTCAAATTCAGGCATTTAAAGCAGGTATTACAATTTATCATCAGGGTCCTACGCTTCAACACACAGAGTGCTCACATATTTCCCTGTGAGACTCCTGCTGTTGTTTATGACAGCTCAGCTGAGCACTACAACTCCCACACATTAACTCCTGCAATCAGCTTCACAGAGCACACATGAATAAGGAAATCAAAACCAGCAGCTCTATTTGTTTAAAAACTCATTAATGTTAAATAGAGGTGTAAGAAAATCCATATTTGTATAAAGTATAATAGCCCTCTTGTTTTTCCTTACTATTAATATCTATTGTTTGTGTAAATTTGCTCATATTCCACAAGGATTAAAATATGGTCAGCAAATCCTGTTGTTCACAGACAGATTACAGCATAAACCAATAACCTTAGTGAATCCTGCAGCTCACATCTGTGGCACCTTTGCCCTCAGAACTCAGCACATGAACAAACAAAGTCACAGCACAGCACCCAAGGGTCCTGTTCAATGTCCAACTGCTGTAAAAGTTGGAATTCTACTGCTTTTAACACAAGTCCATCTTCAATGCACATGAGCTGTACAAGAACAGCAGCTCATTTCTTTAAAAATTTCTACTTACAGTTTTCAAATTAAAAAATAAACCCACAAACCAGGAAGTGGAGTTTATCAAATCACTCATCTGGTAACACACTTTCCCATGAATCAACGTCAACAATGTTGCACAATTGAGTCTCACCATTACGATGTTTCTTATCTAGTAACAAACAGAATCTGTAACACCTTCACACAGTACAGCCTCACCTGGAAGATAACACCCTTTCATGAACCAGGTAATAGCCTTGAACCACAGTCCCACCAGCTGCACAATGAACAATACAAATTCCTACAGCTGATATCTCCCAACTTCCTACTGGATGTTTACAAGTGAAAGTTCCCAAATAAAACAAGGTTTGTAATTATGTTACA
This sequence comes from Vidua macroura, assembly GCF_024509145.1. Lineage (NCBI taxonomy): Eukaryota > Metazoa > Chordata > Aves > Passeriformes > Viduidae > Vidua > Vidua macroura. The sequence goes on from NC_071579.1 coordinate 10,095,701, forward strand.
GCCCCTAATATTACAGATATACTGCAGCATACAGCAGCTTGCATAAACAAAACAGCTGCCCTAAAAAACATAAAGGAAACGAATTCCCTTAAAAAAATAGCAACAACAAAACCCCACATCTGAAACCTTAAAACATTATTTGGCAGCATACACATAGAGAATGGAAATTCTACAAATTCCTTTTTAGAGCAGATGTAGTTTCACGCATATACCTCTCACAAGAAAATCAAGTAAAGGATTCTGTGATTTTACAATTAGAGATAAATTTAGCACAAATTTACAACTCTGTTGACATGCATATGCAGCTAAATGAGAAAGTGTTTCATATATATTTTCTTCACAATTGAGAGATCCTTCCTGTACCAGTATACTTTATGGTCAGAGTTTGTTATGTGTAATTAACAGGAGAGCAAATACTGGTTTTAAAGCTTTCATAACACTCAAGTCTAATAATCTGTAAACTGATGTTTTTGAAAAAATACTGCCTCTAACTATTTTAGGATTCAAATTGGGATTATTTCTCTGACCAGAGGCTGTACATATAGACAAAGTTAAGTCCTTAATCCAGCAGATAGAAGAAATGTATCGCTTAGAGGGAAACTATCCCTTAGAAAGCTTTCTGTGATTTCACAGAAACACATACCAGATTTTCATTAAAGTTCACAGAAGATAAACTCTGTATGGGAAAACAAAAAGTAGTGAAATATTACTTACATCACATTTCCAACCTTCACTCTTTGTCTTCTTGATAGAAAGAAATTCTTGTACGTTCTCTGGATGAAACCTAGGAGAAAGAAGCTGAAAGTAGTCATAACTTTCCAAGATGAAGATAATCCAAATACTAAACTTCTATTTCTAAGCTTTATATGTCAAGGCAGTTGATCACCACACTGGCAGAACAGAATACTGATACTGAAACAATCCTAATGACACAAGTAACTGGAAAGCAGTGATGACTATGGATTCCTGTACAACCTCATACAACATCTGATAAGACAAAAGGCCAAGTTTCAACTTATAGATATTTACAAAGAAAAAAGAAAAAAGGCAGTAAGTAAATAATAAAACCTTCTAATTAGACCTGCCATAAATTATTTATCTAAAAGAATCTGCAAATAAATGGTTTAGACATCTATTATCATCAACAGTAAAGAACTGATATTTAAAACTAAATAAGGTATTTTACTCTACCTTCAAATTAAAAGCATGCAGGTGTTCTGACTGTGCTAGCTTATCTGAAAGATTCTAAAACTTATAATAAAAACTTTTGGCAGAACCCCCATAGAAGCACTACTGCTATTTCTTACAGCAGGTTAGGTGATACTGCTAATCCCCATGCCCTTTGAAAAGGCAGTTATTTGAAGAAATAATTATAAATATAATGCTAGAGTATGTAGTATGCTAGTATATATATAGTACAGCTAGAATATGCTGTGTTTATATATATGCTCATCTGCTTAGCTTCACTTTTAAAATGAAAAAAATGCTTCTTCAGAAATGCCAGACACACTATGCCATACTTGCCTCTTCACATGCTTTGCTAAAGTCTTCTTGCTTGCATGCAGCTTATTGCAGTAGGGACATTTGTGCTCCTTCTTATGGAAGTCAGTGTCACTGGAGTGTTTCTTTCTGTGCACTGTCAGGTTGGACTTGGTTGAGTAGCGCTGGTGACAAATATCACATTCAAAAGGCTTCTCCCCCGTGTGGACACGAGTGTGGCTCTCGTATTTGCCTGGACAACAAAGTCAAATCTGTTAGCATGAACTGCAACAGGGATCACCTGCAATAGGCATGTTTGGGGATTGTTCTATAATCTCTCTCAGATACAGTCAAGCTCTAAGTACCCTCCACCTCCATCCAAAGATTCCTACTGGCTTACACCACTGAAAACTGCCCAGTGCTCACTTATGTGTTTAATCCCAGGTCTTTCCACACACTTCCATCTTCCTCTAAGTTTGTGCAAGGGTTACAAGTCACTCCTGTTCAACCCTACAGCATAGTCTGACCTTAAATACTGCAAATTACAGCCCTATTATTTCACTACACTGATCATGAGTACCTTTGCAGAATGGGGAACAGCCTCAAAACAAACCGGTAATCGTAAGGTACTTTCAAATAGCAGAACACTGAATGAAAGATATGAACCCTTGCACATTATCTGTATTTGGGACCCAACATACTACCAGAAACAAAAATGCTACTCTCTCATTTCTTTCACACGGCTTGTATTCCCTCTTCTGTTTGCCAATGCTTTTTCTGAGGACAAAATTCTGTCCTGTGGATAAATCTACCTCGAGTCAATAGCAGTCTCTCTGCTTTGTACTAGCTTTTACTTTTTTTCTCTGTAGAACATACATGCATGCTGCTGTATAGTATTGTAAATTTATGAGCTCATAAATTTAACATGTAAGTCAATTGTCCATTGGAATACAAGCTTATAAAGAAATACTTTATGTATCACTTCTTTTAATGCATGCTTGTCATGGATTTATTTGAGCACAGAACTAGAATTCTAAGTTATGAAAGTGCAAAGAGAAAAGGGCTGCAAATATGTGCAGAACCAAAATGTACTATTCCAACCCTAAATACTCACAGGCCAATTATTTCTGCATAGTAGCTGTGCTTTTACACACAGAATCCAGAGCAGTGGAAGAGAAATAAATATAGTATTTGCAGATTTTTAAAATAACGTGCTCAGGTAATTAATTGAAACTATTTAGCACCACAGACATAACAACTTAAAACACTTCAAGAAAAAAGCAGCACACTGGATCAGTGAGATGATCCAGAAATTCTCATATTCACCCTCCAGGACAGAGAAAAAACTTGGTTTATTTCCCATACAAACAGCACCACCATGAAGGAGATAAACCTAACCCACTCTTACCTATTCGATCAAACTTTTTGTCACACTTGGGACACTGCAGTAGTTTTTTGCTACTGCTTTGAATGATGACTGGAGTTAAGCCTTCAGGAATATTCCCCATTGAGTCAACTGCCTCAGAACCCTCTTCAGCATCATTCTGTTCCTTTTCACTTTGTTCTTCAGATTCCGAATCTTCACCTGACATTTCCTCTTCCTGCCCATCTTCATCCACATTGCACTCACTTTCACTGTCTTCAAATTCACTTCTCTCAGATGTCTCCTTGTCAGAACTGACTTTTTCCAAGTTGCTGTCAGAGGCATCACCACTTTCATTGTCACTGATACCGAACTTTGCTGGACATTTACGGCTTCTCGTGGAGCGTCTAGTGGAATAGCTGGCCTTCTCAACCATTTTTAACCCATGCTTTTGCTCCAGGGAAAGGGGGCGGTGGGCTTTAGCCAAATGATTTTCTAAGGACTTCTTGTAACAGAAACTTCGACCACAAAAGGTGCACTGATGACTATTTAATAGTTTACCTGTCAGTTCACTGAGTGTTTCTACTGGTGTAGGTGCATCAGTTACCACATCAGTCTGTACACTGGAAACACTTTCGTTATTTAGTAACTTCACTGCATCTATGATATCTAGAAATTTTGCTGCTTCCAGCACTAATGGAATTTCATTTTTATACACAAAAAACTCGGAAGTGTAAAGAAACTCAAGCAAATGTTGAAAGACAGAATGAGTTACGTGATCTAATGTGACAACATCGGTGCTTGGATTTTTGCTCAAGCAGGCATGAAAATAACTACTCCCAACAGCCACAACAACTTTGTGAGCACTAAATTCTTTTCCTTCTACAATTATGAGTAAATCACAAAACGATGGATGTTTCTGTCTATCATCATTTAAGTATTTAAGTAGATTTTTGTTATATTGCAATGAGCTTAGGAGCTTTCTTTGTTCTGGTGATGGTGAAAGTTCTTGGGAAGATTCCAGCTGATCTGCAGGAGCTATTTCTGTAGACTTGGAGACAATTTCTTGTGCACAGTCCACTACAAGAATCTGTTCTGAAGTATCTTTCTCATGGCCAAGATGAACCTTTTCATTTAGACTTGCAGCGAGCCGTCTCCTTTTCTTCATTGCAAAAGTGCAACTTCAGGATCAGGAGCTTCATAGGTGATTACCAAAGAGTTCCCCTGAAGACTTGGCTCTGCTCTGGACCTTAAGAAAATATGCAACAGTAATTTCATACTCTGCCAAAAATAATTAAGATAAAAATTATTCTTAGCACTTAAACATTACTTCAGTTTTTAATAACGCTTTCTGTATTTCACTGTTAGTTTTATGTATCTGCGTAACTGAGGCTTTTATTAAATCGCTAAAATCCCTTTGCGTTGCAGACCGCGGCATAACCTGCTGCGAGCCAGTGAGCAGACAGACACTGCCTATTATTAGCTCTAAGGCGGCGGCCGGGCTGGCTTCGCTCGCCTCCCGGCCGCATTTAGCCTGTGCCCCACTCCGGCATGGGCGTGCACTGTTGTTATTATTACTACACCGAAGCTTGTTCTCTTTCCGTTTCACGCAAAGCCACCCCAGCTGCTCCCCAGGCCGGGCCGGACCCCCCCAGCGCCTGCCGGGGCCGCCTGGCCCGGCCCTGCCGCGCCTGTCCCCGCCGAGCGGCCGCGCTGCCCCCGGCCCGGGGACCCGGCCCGCTGCTCTTGTCCCCCGCCGAGGGCAGCGCTGGCCCGAGCGGGATCAGCGGCACCGAGCGCAGGGGCACCGAGGGCGCCGCCGTCCCGCGGCGCTTAAAATGGCCGCGCCCGCCCCCCTGTCCCGCCCCGCCCCGTGCCGTGCCGTTCCCCCGCGCTGCCCGGCGCGGCCCCGTCCGTCGCACCTGCGCGGCGCCGGGCGCTCCCGGGGCCGCTCGGCCGCCCAACGCCGCTGCCCCCGGTCCGGCCCCGCGCCCGCCGCTTCCGGGCCCGCCGCCCGCGTCAGCGGGGTCACGGCGGCGCTTCCGAGCGGGGCGGGGCGGGGCGCGGCGGCTGCGCGGGCGGGGCCGGGGCCGGGAGGCGGCCGCGCCCCGACCGGGCCCGGCAGCGGAACGCGGCCCCGAGGGTAAAAGTAGCGAGCAAGAGCCAGGAGAGCTCGCTCGAACAGCGCCGGCGACTCGCGGTGGCCGAGCTGCCACCGGCTCTGCGCCATGACACCCCACTGAGGCTGACTCCTGCTGGGAAGCAGTGCGCGTAGGGGCTTGTGAAATTCCCCAGTTTCCTGCTTCCCGTAGTTCTGTTCAATGATACGAGTTTTAATTTGTTTCCTGCTTGAGTATTTTGAAGCGCTTGACGTGAAATTCCCACTTTCCGTGCTTCCCGGGCGGCAGAAGGAGCAGGCGCGGAGGTGCCCCGCGGCTCGGGGTGCCGCTGCTCAGCGTACGGAAGGCACTGCCTCCTGCTCCTTCCAGCTCCATCTCTCCTCTCTCCCAAGATAAACAATTGCCAGTGGCAATGGGACACCCAACAATGAGCTGGTTTTCCTGACAGCCTTAAAGAAGGATTAATGGAGGATTAAACTGTATTCCACGACATGCATTCTGTATTTGTGATCTGTAAATGGATACTGAACAAAGTGTGACTCGAAGGTCTTGCATTTAAAAATAAAAATACAATAAAAATACTGAATGTTCTTAAAGCATTTGTTACCTCCTGAGTGTTGCTGTACTGCCTGTACTCACAGCCCTGCAGTTTCCTTGAAGTCTACACATATTTAACTTCGATTTTGGGTTTATTGTTGTTGTTTGTTTGTTTTAATTTTTAATAGTACATTTCAATCAAATTAATTCAATAGCAAACTGTTTCCAAGAATATTCTAAGTAGGACCAGTTCTTTTATTCAGTTATTCTATAGTGAAGCAATGGTGTCAATAAAAATAGAGCAATCAAGATTGGTTTTCTTGCACTGAAGACAAAAATCTACTTACCTCTCAGCCATCTGCTCTTTTAGGATGTTCCTTGTGCATGCCCACCTTTTATTTCTGCGGAATAGTTAAACTGTACCTAAACTGTAAAAATTAATTTCTGTTTGGTAAGTTTCTCTGTTTTGATTTTGCTTGGAAAAAGAAAGTTCTACAGCAAGGCACTTCAGATTTTAAGCTGAGCCTTACATTTCACTCTAATCTGAATAGCAAGCACATAAAAACATCATTAGTGGGTAATTGGCTTCTTGGGTCTTACTGTTTCCATAGCAAATCCCTCATTTGCAAAGTATAAAACAAAGTGCTTCATCAGTTTTCATGAGTGAAATAAATAAGGAAAATGCAGCCTTGATGAGAACTATTTTGCCAGCAAGCATAACCAAGCTAGGGAAGTGCTCCCTAGGACAGGGATAGTTTCTCCTGTGTTGTTGGGGGGCTTGGGGAAGGGTTTGGGTTTTATTCCCTAGATAACTACCTGTTTTTTTCTTTATTTGCTGCTTCTGTTATTTACTCTGTCTTGAGTACAATGTGGTTTTCTGGCAGTCTACAAAGCATCTACAGCTTATTGCCAAATTGTACAAGTTCAGCGGGCATTTTGGCTTAGCACGAGCCTAGGTAACACTTCTCTTGCTATTTTATGATACATGAAGGATTTACTTCAAAGAAAAATCGTACAGTGCTAAGTGATCCATTACCATGCCCGGCACTGCTGCAATAATTATGCTCTGGAAACAAAATGTCCTGGAAATCTCAGGTCATTATGATTCTTTCAGCATCAAGTCTTCTGCAGTTGGTACAAAGTACAAGTGGTACAGACAAAATTTAACTATATTAATCCCTTTTGTTCCAGTGCTTATTCATGCTACATTTTCTTGCCAGTTAATAGAGTATCCCACATAGGTTAAAAAGCTGACTTTTACTTTAATTAAAGACAGCATAAATTAACAAATAAGGACTTGCTCACCTACTGTACAGAATTTGCAAATGCAGCTGCTTTGATTTTTCCAGGAAAACAGTATATTTATCAAATAAATAGTTTTGAATTGTTGGAAATTAAGAAGTAGCTTTGTGCAAGAAGGTTTGTTTTGAAGGAGGTGGTTTCATCTTAAAGTACTTGTTCTCCAGCTCAAAATCTTCCCTTCTGAGATACAGTGGAACTAGAAATGACAGATACTTGAATCAAATACTGTTTAAATAATAAGCAGATAGGGAATTGACTCTTAAGCAGTTAGCTGCCAACTAAACAGAAACAAACTTACATAAAAATAGCATGCAAGTTTTAATACCTGGTTATTTCAGTTTATTGCCAATATATTACTTAAGAACTGATCACTGTAAGCACCCAGTTATAAATCTAGTAGCACATACATTGACATCCTCCTTCAAACAGCTGCCTTTACTCTGGCCACAACATTTTTGCTAAGGTAAATGTCTCTCTCTCTAGGAATTTTATTGCTAATTTGCCATGAGTTCATGGTGCATGACACTGCTGAAACATGACCCGTGCTGTCATTCTTCCTTTTTGTATCCCAGATGTGTCAGTGATGGGTGGGACCTAGGGAAGAACCCACAAAGCCTATACTTCCTCTAGTCTGAGATTTTTCTGTATTTTATTGCCGATCACCACATACACACAAATGTTTTAAATTAGGCTGTGAAGTGAAAGGGTTATAAGATTGCCTAGAGACTCCAACAAATTTTCTAGCCAACAGTGCTGAATAAAGTCCATTGCTGGAACCACTGCCAAGAAATTCTTTCACACAGGCCATGAAAAGACCACCCTGCTCTCTCGATTCAGCACTCTCTGGGGCACTAATCAGCTGGAGGCTGGTTGTACTATTAGGGATGCTTGACATGTGAATCATGTTGATCAGCCTTCCCCCCTTGTCTCCTCTCTAAAGTGCAGCAAGTGAAACGTGGAGAGAAGGAGGTCAGATCCACTCTGACTGTATCAGCCTGCCTCATTCTGTCCGGGAAGTCTAGTGCAGGGAAGGGTGGACACCACCTCTGCTTGCATTTTGTTCTCTGGAGTGTTCTGTAGGCAGACATGAGTTGAATAACAACGATCTGCCATCTTTTTCCAGGGGATTCATACAGTGTGGAAATTGCACAGAGCTATATGGCTAGAGACTCCACAGAACAGATTTCCTCATGGAATGCTAACCCAGTGCAGCCCTGAGGTGAAATCAGCAGGGGCCAGGAACAAGACTCTCCCTGCTCTCACAGTAAAGCAGAAATGCTAAGCCTTTTAATTCTGAACTCAGTACTAGGCCAGCTCTACAGGTAGATTCACAGGTGCACTGCATTGCCTTCCCACTTTGAAAAATATGGCAACTGAAGAAATCCTGGCTAGAGGAGATTGCCCATGTTTTCCTGCCATCCCTGCCTGCTCCACCCAATCCACTAGTGCCTGGCAGCTCAGGGGAAAGGAGGGTGAGAGGAAAGCTGAACCAGGGAAAATAGCACTGGAGGAAATAGCTGTCTGCCCTCTACTGATGTAAGTCTTAAGCAGTGCTACAAAATTTCTGTAAATTGAAGCTGTACCCCTGCTTGAAGCTGTGTAAAGAAGAAACAAGGACTTTACATGTTAATTTTCTGTTGTTTTGGGTGATATTTTCAACAGAGCACAATAAACCTTTTGCAATAACATGCCACTAGCATCAGAGGTATTTTCCTTTAAACACAGCAAGAACTGGGGAGAAGTGAAATATCTTTTGCTAGTTCAGCTGGAGTGTCACTACTGGAACTAAAAACAGTGCCCCAGATCTGGAAGCATGACCTTGAGAAGACTTCATGTGCCCAAAATCATCTTTATTTTTCCAGCCATATCAGCTGGTTAGTAAAAGGTATTGCCTCTCCCAATAAATCTTGCTTTATTTATTGCCTTAGACAATCATAACTGCAACAACATTATCAAACTATCCGGTTAAACAAGCGTAACCAAACTCTCCTGTACATAAATATTCTTGGTTCTCAAAAGTATATTGTGAAAATGTATAGAGTAAACAGCATGGAAGAGTTTCTCTGTGTCTTACATTGCTGCATTTCCATTGCACTGCCCTGTGAGAGACCCATAAAGCTGCTGGGGCACTCTGAGTGCTGAGGCCCTGGTACGAGACAACAAGAATTTCAGTCATGGAGGGTAGCAGGCAGCTGATGTCACTGTCACTTTTTTCAGTCAACCAGAAACCAATTATCCCTGGCTGACAGGCCAAATTAAATCATCGGGTACAAGGAGATGCCAGCTATCCTCCCCTAGATTAGGTAATTGGGGCTTTGTTACACTCAGACCTGGTGCTGTTTGTTGGGCCACAGAATACACCTAAGAGCCATTCTGGTCTCTGGTCTGTCTCTCTCTCTCTTTCCATCCTTTCCATAAGCATTACTATATTTTTTAATCCCCAAGAAAAGTGTCTGCATTTTACATTAAAAATGCTAATCTTTTAATATATATAATACTAATAGATCTTCTAGCTATCCAAGTTTATAGAGAACATGAAGTTAGGAGTTCTGCCATGGAAGGCCTCAGGTGGCAGCTTTGTACTGATTTATACTTGAGATCTCAGGTTTTTATCTAGTATTCTTGCAAAGATATAGAAAGTTTTTAGCTTATACTTCTTTGGAACTTAAAGAGTGTGTAACATAGTATCAGGCTGATTTACTGAGGGGCTGTCTCACTGCACGGACTGTTTGGAGCAGAAGTGAGGCACTAAGGTGTCAAAGTCCCCTCTAGTTCAGGTTAGGACCTAGCTGTGGCCCTCCAAGGTCTTCAGGAACACATTGCTTGCAGTGACACAAGGAAGTGGTACTGAACTAGCTAGCTCATTTAAATTACCAAGGTTAAAATCTAAAATCCAGTAGAAAGCAGAATTTGGTACACAAGGTAAGATACAACTATATGTGCATGTAGAAACCTGGGTGTACAATGTGCTCAGTAGTTTTTATTGAAGAGAAAAAAAAATACACTTGCTATTGAAGACTTTTCAGAAATAGAGTATAATGCATAGAAGCTTCTGAATGGGATAAAAAATTGGAAAGCTGATGGTGGTAATTCCTTGGAAGGTTAGCACATGAAGCTGACAAATTACCAGCTATTAAAGCTTTGTGCCTTCAGAAAGTATCTGCTGTGTAATTATAAGGACAGCTAGAAGCACTCAGGCCTATCAGCTCAGTGTTTATCAAGGCTTCCCAGAGCTCCTCTCCTTCCCTTTGTGATGAACCTTGACATGGTTACAGTTGTCAGGGAACCAAACTCCATCTCTCTGCTAGAGAGGCAGGGTACTTCAAGGTGTAGGAGAGATTAAAATGCTATTCTGCACCCTCCTGAATCACTAGCCATGTGATTTGTAGAAGCTATTTGTTTTGAATTATAAAGTCAAAAGTATGTATAACCTGCAATGTATTTCCCCCCAAAGACATACAACTGCAGAAATTCAAGGATGTCTTAGTGGTAGCTGAGCTTTTTAACTGCCATTCTTTATTTGTCTGAATTTACATATTCCATGATGTATTGCCCATTTACTCACAGTCAGGATAAAAGGCTGCAGTTATGAAGTTCACGAGTCCTGTGTAACTCTGCCCACTGTTAGAAACAAACATTACATAATGAAAGCATTATATCTGTTTCTGGAGCAGCACTATAGTGTGAGAATTTCAGGACCCTGTTTTATTTTAGGTGACATTCATTATCTGTTCTCTTAATTATATTTGAATAGTAATTACAATATTTTCCTAAGAAGGTATAATTAGATTCTGATATCAAGAGGCAGACTAAAAGTACATTAATTAGGCTTTGAGGCCACTATTAAAAACCTGGAGCAAAACAAAAGTGCTTCCAGTCAAAAAACCAAGCACACAACACAGAAAAAAATGTTTTAAGCAAAAAAATAATACAGAATTAATTCTGCATTGTTAGCAATCCAATGCACATAAACAGCCAGCTTGTACAACAATGGCTATAGGAAAGTTAATTTTAAGGAATGATACTAAATAATGTAAAAAACCTAACAATTAAATCACAACTGAGTTAGTAAAATGTCTGTATAAATAAATGCAGTAGCAGGAGAAGAACTTCTTGTAGTCATTCCAAAGTAAGCATAACCCTATGAAATAATCCCATAACAATCCCCTTGTAACAATCACCTTCCCAAATGAAAAAATGAACCAATCCCACTTGCTGCCTGGGGTGGCACTGGAGCTAAACCCCTTTCAGTGAATGTGGTACACTATGATTGATTGTACATGTCTCTTTTGGTGTAGTTAGTTGCTATCCCAAGAGTAATGTTATTTGGAAAGAAGCATTCATTTCCAATAAAAAGAGCAGAGGGGGAGAACCAGTTTGTAAATTAATTTCCTTTTATTAGGCAAACCTGACAGAGCACTGTAGCCTTCAAAAGGCTACTTGCTTTCCTTCTGGAGCCGTTATGGTTGCTCATTCTTTTCTGTGGTTGGATTTTATACCACCCCTCTGTTTGTCAACCTCAGCCACAACAACCATGGATGTTTTTAGTGCTGTTGGGTTTGCTGTGGCAAAAGGGCTGACAGGAACTTGGGTGCCTTTACATGCTGAAGATCTGATATTGCTTTTCTTCTTCTGAGTGGCTTTTAAATTCTGTTTCCACTAGTGCATGTTGTTTGAATCAAGAAATGTAGAAGAGACTTCAAAGTAAATCTGGGAGTGAGATTGCTTTCTTCTCCTTTGAAAATATTTTTCTTTTTCTGAACTAAACTACAGATTGGAATCTTTAATATTTGTTTATTACCTTGAAAATATGTGGTATCAGAAGTGCCTTGGATTAGTTGAAAGGTTTGATTGGAGGAATCTTAATTTATGTTTCAAACTTTTCAAAACACCTTATTTTACTTGGTCAAAGGAAAAAAAATAGCAAGAAGGCAATAATTTTAAAATTGCCAAAACTTCTTTTTCAGCAATTTTTAAATAAAATATGCTTTAAAAAACCTCACAACTATACACACACACATACAACACAGAGAAAAATAAAGTACAAAACTTCACCCTCTTCCTTCTGAAAGACTTCAAAAATTTCTGGCCAGCTTCACTTCAAAGACCAGGTGGTTTAGAGAGACCACCATCTAACTCTGAATTTGTGCTCAGTGTTGGGAAAAGGGCTCTCACATTTAAATGTCATACAGCACAAAACAATTGTACTTAATTTTGCTTATGATAAATGTGAGTGGATAAATTCACCTGTTATTGGTAGAGAACATGGCAAACTTGCATCAATTTGGCCAGATAAAAAATTTTTCTTTCCTGTCTTGAATTACAAGTATAACACCTATTTGCAGAATTACTGTGGCTTGTGACACAAAGAGGAATATGGTTCTAAAGACATGCCAAACTGCTAGAGAGTGACACTGAGTGAGCACAAATCGAGCAGTCTGTTATTTCCATAGCTTCTAATGGAGGGAAGAGCAAATACAGTATATCTTGCATGCCCAGCCTTCAGAAAGTTAATTCTGTTTCTTGAACACTTGTGATTGCCATGCCAGAATGGAATTTGGTATCATTCGTGTGGGTTATTGCTTTCCCAGCTTATTTAAAGACAGTGTTATCGAAGGACGTGTTACATTAATCTACTTCACCAAATTAATACTGAAGTCTGACTTTGCTGCTGCAGGAGTCAAGGGGCCAAGGTTAACATGGCTCATGTTTATCCATTCTTCAGTGGTCAGATGCTGCCAGAGACTGTTTCATTCACTCCAATTAATCTTACTTTGGACGAGTGAGCTGTATGAGCTGTGTCTTTAGACCACAGACCATTTAGCAACTTGCAGGGCTTCATTTCTGAAAGAGCTCATCATTTGCCATTCTTCAGGCACGTGAGTCGTGCCCATAGGTTTAGCTGGGGACTAAAATCTCTCAGAAGTGCTGTGGGGGTGTGGAGCTTCTCATCACCCCGTCACACCAGTGGCAAGGTCCTCAGTTTTAAGTGCAGTTGATGCTAATAGGAAATCATACCCTGGCAGCATGAGGAGATCCTGCAACACATACAGGCCACGCTGCTGTGGGGATTTCTTGTTTGCTACTGCAAACACTTCTTTTTTTTAAGCAATTTGCTTATAGTCAAGGCACTGAAGATGCAGTTTGACAGCAAAATCTTGTTTCCCTGATAATGATAATTACATTTGAAGTGCTGGCTTAGAAATTCTTGTATCCCAGAAACTCTCAGATTTAGAAGTCTCAGTCTCACAAAACTGTATTTGGTGAATGTTGGTGCTAAGGTCAAATCTGGGCGCTAAGACCAGAGGTCTCAGCACCTGCCCATGGACAACAAGCATATTCACCCAGGCTTTCAGTGTATTGGAAGAACTTACTATAAAAATGCCATAAAATAAAAAAAGGAGAAAAAACCAAGAAAAATATAGAGGATATACAGGAAAATGGAAAGCACTGCATGAAGTTCAACCTATGCAAAGATCTCAGCTTGCCCACACACAAAAATTAAGATGCAGTTCAGCAAGAAACCACCTGGTGATTTGAGGGGCTCTCTGGACACTGGAAGAATATAAGTCAACTACAGTAGTAATGTCTCCTCCTTCCCCCTTTCACATCCAACATGATGCTTGGAGGTCAAACTGTGCCCCCCATCCAGGGGTGTTTTCATTTCACTGGCATTGGAACATGGTGACATCACATACATCATCATCACCAAAGTCAGCATCACCACCAATGGTTGAAGGAGGTGTGAAATAATCAAAATCAGCACAAGTTTGGAAGCCAGAATATTTCATTTTACCTGGTGAACAATGTAATTCAAACTGACAAACTTTCAGGATTTAGTTCAGTACAAAACTGCAGCCTTTGAGAAAGGCATTGGCATTAAGATGAATGCTGTCTTCCCCAATCTTAGCAGAAACTTGAAATCCCTTTGGGGCACCTACCACTGCTTATTGTTCCCATAATATTATCTAATACTTTAACACAGAGGCCAAGATTTCCAAGAGGAATTTAGTGCTTGCCACGATCTACACCAAGACACAGCAGAGATGCCTTCAGGAAATTTTGCTTTGTGCTTTCTGGAAGTCACATCCTTTAACTGAAAACCTGCAAATCCAGGAGATCCAGATCGTCAGATGCTTTTCAAAACCTTGTCACACTCAATACACAATGACTGAATACAGAAGAGGGGAAAAATTATAAGGGATATTAAGAGATCATGAAAAATTAAGAAACTTCTGTATTTGCCTGTTACAAAAGTTTTATTTTTTGAGTGTTATGGTGTTTTGCATTGTATATTTAACTACCTCAAAATAATTTATCACTGCAAGTACAGTGAAGAAAACCAGAGTAAGAATTAGTTTTGTGTCCCTCAGCCCAGTGCTTGGCCTGTGAAACCAAGTATGTTGTCACCTTTCTCTATTTGCAAAGACCAAAATTTAAACAATTTTGAGTTTTAGAAGCATCTCCTCCTTCCCAGCCTCTCCACTTGACTGTAGTCATCATCCTGCCCTATCCCCAGGACAACTGCAGTGTTTAGCACAAGTAAAATACTTACATGCAAAGTGTGTGTTAAAATCAAGCATATTTGGTTACTAATCCTGCCTTCCTGAGTCTTGCCTTTCTCCTCCTCTACACTGTTGCCTGCTGGAATTGCTGGGTCTGAATTCCTTCTAAAACTATTTTCTATTGATCAGATGAAATCATGCTACAAACCTATGTCAATCTTTTCCAAATATCATTGAAACTGTGGCAGAACTATACAACTATATCCCCTGTAACAGATGGGATTTTTAATTTAATTCCAATACTTTCATATTTAGGTCTTTCTGGTTTGTAGTATGAGTTACCTCACTCTGAAAGAAATTTTAAAAAGAGAATTAGAAGAGGATTTGTAAAACTGTTAAGATGTCTAGTCTGCTGAAGTGAAAAGCACAGAGGGAAAAATAAATGTACAACCCATTTAGAACTTAATATATCAGTGCTTTTGTAAAAACACAATTTGCCTCATTTTCTCAAGCACTCTATAACCCTGGCACTCACAGGAAGCTTATTGGTACAGACAGAAACTTCCTGATTAGACGGTTCATTAGCAGCAAGGTACAGAATACTAATTGCCAATTTTCATCTGCATTGACAAGGCCTGACCTAGAATTCATCTGATTGAAATTGCTTCCCTGGTGATGCCTCTTGCTTCCCTGCTTCCTGACCCCAGCTTTCCAGCTACACACAATATGATAAAAACATGTTATTCCACAAAAATTCATCAGAGATAAGAAAATGTGAGTCACACACTTTATTGACTTCTGCAGGCCCCAGGGGAATCCTGTCCTGCCTTGCACAGCCATTTGTTTTGCCTGCCTATAGGTAAAATACTCAGGAGAGACTTCATAGGAAAACCAAAACAGCTGTTATTGCTCCCACTATTTCTATCACATCCAAAATTAGGTCTGTCTGAGAAAAATCAGCTCAACACTCCTGTAATCTTTGGTTATATTTGTATTTTAGGTTGGCATGTAGAAATCCCTCATTACTCAGTAAGAAAGCGGCTACCATGGGAATCAAAAATGTAGTCATAATTTCAAAAATGTATTACATTTAAGAAAGCAATATGCTTGGCAGGTCTTGCAAAATAATTTTACATTTTCAGATAAAGCCCTTTAGTTTCATAAAAACATTAGTAATCTGAAAATAGGCAGAACCAACAGGTCATGCTCTGGTGCTTTACTTCGGCTGAGAAAAACATAAAAGGAGCACAGCAAGAGTTCAAAACGCCAAATATTTGTACATCCTAATAAAAAGGAAAAGAAAGCTCAAAGGAAATAACATTTATAGACTGAGAAGTTAAATATAGTCATCAGATATTTGTCTCTGGAAAAGTATGGGCCAAAGGAGATTCCAGTTCCCTCTTGCCCAGTTCTTTTGTGGGCAAAAGAACTTATCTTTGCAAGCCTTGCAGGAAATCAATGCAATCAGAGTTGTTCTTGTTGCAAAGAGGCTAATTAAAATGCAACTAGATCTATAGTGGTTTTGTTAATGAGGTAAACAACTTCCTCTTACAATACAGCTCTATCTATGAGACCTTTCAGCCATCCCTTATTCACATTGGTTTATCCATTGCCTTGGTTTGTCCTCCTGTAATTACCCAAAATGAAACAAGCTGAAGAATAAAATTATCTATCAGTTGTTCAAAGAAGAGGTACATAAAGTACCATAAACAGGAAGATGATCTGGATGACTTGGTCAGATCAATTGTTCTAGGAAACTCCATCATCCTCAGTTTTCAATAAATACTTCAGAATGTATTTTAATGCCCAAACCAGAATGTCAGACCAGAGTGACTTCATGCTTGAATGCTCCATAGTTTTTTATAAAGCTCTCCCACTGGTGAACTGGGAACACCAGTGAAATTTAGAATCCCAGTTTCATCCCTGATGATATTCAGCAAGAACTTAAGAAAAGATACACACAAGAAGCACCATTGAATATGAGTAAGAAAATGAAAGACCCTAGGGAAAATCAGGGACTATTTTAAAAATAGAGGCTTTCTGCATTAGGTTTGCAGAACTGAGGACTGAGCTAATATAGGCTGGAGCTTGTGCAGGAAATATAATCTATAGGAAATCTCTATATTCAGAGAATTGCAGGAATATATGGTGGGAAGGGATCACCTGCTCAAAGCACATCTAGTTTGAGCAGGTCGCAAAGGGCCACTGTTCAGCTGAGTTCTGCATATCCAAATCCTCGCCAGGGCAAATGTTATCTTCAGCTCAGTCACTCTTCCACTCCTCCATGAAATTACCCACCTGTTCCTGACTATTACCAGTGCCTTACTTGCCAGTGAACAAAGGGATTAAAAAAAAAACAAAAAACTTCAGGTTAGTCAGCATCAGGCATTTTGTAAATTCACATCTTCCACTTGCCAGATAATTTTACACTTTACATGAATCGCTTAACTATTCTAATTTCTGTTCATTTTGTAGCTTACTTTAAAACTACCAAAACATTGGAAAAGAAGTGCCAATTACTTAGGAAAATCACCCGTAAATATATTTGACCAAGAAGGCACAAGATGGCATCAATAAAAATTGCACTTTAAATTGGAGCAACATTGAACAATCAGAAAGCATGCCTAGCAGTGCGAAGCAGAAGATACACAATTAATTAGTACTGCTGTCATCTGAAAATTGAAAACACTGCAAGCAAAAGATGTTAGATAATGAATTTAGTTGAACAGAGGTGCATAAAATGTCTTAGAAGAGATGACACTGACTAGTGTAGTCTGATACCACGCCACTCTGCAATTTTTGCATGGAGGCAATCAGAACAGAAAAGACAGCAGTGAAGTGAAAAACAAATGACAAACAAACCCCTTTTCCATGAGAAAATGGCATAGCCTTTGACTTTTGTGACTGCAGGATCTCATCAAAGCTAAGCTGTACTGAGAAAGCATGGAAATTACATTTAGATGTCATGTTTAACTGTGTACGAATGATATGCATGCAGAAATTCAAGCCTCCTCCTGTAGGCAACTTCAAGGAATTAGGGCAGTGATAAGTTAATTTAGTCTATTCCCCATTAAATTCTGGGATATGAATAGCTCACAAAAAAGAAGAAACATTTGAAAAAAGGCATTGGGAAATGCAGAGCTAAGTTTCAAGCAGGTTGAAAAAAGCAGCTCTTTTGGTTATTCTAAAAGTGATTACATTTTAATAACTTTCCAAAGACCTAGGAGGTGTTTGTATACTTCCTGTATGTTTTGTAATTACCACAGAGTTACACAATATTTAATTCCAATGTCAACATATGTGTTAACACAATACATTTAAGTTCTCAGATTGGTGGCATATCCTCATATCTGAGAACTCCTGTTTCCTTAGAGTACAGATTTTACAGGTACTTGTGTATTTTTCATAAAAATATCCAGATTTAATATATGTGGCTGTTTTCTTGAAATACTTATCATATATTCCTCAGAACTGAAAACTTTGTATTTGCTTAAATTTGGGGTCTATCTTTCTGAATACTCACAGCATTTTTTTTCAAATTGACTAGAAAATGAATCCAGAAAATATTGTTGTTCTAAGCAGGTTATATGCTGACAAATTTAAATAATAATACACTTAAAGCAGGCAATCAGCACTAAGCTAAACTGCATAATTTAGCCTGACAAAGAATTCCCTGATGGCAGTGGTATTTTCATGCTCACGTTGTAATGATTATATATCTTACTGCATAATTTCAAACAGAAACAAAGTAGACAGATGGCAAGGAGAAGAAAACATCCAAACAACTACAAATGTAAATATAAAAGAAAGGGGATTACAAAAAGTGAAAGAGCTGAAAACTACAATTAGCCATTTAATTATATTTAATTTGATAGTTATCTAAGTACTTTCCACTAGGACCCCTATTTATCATAATGCTCATAGCCCATGACATTTGGCCAGGAAATCCAGCCTGGGAAATCCATCAGAGAAGTCAGAGCTGGTGAGCAGAGCAGGGGGGCTCAGGGGAGTGGGAGGGTGGAGGCTTCCTGGGAAGCAGATGATAGAGCTGCTTGGACTGCTGGTGCCAGGAGAAGGGAGAGAGGGTCTGGAAAGGTGTGCCACAGGGTCAGCAGTGAGTGCAGCTACACGTAAATGAGATGGGAAAGAAGAAGGAGCTTTGCTGCAGGAGAAATTTTTAAATTAATCAGTTCACTGAGCTTAATGAGTGATGTGAAAGTACCTACCTTTAATTTATAATTAAACAGCTTTAGTGAATTAATGTTGGCATCAACAGTCTGCTCCCTACTCATCTGAGGCCTTCAGCATATACTTGACTTTCAGCTTGTACTTTGTTCAGTTAAGTGTACATGTAAAATAAAACTCAGTATCAAAGGCTTCCTGAACTGGGGATTAACATCCTGCTGAAGTGGGGAGGACAAACACAGTAACAAATGTATTGAGTGTTACCTGTTTGACAGTAACATAACGTAGCAATGAACAAGCAGATTTTTCAGGCTGTTCCCGGGCTGGGGAATGCCTGGATTTTCACTGAGGCAAGGAGGGTAAGTGCCAAGAGCCAAGGACCAGGAGGACTGGTAGAGATGAAGGTGGTGGAAGGAGGAGATTCACTGCCAAACAGGCAGCTCATCTCTGTCTTGGCCTCAGAGCCAGAATGGTGCCGTGGCACTCATTGCTGTGGACACACAGACTGGGTGCGTGAGGTGCCAGAGGGCCAGAGTTTGTACTGGATCATGGTATGAGTACAGCTCCTGGGGCTGCTGCTGTGTGCCCTCGCCTTCCCTTCTGCTAGGGCAGGAACAGGCTTTCATCTGTGAACAAAGCTGCGATCCACAGATGAGGCACTGGGCACAGACATTGCCTGGGAGCGCAGGGGTGTGGAGCCAAAGGGGCAGCTGGGGAAGGCTCCCGAGTACAGGCAGGCTGATGGCACTTCATATCAGCTGTTTAATACCAGCCCTGGCTAAACCAAATGGAGTCCATGCCCTGCTGCCATCCCCTCCTCTTATCCATCCTGCTGTGACACCTCCTGGTCCTGTAAGTGACTGGTTCCTCCATGAGCAGTTCAAGATTGTAACAACCTGATGAAGCTCAGAGGTCCTGTGCCAGCTGGTAGGAGCATGCTTTTTAGTCACTCCAGTGTAAACAACACCAAAAAAAACCAAAAAAATAATACTGAGGAAGAAAGCGGGCTAACATCTCACTAACTAAAAAGACTGAGAATGTTTCATCTTTTCACTTCATGTGCTAACGGTGTAATATAACAGAAACAATTCAGAAAACAGAAAGTGTTTGTGAGCCGGCTGTGCAAGGAAACGTCAAGTGTTTGCACTGTGGATTAGGAGAGCCGCGTGGCGGGGTTTGGTGGAGATAAGAGCGCTGAGGTTTGGGCACTCCGGGCGGCCGTGCCGTGGCTGCGCTGCGGGGCAGGCAGGCAGAGCAAAGCAGGGCAGGGCAGAGCAGAGCAGAGCAGGGCAGAGCAGGGCAGGGAAGAGCAGAGCAGAGCAGAGCAGAGCAGGGCAGGGAAGCGAAGAGCAGGGCAGAGCAGGGCAGAGCAGGGCAAGGCAGAGCAGGCAGAGCGCACCATTCATCCCCCAGCACGGCCGGGGAGAGACTCCAGTCCAGCTCCCACACAAATCTGCACCGGGTTTGAAAAATCACTCGGACCTGCCGAAGTAAAACCTAAAGAAGCACAACAGCCTCTTGAATCGAAGGCTGCAGGTTTGCGGGGAGCAGGCTGAGGAGGGGCACGGGCAGAGATGGCTCGTCGGGGGCCGGGTGCCCCGGGTGTGCTCTTAGCTTCAGACATGAGGAGAAAGCAGTGAGGATCAGCACCAGCCCTTTGGACAACAGGCAACTCGGCAGAGGATGTCCTATCAAGATGAATATGGCTCATTCAAGAATTTACTCTCTACTCATCTTCTACCTCAGTTTTTTGCTGCTCATCCATTTAAAAAGTAAGATTTGCACTTTTTCTTATTGTTCTGACATGTCCTCTGGGGAGATGGTTAGACATGCACTTCTAGCAAAAAGCTTGTGTTGTCAGAAGGCTTTAAAAATTTGATGGAGATGCCAAAAAAATTTGGTCCGTGAAACTAAGTTGTATGAACTCGACTTGGAGGTTGTTTTTTTTTTTTAATAATGAACAAAAACATTTTGTTGCTTCGCATATTCAAGGTACAGCAATAAATTATTTTGCTAAAACTATTTTTTGATACCATTCATTCAGTAAACCTAAACATTTTTAATTTAAATCTAGACTAATTTACCCTCTGCTTAAACTGTTCATGTTACGTTTTTCAGTAGTATTGCTTTATCATATACACTTTTTAAACTACAGCCTCTAGAGAAAGAAGTTATTAAACAACTGTGATGTATTTGGTGTTGTAAAATATGTCCATTATGAGGGAGCATGAAAGTCCAACTACTTTTATAGAGAAAAAATGTTCTCTGCAAACTTCCACATAAACAGAAGTGTGCAAAATAGAGGAAGTCGCAATGGGTTTCCTTGATAATTGTATCAGATGGCTGAGAGTAAATACAAGCCAAGGAGGCTAAATGGCCTCAGCTGGTGATGCTGCTGTGTGTGTGTGAAAAGCAGCAGCTCTTGAACATGTTTAAAACGAAGATCTGCAGGATGTGTGCCTGAGGAGGCTGTTTGATTTGTGTCTGTTGCATGTGAATAGCAATAACACAAAGCTTTGAGCAGCTGCCATTAAACAAGAAGACTTGGCATTAGCGTTCAGTGTTTTGTAATCTGGGTCACCTTCTGTTGCTGCATCACTCAAATTGTTACTTGGACAGTTTACAGCCCAACATAAATTAAAGACTAAAAAGCAAACAGATGCAGTTGAGTCAACCAGAACTGAAAGAAAAAAATCCCACACTTGAAAATATAAGAAAAATACAGAATGTCATAGAAACATCATTTTATGCTAGTAATTTTCTTTTTGGGGATGTACTAATGTGAATCAGGGAAACCAAAGTGCTTTTTCTAAATTAACTCACAACAGGACATACCCTAAAAAAAAATAAGAGAGAGACTGGACCTTTAACTTCCACAAAGCAATTTTCAAAGTTTACATCCTGTAGGAGGAACAACCAGAAAGTCTCTAAGACAGAGTCTTCTATCTAAGTAAAGAAAAGTAATAGTAGTGTTAATTAAGAAAATTTCATTTTTTCATGAGGCAGGCAAATCAGAACAAAATACAAAAGCTTTGGGAACAGGAATTAAAAATTAAGTTCTTATAAATTAAGAAGGTCACATGAAGAACATAATGCAGAAAGAGACCATTGCTAGAATGAAAACAAGAAAAAAGCTCTCAGGACTCAGTTTAAAGAAAGAAGATAAATACAAGTTTTGGCTTTCACCTCGGGTGAGGATGCCAAAGGCAAGGAAAGTAATTGTGTGTCATTTTCTGAAATGGAAAAGTCCTTAGCCCACTTAACTGGGATGTGGCATGGGTGTTCTCTGGGTATGGCCATATGGCCAGTCTCAAGTAAAGGGCTTTTCAGTCTTGGAGAACTTTCTCAGGTAGAACTGTGGCTGTTGCCACAGTGGGATATAAATTGATATCCCAGGATGGAGCAGCTGCATTGGGAACCAGAATCAGGCTCAGGACCATACCTCTCTATCTGTCAGTGCTGTGTATTTAATGATCTTGAGAGGTGTTTTCTCTTTAGAAAGCTTGTACTCCATTTGAAACTGCTAACAGTTTCTGTTAATAAAAACATAACTGTGAACAGATAAGACAGAAGTAGAAGCAGGACTGACTCCAATTACTTCTCTACTTAAAAATTAAAGCTGAGAAAGACAGAAAAGCTGAGGATAAAATGGAACAGAGGTGACTGATGATATCTATAGAAGTTGTATCAGCCATTATATTTTTAAAATCAGTTTACTGGATTTGTATTCTCCCAAAGGATTCTAATCTTAGGTCCTGCTTAAAAGCAGAATGTTCTTTATAACTATTTATTCTAAACAATTTAGAAAATAAATAGTATTTAGAAGCCATGAACTCTGTATGCAAGCATTCAATACAAGTTGGGTTTGTCTGGCATTTTGTGAACATCATTTGTTTCTACAAATCATAACAAATGAACTACTCACAGAAAATTAATCTGGGGGCATCCAGAGATGCCCAGCTTTGCATGAGGAGGGACCAAGAATCGTTAGGTACAACAGGTGACAGGAAGCATGTCCCAAGTCCAGAACAACACTGATGATTCATTGCTAGCATACTATTGTCTAACAGGAATTACAAGCATGAAAATGTGGGCAGGGAATTGCTTATGAAATAGAGGAAAAGAAATTCTGATAAATACAGGTATATTTACACATCAGATTTGGAAGTGATTCTGCATGAAGTCAAGTTCAAAATATTTTCATTCATCATTCAAGTACTGATTTTTTTAACAAGTTTTACAATGGATTACCTATCACTCCTGCAGAACTATCTTCCTTTTGGGAAAAATACAGACAAATATTTTACGGTCAAAAACTATTGCCCATATAAGCTGTGGATGCCCCATCTCTTGAAAGGGTTCAAGGCCTGGTCTAGTGGCAGTTGTCCCTGCCCACAGTAGGGGTGTTCAAACTAGATGATCTTTAAGGTCCTTTCTAACCCAAACCATTCTGTGACTCTATTTTTCTCCATTTTAGTGACCTTTCAGCAGAGCTGAAAAAATGTATTATTTACTTCAAAATCAATGCTTCATTAATTGTTCAAATGTTCATAAATTAAGAATGGAAATTCATTTGGGATTGCTGTTAATGTGAGCAAAATATCTGAGCTTTACTTGCAGCCTTTTTCTACCCCTCTGAGATGCTGACACTATGCAATTTTTCCCTGTGGACAAGAGCTCTTAATTTCACACAACTATTCCCATTACTCACAAAACTTCTAATTACTGCTTAATTACTGTGTTAGGCATAAAGCTCTGGTTATAAAGAGATTTGTGGTTTTGCTCACACTGCTTATCCCTCATGCACACCCGGCTGATGTAAGGAGCTTTCCAGCAAAGTCTTGTTAGTGTGGTTTGATGAGTTCACAGCCCATTCGGCAGCTCCTCATTAGCCCTCCGTGGAGCTGAGCCTGTCAGAGCTGCACTCAGCACTGAGCACCAGCAGCCCTGCAGCCCTGCCTCCCTCCTGGATGTCACACATGGCATCTGGAGCACAGCAAAAATGAAACATCCTTCAGATGTCTGCCATCATCTCCAGTAAGTTAAAAGCAGCAGCTTCTAGACACAGTTGTGCTGGGTTGGGGTTTTTTTCCCTTTTCGTGTATATATTTTATTATGAATAACATCTCCATCTCTGGAATGAAACTAAATCTTAAGAATGAAAACTAGTAGCCCTGAAACTTAAGAAAAAGGCAGTAACTTCTGCAAGATAAATGTGTAAAAGTGACATTAAGAACATCCCAGCCACAACTGTACTTGAACCACTCAGTTCAAATTGTTACAAGGAATCTTTAGGGTGCTACACCTATCATTCCAAGAGCAAAGGATAACAGGTTACAGACCCCTCTCTGCTGTGTGCTCTCTAACTTGGGAACTATCACCACTGAGAAACTGTGGGGATTAAACATTCCCTCACATCCCATTTTGTCACTCAGAAATTACAGTGCAAGATATCAGCTTCTTCAAAAATTTACCCCTCAAATGACAGTGATTTTGGCTATACAGGACAAGCCATTGAACGATCTGTTCACAGTCACGGGGCCAAAAGGGAATTCTGCAGCAAGGACAGATCAATCTCTGTAAGCAGGTTGTTTGTGACTAATGACCTATTAGGAAAGAGTCTGAGGGGCAAGAAAGGAGGTTGTGCAAAAAGGTGTTTTATCATTCATGCTTAACCAGCAGCAGAGACCTCACACAGATCTTGAAACACTGGTGTATGTTATCCTGTATCCATGATAATGGACTGGAGAAACTGAGGCTGGAAAGTTAATTTAATACAAGCAGAGGATATAAACCTAATGTTTTAATATATACATAAACCTTTCAAAGGTGTCCCCACACAAAGTTTGTCTATCTCTCTCTCTCTCTCTCCACAGTTTTTTTGTTCTCCCTGTTACTTTGACAAACCTAAAGCACTAGGGAGTCTTTTCTTGCGCAAATCTCTACACCTTTTCCTCTTTGTTAGAGGAAGCTCAGAAAAAAAAAAAAAAAAAAAACCCCAGTGCTGTTTAGAGAGTGCTCAAATTTTGATGGCCAAATTGGGCACTTCCCCACTGAAAAGTTACAGGGAAAGGCAAATATTTTGCTGCTGTGTGCTGACAGTAAAATGACTTGTAAGACACAAGAGAGCAATCAAACCACTGTTCAGTACTGGCTGTATCCACTTTTGAGTGCTGCTGTGAGCACGAGAGAGGCAATTAGGAAAATGCTGGAAAGGGACAGCAAAAATAGGAAGACATTTAGAAAGATGTGCCCTCTGAGAAAGGGTCACAGGAAGAGAAGCCTGAGGGAAGACATGATTACAGTCTTACCTCCACAAACGAGAATGGCAATCAAGGATGGTGATGAGATCAGTTGCTCCCTGTCACCTCTAGAAGGGCAGGCTCTGGAAAATAATAGATTCCATGTACATCAGGTAAGATTTGTGTGAACTTTCCCAACTGAAGGACAATTAAGCCACTATTTCAGAACTTTTTAATGAATGGGTTAGATAAATATCTGCCAGAGATTGTCTAGACTGCTGTCTCACAGCTGGTGTTACACAGACCCCGGGCAGTCAGCACCACCCTGGGGGATCTGTGAAGGTCTCAGGGGACAGAGCCCCAGAGAGGCACAGGTGGGGACTTGCCCCAAGGGCTGTGGTGGCACTGAGGCTCCGGGGCAGCTCAGGAACAGCTCTGGGGCAGGGTGAGCAGATGGCTCCCTTCCCTTCTGCACAACTGGGGATTATGTGCTGTGCAAAACAAAGGCAGCCCTGAACTCAGCCCCCCGTGTTGCAGCAAAACCAGAATTGTTGCCTAAATTTCAGTGAGAAAATAGTTTACTCTCATTCTTTGAGACATCAAGACCTCTTATTTTTTGGTACCTTAGACTTAAAATAATAAGCACTTTGGCTACTGAAAGCACTGATTACAATGAGAACAGAATAGAGATCATGTAGTTTGATTTCTGGCTTTTGGAGTGAAATCATTTATATTTTTACTTACATTTTGAGCATACTTGATATGTTGATAGTGTGATGCAAGAAAATATAACTAATGAGTGGATTATCAATATAAAAATTTTCATGGTCAGAAACCTGAAAAGGAATGGAAAACATGGATTGCCAGCTTCTCACTTCATATAAAAAAGCAACGCAAGACTGGAACTTACTGCACAAAACCAAATAGCAGCAGATTCTTAGGAAACTATTCTAACTGGCCATTCTGGATATAGTGCAACAAATTAACACTGGAGTAGGAGTTCTGCTTCATCTAAGAGAAGTTTAACATTTTGTTTTGATGGCAGCAAAAATTACTTTATGGAATATTAAGGTTTAAATATATATATATCCAGCCAGCTACAAAGCAGTAAATAAATAAGTACATAAATAAGTCTTAGTCCATGTCACTTAACTTTCTCTAGTAAGTAAGTTAAAGAAATAGCAACCTAAGTGCCTTTGATTCTGCCTACAGGGATTTGCAGCCAAAGACCTCCCAGGGATACTTCCACTTTTGGATTTGTTTTTATAATTCATATTCCAACATTAAGAAAATCTTTTAGACAATGCCTCAATCTCTAGGCAAACTTGAGTATTCCCTTTGCTCTTTGTGGTGGCCCAAAAATGAAAAAAAGGTCCTGATATTTACATTTTCTAAGAGAAGCCTTTAAAACTAATTGACTCATCTGGAGCAAGGAGATAAGTGATACATATTATTTCCCAGATTGATTCCACAGATTAATTTGTTGGTGTTAGGGACTGACACGTTTTGTCAGTTCTCACTGTACTTCTCTGTTTCCCCAGCCATTACCAGTGCTGTATGGTATGAAAGCCCTCTCACACCAGCAAACAGCAAAAAAACCCAACAGCCCAGATAAACCCTTTTCCAATGAGATTCTTATCTTTACTTCATATTGATTATATCTTACTCACCCATAAAATGGGTCAAGAGGAAGCTGCTTCCATCTTTTGACAAAGACTGCAGCTGACAGGGCCTCTGGGCGGGCACCACGCCGCTGCCACTGCAGCTCTGCAGGGCTCCTCCAGGCCCAGCAAAACGTCCCTCTCCAGGCATCAACAAAGCAAGGCTGCTGCAACTTCAGGGTTAGGGCAGCTTCTGCCTGCCTGGAATCTTATCACTGGGGACAGAAATCAGAATATTTCAAGGGCTAAATATTTCTGTGGGTAAATAAAAAGGGGCATGGGCTGCTAACCCGTTACAGTGCTCCCTCTCCAGCAGCTAAGGATCAGGGCACTTGCCTGGTGCATCCTTCTGTGCTGGGAAATGCTGTGCCTGAATAATTGTGGCCTGGGTGGATGCTGGCAGGCAAGGGGAGAAACTCCTTGCTTCTTTTTACTGCTCTTGCTTGCCTGCCCAAGGCTGAGCACACTGGCAGCCTAGCCCCTTAAACTTTTCCTTGAATAATGAGACAGACAAAACATCTTTATCTGCATTAGTCAGGGGCTTTGGAGACAGGACACATTCCTTCAAAGTGCACTCAATCACAGGGATTGAGATCAAGGCTGTGAGTAAACAAACAAAACTTTGTACCCCTCCCTTAGAGCTCAGCCATGGACACAATGGCCTGACAGTTCCTTTGCTGAGGTTTCTGAGAGGTACAACTATGTTCCTGTACTGTGGTGCTACCAAAGGCTGACTGTCCCCTGAAATAAAGGCCAGAGATGCTCTAATTCACATCCAGACTGCCAGGGAGGCTATAGGCAGCATGAGAGGCAGCGTACACTGGCCACACTCTGCCCTTGACAGTTCCAGTCTCCCTTGTTGGGGTTTCCAACAGGATGATACAGAACACTTCATTAGCTCTTTCTTCCACAAGAAGGGCCCTAGCTCTGAATTTGACTGTGACACATTTCTTTGCTTCTTTGATTGTGAGCTGGAGGAGTTTGAAAACAACATAATTTGACAGGAAGCCAAAGCAAGCACGCAGAATGATAGACAGTCATCAGTCTGCAAGGATCCAAGCAACTGCAATTTAGGTAACCTGCACTGACAGATTACTCACAGCAAGGAACCCAAAACTCTCACTGTAATAATGTAGCCTTGAAAAGATATCTTTATACAGCAGTAGCTTCAGAGGTGTTTAGCCAAGCTTTGTAGCAATTTGTAGGTGCTTCCAAAGCAGGGGCGGTACCTCTCCTGGTATGGCAAACCATCCCTGAGTCTGAACACAGTGAGGGTCCACACAGCTGAGAGATCAGGCTCTGTTATCTGCAGTGAACAGCCTGCAGTGTAACTCACCACCCTCCCAACAGCTGGAAAGAGAGCCCCTGAGAGAGTGTCTGAAGGAATACACATCACCTTGCTGCTCCTTGGGAATCAGCTCCTTCCTGCTGCAGGAAGGGTGCAGCTGTGCTGGCTGTAAGAAAGGCAAAAACACTACAGAGGTCTGATACGGTGTAAAGAAATCCTAACTGTGCCTGCTCTTCTCCAACAGCCCCTTAATTTCCTTTGATAACCCCATAAATAAGATACAGAGAGAGGAGGCACCAATCTTGTGAAATAAGCAAACAGAGGCTGCATAACAAAAGAAATGTGTAATGCCAGCGAGGAGAAGCCAGGGAATGGCCCTGATGTATCAGAGATTGCATTAGAGCTATTAAATGGGATGAAAAATATGCAAGGCCCTTGTAAGCACTTTTTTTCTCTGTTCAATCTTAAAAGAATTCTGGAAGCCAGCCTCCACTGATTCTTACCATAAAATGTAGGAAAATATGAAAAATGTGTTTGTGGAATGATAATCCAAGCCTTTTTGATCCCTGTCTGTAGATATATTTGGAGCAGAATGCAAGTAGGTGCCTCTGCAATGCAGCTGCAAAAAGCAAATATCTGGCCATCATTTTGTAGGACTCACCAATTCAGTTTTTCTAACTAAACCCATCCCTTCTGTCTTATTAAATACAGCTGACATTTGTAATTCAGGTTGTAATACTAATGGCAATGAACATTTTGCAAGCCTCAATCCTTGCAGAAATGCCCTCAGTTTGATATAACAAGAACTATCCGTTCTGTTTTCTCATGAGTATGTCTTAAATGTCTGATTCAATTTAGTCTAACATCTTCCCATTTTGGAGCGCATGGAAAAGTGCAAGAAGATTAAAGTTACTAAAATCAATTGCCATTTTCACATTCTAAAGGCTATTTCCAAAGAATATTGTGTTTCCTAAAAAAGAAGTGGGCAACTTGGGATTGCCACCATTTTCCACAGTAGCGAAGTGACAAGACTGAGAGGTGTTTGGAGCAAGACTTTAATGGAATTAAACAGCAGAAGGAAGGATTGGCACTGAACACCTTTGAAGGATCTGAATATAAAAATCTTTCCAGCAAACAGACTGACCTAATGATCTCACAAATGATAGAAAGGAATAAAAAAAGGAGAAATGTTCTGCACACAGCAGAACAAAATCAGATCTGTTTTTACAGTGCTTCTACTACAGCCTTAAAGCCATAAACACTCCATTCTTCATTTTGTTTGGGGAATTGCCCACAGATTCATGCAGGCACTTTGTGTTCCCAGATCTCTGTCAGTGTTCTTTCTGCCCAGGGACCAAGGAAAATACCCTACAGTGTCCCTCCTTCTACAGACAGGGGAAACCCTTTTCTTACTTTTATTAGCATAACTGCAAACACCCAGAAAGCTGAGAGATGGATTTTCCTGTCTTTTGAACCTGCACATCTTTTATGCAAGGGCTCTGAATCAGCCTGAAAAATTCTGGGTCTTCATGGGTGACTGCTTCTTTTCTGCAATCCCTGATGAGCACCAACACTTTCATTAACCACAGCATGTGGTTACACATGCTTACAGTAAACCTGGCTTTCCAAAAATAAGAAATTTGTACTAAATCATTACAGAAAGTTCCGAGAAGTAGTCATAGGCAATGGGTGCTGAGCTTTCTGCTCTAGTTGATGCAATGGCTTGGACTAGATAATCACCAATAGTCCCTTCCAGTGCTTTCTGTTCCATGTGAACCACTTGGGTTTTAGCTGAGCCCATTACTACAGTGCTGGCAAAGCAGTCACTTCAGGGAGTGTATCAGAAGTGCTGTCTCACCAATGCTGACACATTTTTTACCATTCAGTAATAAAAGGTCCTTAGAGTTTGTTGGAAGCTGGTTAGTCACAGGAAAAATTGCCAAGTGGAAAGTATGAGGGAAGAGACTGCAATGTATATTTTTGGGGAAAAAAAAAAAAAAAAAAAAACACAAACAAAACATCAGTTACTAGATTCATTAAAAAAAAAACAAACAAACCAGCCAAGAAAAAGTCTCCACTGTGTTACCAGTGCAGTACAGACTCACCTACTATCTCTTCAGGACTCCCTGCAAAGTAATAGGAATGTGAATGTGGCCCTGGATAAGACCCCATGCTCAGAAACATATCCAGGTATCAAGGATGAAAATACTCTTAACACAGAGGAAACTCCAGAACAGAGCTTGAATTCTATAATAAATGTTCAGCTACCACAGGGACATCTGTAAAACTTGTCACTTGCCTTTAAAAAAGGTCTAGTGTTCTTAAAATCTTTACCTCAATGAGAGGTCCAGTGATTCAGCCTTTCAAACTGCAGTCATGCCCTATTCCAGCTATTACATGCCTCATTTCTGTTAATCTTCTCTAATTAGTTCTGCTTCTCAAGTGAAGTCTTAGAATCTAACATTTTCCTGTGCTAATACCAAGGGCTCTGCTTTCATGTTCAAGGTCAGTCCAGCATTTCACCTGTGAAACTCATTTGTCCTCCCTGCACTTGTACTTGTACTTTGAGTTTGAGTTTAGACATCAGTTTAGACTCTCCCAAAGACATTTGCTGACTTTAAGGTGATCCTTAAAGGTGTGGTCATGCCCAGCAGTGTCATACAAGTGTGAAGGAACAGACTTCTTTTAGATTCTTTCTCTTCCTTGAAAATATGCAGAGAAAATTTCTCCCATGAAAATAATTTCAGCTTTTTCCTTGCGAGTTATTTTGCATGTTTTACAACACGTAAGCAGATTGGGCCTCAGAGCCTGCAAGGAGGCACACGACAGTTGTATAGGTGAGAATGCTGAGCTGAGAAGGGCAAGGTGAAATCCTTGCTTGCAGTTAGAGAGCTGTAAACACAATCCAAATGATCTCCCTGTTCAAATCACTACTTTTAGATCTTGTGTTTCTCCCTTCATATGTTATACACACACATTAATGTATTATGTATTAGCAGGAGGACACACAGTTTTCCAGATTCTTCTTGTGTCTGAGAGATCTGTGATATGGCAGGGATTTCCTTTGTAAAAATGGCATTATTGTTTACTCACTCTTATAACACATGGAGGCACTTTTTTTATGTGCAATTTCCATTGCTGAATGTAAGAATTTACACATCACTCCTCTCATTGATCACTCTTAGCTGCCTCTTTTGAAGGGACCAGGTCACTCACTAGCCATCCCACAGCCCTTCCTGTGTGAGGACTGGAGAGATCCAGCCATTACTGGAGGCACCTGATGGCTGAGGTGTGAACACTAATGGGAGGAGGCATCTGAGCCCCAGGCAAGAATCACACTCTTCTCCAGCTGATGCTCAATCCAAAATGGCAGACTATTTTCAGGTTAAAAGAACATTAACTGGGCAAGGGGAAAAGTCAGCCTTCAGTGATATATAACTTAGGCTACAATCAGTTTAAGCAGCTTCCTTTGAGCACTGCTGCTGCAGCTGGGGATAAAATTTGCAGTTCATCTGAATGGGTCACCCAGGCTTGATGCTTTTATACTTAACGCTGTCATGAATTGCAAATAAGCATAAACCAGCAATAGGATAATTGTACAAAAGCAAGCATTTTTATGCTTCAGTTATTTCATATGCAACAAGTAAGAAAATCTGTTAACTATTCAAACTACCTCCTTAAAATAAATTATTATAAATATGTAAATGCAATATGTGGAAAATACTTGGCCCTTTCAATTTTGAATAGTTAACACTTAATTCTTGTATTCTGAAAATATAATCCCTGAAGTATTTGGTGGAGTTTATGGAACTGTTTATGATTCGATTTTTCTTAAACCTCTCCAGTGGGATTTATAATGTTATTTAGAAATCATTGACAACAGGGTGCCCGTTTTTCCAGAACTGCAATATATTGACAAATGTCCATCTAAAACCTCTTACATTCAATTATTCTGATGTCCAGAAAAAGGACAGAAATAGTAGAAAACCCTTTCATTCACCCCATCTCTAAGGCAGAGGAGAAAGGAACAGCACATGCACAAAGACCAAATTCACAGATTTTCTGCAAGACCAGCACGTAATTTTAAAACCTGAAAACTGTTCTAAAGGTTAGCACCTCACTCTGCACAAGCCTTCAGTAGAGATGTACTGTAGTACAGGGCTTTGGTACCAGAATTTAGCCCCAGATGAGCTGCACTTCTGTATTTTGCTCATCCTTGTGACAATGTGTCACCTTTCCAAGGATATTTCAGAAAAAAAAAAATACACTGTGGAGGTAAACTGTGCCTTAACTCTGAACTGATTTGGGAGTAGGACACTCAGCACCTTTCAGTGCTGACTATCCACAAGCAGGTCTTGTCTCAAGGCACCTAATAAAGTGTCTGGTAATCACATCAAGTGGGAAAACCCTTCACCTTCCCCTCGGTGGGCAATG
Organism: Vidua macroura; assembly: GCF_024509145.1. Classification (NCBI taxonomy): domain Eukaryota; kingdom Metazoa; phylum Chordata; class Aves; order Passeriformes; family Viduidae; genus Vidua; species Vidua macroura. Next base: position 10,127,817 of record NC_071579.1, read on the forward strand.
CAACATCTCTCCTCCCTGAGGTACACAGCTTAGAAACAGAAAAAGCTATTAGGAAGCATCATCTAGGAGATGACATGGGACAAGAGTAATGGACAGTAGACATCCTCACAAACTGCTTTTCTAAGCTCTTCTTTACCTCCAGGTTGTCATCCAGACATGTTCCTAGAGCAATAACTTAATTACCTCCACTTTATTCTCTCTTGCTCAGTGCATGGTGACAATGGTTTTATTGTGGAAATATTTTCTCTAGAGAGCACTCTGAGTACTGACAGCTCTTTTCTCTTTCCCTCCCTCACATTGTCACCCTTCTGTATTTGCCTTGACACTGTCTTCACATTGTCTTGACATTGTTCTGACAGTTAAGAAAACTCAATCACTGTAGCAAACAGTCATGACAATGCGGAGAAGAAAAAGGAAAAGTGTTATGAAAATTGTTGAGGAACTGTGAAGATTTACAGGCTAGTGAAAACAAGATTTTGCTTTTTCTAAACCACATTCCTAGTGAGTTTTCAATAAAAAGCTGATTTAACAAGGTCTTCAGCCAAGGCTGGCAAAAGTCTTCTCAAAGGCGATTGGCAGTTACGGATTCTGTACCTGAAATTCAGATGTTCCTAGGTAACAATCCCTCGGACTGCCATGAGTTCAGGTACATTATGGGAGATACTTCAGCCCATCTCCTGGGGAGCAGGATGCTGAATTACAGTGAAATGCTGCCTTGGAACTCTCCAGCTACACTTTCTCCCAAGTATGCCGTTCAAACTGAGATTACTCTTGGGGGCAACCAGAAAAGAAAGGTGGCCACAGAAAAAAGAAATCAAATTAGCTGGAGCTTTAGTTCCCTTTGCTAATAATAAAATCGAATTGTGTTTTATTGGGTCACAAATTAGAAGAGAGGAGCCTAGAAAGAAAGCATCACAATCAGTCTAACAAATGCCAAATGTTGTGATAACAGGTAAAAAACCCAGCACAAGCAGGGTAAGTTTAGTATCTATTTCTCTGCTTGAATTAAACTTCTGAGCAACTCCTTAACTGGGTATAGTATGGACATACTAAAGTGCTGTACTTGACAAGTTAAGCTTTATGGTTCAAAAATTTGACAAAATTACTGTGGATTTGAGCAGGAATTCCAATCATCAGGAACCATGTGGGGAGGGTTGATGGGTTTTATTTTGTGGTTTGTTCATTTGATTGTTTTAGAAAAGCATATATAGTTTTGATACTAGTCCAAATTCTTAGTAGTTACAAGAACACCTAAGAAATAAAAAAAACCTAAAAATTTTACTTTCTACTATCTTGGCATGCATACAATCCACATCTTACCTGAGAAATGCAGTTAAAGCTCATCCCTTGCTAAGCAGAAGCTCAACACTGCTCTGTAGGGCATCTGTGGTGTTCCCTGCAGGTCACACAAGCACTGCTTCTCCAGGAGGAGCATCTTCTCCCCTCTCCTCCTCCATTACTGCAGATTGCTGTCTTCTCCCTAAAGAAATTAGGGAGGGAAGCCATCTGAAGCTCATTCCCCTTGCCTCAGAGCCCCAGGGGACAGCAGGGCTGGTGGCCAGGCACTGCCCCTCTCCTCACAGAGAGAGGCTCTTCTCCAGCACCTCCCAAACTGCAGGGCCATCCTGGCATCTAACAGCCAAACGAGGTGGCACAGGCTCCAGGGCTCCATGAGACCTTAGCCCAGTCCCCTCCAGGTCCAGAGGCAGGAGGAGCAGGGGCCTGGAGGTGCTGATTTGTAACCTGCTGACAGACCTGCCCCTGCCTCTGCATATCCACCCCAACAGGAATGTGACCCTCATAGCTGGGGAGAGAAACCCTCTGCTTTCTGAGTGCAATTCAGAAATCCTGAATATATCTCTGCCACACATCTCTAAGATTGCAGCATGAAGAAAATGTTAGTGAAAGCTTCTTATAAGACCAGAATGTACAGAAATAAACCTCTCTCCGTCAATTAATACAATTTTTTGATTACAAGGACAAATCAACACATGCTAAGAGTAAAGTGAACAAGCGCATATGCAGACTGATGCTCACCTGGTTAATTTTATGGGTAATTTCATATGTTTAATCATGATGATCAAAGCACAGGTAAGACAAAAACAGAACAGAGGCAAAATTAGCCTAAAGAGTAAAGGCAGAAACAATATGCTTCCAGTTTATCCAGAGAGAAAATTAAACTTCAAATGCTTCTGCCTGAACTCATTTGATGAAACACGGTCTTGATAGAATTAAGAAAATGGCACAGAAGTCTCCACATAAGTGCAGACGCTTCTGAACAGTAGAATATTGCATTTATTCTAAATTATATATTTGATGGTTTTACTGCAACTGCTCTGGCAAGCTGAATAACAAACATTTTGGTGCTTCCTTCCTACACTTTTATGTCCACATGCTCCCTTTATTATTAATGGCATAATATTTGCTACAGTAGGCTATCACAGTCAAATCAATACCAAAGTGCCTAGAGAAGACACCACAGCTGAACCCCTAATTAAGTACAATATTTTGTTCCTTTTAAATGAGACACAGTTTGAGGAGTACAGTAACAGTGCCTTGTTCTGTTCAAGGTATCTATAATTAATAACCTCAATGATCAAAGGAAATGTGATCCTAAGAGGAAATGGCTTTTGAGAATCCCTAGGTATTAAGTACTGAGAACTACTTCCCAATCTGTTCTGCAGCCTCTCAGCACACCATGATGTGTGATGCCCTTTGGGATCATAAAACAAGCCCCATCATAGATCTCTCTGAAAAAAAATGCTCCCAGCAAGACAGTCACTAGATATTTATCACTTATTCATTATTGCTATGAAATCTTTCTTAATTTTTTTTCCTGGCCAGACCCTTACTGTCACACAGATCTCCCTTATTTATTTAGCATAATTTAGTATAAAGCAGGGCAGGATGCTGTCCTGTAATGTACCATGTGCTGGTGTCTGGACTGGTATTGTGAGGAAGGACCCTCCCCCAGAATTGGGTATTCCTTTTGTTTTTTCATTAAGTTTACTGAGATAGAGTAAGCACCTGGATGTCAAGCTGTGGGGAATTTAGTTCCCTGCTCCTGCTTGCTGATCTTATTTTCCACTCCCCAGCCACAGCACCACCAACAGCCAGAGCTCTCCCTGTGTCTTTACAGCAGGTTTGTGTGAAACAAACCCTCCTGTCACTGCAACAGGATGGCTGAATCTCATATCCTGGAGAATAGCAGGCCAGAGCAGCACCACTGTCCTCTGGATCATCCTGAGGAGTGTGAGCACTTCAGCAGAGCACAGAGGCATCACTGCTACCGCAGAGAGCTGGTGCCACTGCTGGCATTGTGTCCTGGGGCTACAATTACTGCAGGCTCACTCACCAGCCACACCAACTTACTGTAATTTCCCGTCCCTGCCCTGGAAACACAAGTCTGCTTTGGATCAGGCCTCAGAGGAAGAAAAGGAGAATGCATGGAAAAAAAAAATCTAAGGCAGGGAAGGGAGAACTAGGAAAGGAATGAGAGACGAGGAGCTAGATGTACCTCTTCCATACATTAAATAGACAGAGAAAACAAAGGAGACTATTAATGGGGAAATAGAAATTTAAAAAGCCTTCAAGAAATTACTATACTGATTGCTAGTGGTGAATAAATGTTCATTCATTTATTCATGGTTTAAAGTTTTTCATCATTTTACTGGCAAAAATGGTACTGATCTAATTTTGATAAGGGCTCGCTGCATACCTCTTCACTTACAGCAGATATTTAATGCCCTAGTGGCAGGTGTTTTTATTCTAAAGCACGCCATCACATTAAGCTTTAACAATTTGATTTTTAGTGATATTCTTCTAATATGGAAGGCTTATTTCTTAGCATATTCCCCAAGGAAGGCTCCTGGGAATACCCTCATGCTGGTGAATATTCTGGTTTTGTTTTACTTCTACAGTGAAGCATCTTAAAAATGTTTAAGAGAAAGGTATCCCTAATTATATAGTGGATTTTCAATACCTACTTTTCTTTTGGGTCAGTTGCTCCTCCTCAGTGCTTCTGAGCCTCCTCTGGAAATAAAAAGTGGCAAAACCATGAAACAAATTCATTCTTGTTCTGTTGCAAGTCAGTACAGTTTTTAGGATGCTACAATACAGTGGGCAGGCCAGGAAAGCAGCCACAGATTTTGTGTCAGAGCCATGACTGTGTTCACTTTCACGGGTCACTGGAACTAGTGTTCAAAAGGCCAGACTTCTGCAGAAGTTCACATGATAATATCCTTCTGGGACTGGGACTGATTTCTGTCTGTGTGAAGTCAGTGAGGGCAACTTGTGCAGCTCACAATCACATCACAATGATGTGTTATGGCCTTGGCTCTGAGGGGAAGCTGCCCTCAGCACAGGGGCTCAGCAGGACAGCTGAGGAAATTTGGGTTGTGCCAGTTCCCCCTGACACTCCAGCCTGTCCCAAAACACAGGAGCTGCAGCTTTCCCCAAACAGTCTTGAAATCCCAGTTGGTAATTAGTTCATGCAGAGCTAATTGTAGGTGATTTCTATTGAAAATAATTTAGCACATAACAGAAAGGGCTGGAATGTGAACTCTTCTACAAAGTTCATGCTGGAAAAGCATGGCCTTGCTTTCTCTGTACTTATTGACCATTGTAGTTACACTGAAGCTTTCTTCTGAGTCCTGTGGCATTTAAAGCACAGTGCACTGCTTTTCCAGCCACATAATGCTGATGTCACAGGGCTGATTACTTTTTTAAAGTCTGAGGAGACAGGAGAAGCAGAATCATGATTTTGATATGCTGCAGTTTGATGTCATCAGGAACATCTAGTTCTCATTTGTGTTACTGAGAACCTACTGCCAGCAATCTCAACATCTGCACAAGTCAGAAGTTGGCTTTGCACCCAGAGACCTTAAGAGTTGCCCCGTGTTACAGTCTATGATACATTTCTAACAATCAGGGCTTTAAGCTTATCTAGTTATGACTCACAGAAAGAAATCATACCTGGGTCAGCATTACAGACATTTGAGGCTACATTTTGAAATCACAGCACCTTTATGTGCCACTGTATTATCAGAATCACAGCTCCATGCTCTTTTCATATTAAAAAAAGGAAAGAAGTAATGAATGGCAGAACCACTACTAAAGGAGACTGAAGAGGATGCCTTATAATGCCTTTCAAATGCAAATAACACATGGACTCAGAATTTGGACATGAAACCGATTTTGTACTCAGTTTTTAGCCCCTCTACTGGAGGGATTCTTAGCAGCATTTGGCAGCATTTCTGAGTGCCTTTTCTCTCCTGTGTTAGTGGTTGAGCACAGAGGGAGCTCGGCTGCTTGCATGTTCCCACCTAAACCAAACCTCAGCCCTGCAAGTCAGCAGTAGCTGGTCTGCTTGAGGGGCAGCATTCCCAGCTCAGCCAAGCCCTCAGCTCCTTCCTGAGGCTGAATTCAGGAGGAGCCAGGAGATCAGTGGCAGCTGGAAGCTTCTGTCTTACAAAAATGCCTTAAACTCTTTCCAGACTCCAGAGAAGCTGGAGATTTGTGTCTCTCAAGGTGAGATTTAGCCTTTTCAAGAGACAAACTGCTCCTGTGCTCTGTATTTTCCACTATTTGGAATGCATACAGAAGCAGAAGCAACTGGATTTCACCCAAACTCACAAACTGAGTTTTATGCTGTGTTGCTCCCTCTGTGTTTCTGAAAATCCCCCCCTGATGCAGAGAAGGAGACCATGCTTTGGTCTTTCTGCAACCCTTTCTAGCTCTGGCACCATTTCCCTTGTTATTTTGCCAGGCATCCACTTCCCAGGTGTATGTACACTTCAGCCTTCCTTCCTAGCACAGCTGCAAATACAGCTGGTGTCTTCCCAACTGCAAGCACTGCTTTCATCTTCCTCTTCCCCAGCAGCACTTGCACCCCTCAGTGTGTTCTGGTATCGGGTTTACAAACAGCAGATTGCACTTCCATTAGTTTCACAAGACTCAATGTAGATGCTTGTGGCTTTAGGGACCAAGGCAGGAGCAACACCTCTCACAAAGGCACCACAAATCCACCCATCCAAACAAGTTCATCCAGGCATGCCAAGAAACCTCACCAAAGGCAATCCAGGATAACATTTTAAAGTGTAAGACAAGACATAATTCACACGCCTAACTAAACCACTAAGGTTTTCTCTCTTTATTTCTGGCAAAACCTTTCATCCCACAGAAGAGATTGTTACACCTGTGGCTCTGTACCCTGAGGTACATTCTGAGGATGTCCCCAGCTTTAATGAAGCCTTAAGAGAAGTTCAGGCAGGAAAGGCATTGATTGAATCCTTGGGACAAAGACATTATATCCAAAAAATCACCAATCTTTCCTATAAGAATCAAGCTTATTACCTAAATAAAATTGCTTCAGATTTTGAGCAAAATATTTTTTCTATGTTCTTTACCTCTGAAGATCTGAAAGAAAGGCAAGTTTGAAGCTGGCCCACAGGTTCCCACTACCATGTACTGCAGTTGCTGCTCACCTGTCTATTTATCTCCTACGTCCCTGTGTGGACGAGTCCTGCTCTGTACTATTAAGAATACATTCTGCTGTGCAACCTCAACTGAAAAAAAAACCAAACCAGCACTTCTAGAGAGACAAGGAATGCCTCATTATACTCATGTTGCTTCTCTTCTGCAGACTTAGAAGATAAAAATGAGGACAAATATAATGGAACTCTTAAAGGGGAGAGCTACATTCACAGAGAGTGTGTACAAGGATTGCACAGCAGAAATCAGTTCAGTTTCTACATTTGTGTCCACATCATTTACTGCAATGGATATCAACTGCCTCCTGGCCTGATCAGCCACTGTTCTACATCTTAGACAAACAAAAATATCTGTGCACAGTAAAAGCAGGATGATCACTGTACACTACCACCTTAAACTGCAGTGCTGTAGTGCTAAACATAAAGGTAAAGAAGCAGAGCATAAAATCTTTTATTCTCATTAGAAACCAGTCTACTTGTATTGCTAGTAGCACTGTGCCTTGATGTCCAATTGAACCAAAAATCCTCCAAATTCAGTGCATAGGAGCCCTGTTGAGCTCCTGGGCCTGATTCCCCTCCTGTTCCCAGCACAAACACTAGGGTATGATGCCAAATAAAGTGAAAGCCAAAAATTATTTACATTGAGTAGTAAAGAAGGCATTTACCTCATTTTTGTTTGTTTATTTGGGACAGCTGGTGCCATTGCTGTGGTGCTCAGTGCAGGCAGTGGGGGCAGCTGTAAGGGCTGCTGCTGCAGTGCTCATGGGGTAAGGGAGTCTGGGGTGGCACAGATGGTAAAAGGCAGTGAAGGACAATGACAGCCAGCAGTACCTGCCTTTATTCTCAGGGACCAGCAGCAAGTCAGTGTGAAAAGAAAAGTCTAGGGAAGAGTGAAATGAAAACATTGGTTTAATAATCAGTTCTGTAATTTCAATCACAAATAATGTTGCCTGAACAACATTTTAAAATTTTAATGCCATTCCACTGTTAGTCTTACACTGATATACCATACCTTTTCTTCAGAAAATAAGTTAATTTACTTTCCTTGATTTTGCTGCTACAAATGTACCTAAAACAAAATTTGGCTTTTTTGATAGCAATGGAATATTCGTGTAACCACCCTTTTTCTTTCCTGCCTGTGTGTGGTGCTGGTTACTATGGTAATAAACGTGACTCAAGATTTAAAGCCTGAAAGTGGTTTCTATAACAACATGCTAGGATGTTTTGGACACACAATTGAAGTTAAAGATTCAGGATTAACTCTTTATGACCACAGTATCTGAAGACACAACAAGTGCTTGTTTATTTGGCAAAAGTTTGATCATCCCTTCCCAAAGTAGGATTTTCCATGGAGCAGATTGAGTAATAATGATTCCAGCTGTGGATAGAGCAGGTAGGGTCTGGGGACTGGTGATTTCCTCAGAGAGGAAACATGCAAAGGACAAATGGCACCACAGTAACTACAAGCTGCCCATTACAGTGAATAATTAAGATAGTAATACAAATGTACTGGGAGATGGGAAGGAGTAAAATTGTATTAGTGCAATACTTAGAAAATTTGAGACTGTGGAAAAACCAAAATTATTTGTTTACACGGAAAAACTATTTTGAGGGCTAAGATAGCGCCTTACCTGGCTCTGTTTTATCCAGAACATGGTTTCCTGTCCTTTCCTTCCCCATCTGCCAAATGCTGATGCAGGAGTGACATCTCTGCCTTTCAGTCCATTGTAAAGGCACCTGATGCCAATCTCTGTCCCTGCCAATTACGCAGCTGTGCTTATTTCTTCCCCAGTTCTTCATGATACATCAAGATTGAACATCTATCTGCACACCCTCAACTTTCTAAGGCTGTCTTTGCAGGGAAATTATTGTCAGAGTGATGAACTGTATTTTTGTGTCACGGTGCACTGCAGATAAATGAAGAGAGGATTAGTTACACATCTTAGCCACGGCTCCTCAATGCAGCAGTAAATGCCTTGGGCAATATTTTAATATTTCCAGTTAAATGATAATTATTTTAAGATCTCAGTATAGTAAGAGAGCTTGATATTTCAGTGACACAGATTCACACTCTTGTTTTAAAATCCCAAGGGCAGGTTTCAAGCAAGTAATGAGCACAAGCATTGAAGGTTCATGTTTCTGGCTCCAGCCACTGGGCTATCTAAATCCTTGCTACCATCATGTTATCCTGACTTTTTTGGTGAGTTGATTTGATCACAATGTAAGCCTTTAGCTGTGAACAAATGCTGTACGCTGGTTTTTATTCAACAGAAACCAGATTGAAATAACAGCACTAAGAGAAGCAGTGGTTGCTTCATTTGTGATCTAATTTTCTTTCTAGTGACTGACCACCATCAAGATGTCAATTATATGTGCCATTCCAACAAATTTTAAAAAACAAAAACAAACACCCCCCCAAAAAAAAAACAAAACAAAAACAAACTAAACTCACAGGTAACAAACACATTTTCTGATGTTGAAGTTGGGGTTTTTTTAATAAAGCCAAACATCCTGCTATTGCAATTCAATCCTTCTTTCCTAAACAGTGTTTTTAAAATTTAATCTCTCAACTCATAGACCAGGGTTTTTTTGCTATCCATTTTTTTTTCCCAAAATGTATAGCTTAGTAAATAGTCAGGTTTTGTTGTGAACTGTTTTATCTGCACTGGCTGGTGTCGCTTCCTAGTTTTAATTCAAATGTGTAAAGGAAGAACTCTTTGTTTAAAAAAAAGGAAAGGAAAAACGTGCTCAAAGCACAGTAAAATAATCAGTGATGGTGAATATATGGGTATCAAGAAGTTCTCTATCTTATCATAGATTGTTTTTCCCCTAGAAAATAGACTGGCTCTGTTAAGAAGGTCAGAAAATCTTGCAGCATATGTAAAAGATTCCAAAGTTGTTAGTGTTGAGAGCTTCTGTGAAGCTCAGAGTACTCCTTCAGGGGCTGAAGGCACATCTGAAGAACAGCACTGCAAATTACAAGCAGCCTTCAGGCACAATGAGATGATTAACAAAGAGCAGGCATGGCCACAGCCAAGTGAACTCTGGTTGGTAACAGCATGATTAGCAGTGATTGAAATTTGATTTTAAATGCTGCCACTGATTATGATATTTCACCAACTCGTAGGAAGGGTCATGTCCTGAAAGAACAAGTCTTTGCTGAAAGACATTTCTGACACAAAGAACCCAGACCAGATTGCAAAGGATTTCTCTGGCGGCTTTGAGTGGCTGAGATTGCTAATTGTCAGAATCTGGGATCATCAATTCACTTTACTTTTGATCTTATCAACTTAGAAGAATATTTTGAAAAATGGACATGAACCCAGTAAATCTCTGATTCAAACAGGATCTAAGGAAAAAACCCTCTAAATTGTCAGGAGAGATATAAAGATGAGCTTTTCAAAATACCCTGCTTCACTGAGGAACAATAGTTTAACAATCAGATTATCTGTGCCAAAATGCTCTGGTCATTTCAAAATCCCTGCCCGGTTTATGACAACTTTTCCCTAATTCAATTTTGGCCTTCTAATGTCATTGACATGCATTTCTAACATCATAAGAATTGTTTTGTATCACTGCAGTAGCCAAAATTATGCATTTTTAGTGCTTTTTAGCTGTATAAGCTCAATTATTCATACACTAACAATATCACTTCAATGAATGTAAATAATCTTATCCAAGAGCAAAAAAAAAACCAAAGCTAAAACTGTCTTTTTCTTGGTATTTCTTATATAAAGTTAGTTGTGCCAGTTCCTGTAATAGCTGCAGGTATGGCCATGTTTCTGGTAGTATGGAAAATGTGCCAGTAGATGGCAAGCTTTACTGCAAAGAATTTCACTGCCAACCTTCTCATCTGCATCTCAAGGATTTAACCATGGGGCAAAACGCTTGGCACTAAATCCTCTTGTAATTAGATTAAAGTACCACTGTTTATAAAGAGACTGATAATTACCTCAAGTGTCAGTCAATGTAAATCCAAAGCAATCAGCATTTTGTTTCCATTTTTCCTAACATTACATACGAGTTTTAAGACTCTGTCAGAACAAGTCACTGCTGAAGTGACCTTAATTGCTTAGGAATGAAAAACAGCTCCTCTGCACATCTGAGGTAGAGCATGAGGCTCTTCCTGGTTATCCTTCTGCAACCTGGCCAAAAACCAATCTCCACTGAAATGTTTCTGTCCCCTTGCAGCTCTTTCTGTGAGTGCAGAAGAGAATATTCTTTAGTCTTTGCATCAACCATCACATTGAATCACAGAGCATGCAAGAGCTTCCATCTGCCATACTCTTCATCCTCCTTCCATGCAACTGTCAGCTCAGGAGGTTCTCAAATCATCCTTCCACATCACTCCAGAGCAGCAGGGAAACTCAGTTTCCACAGGGCAGCAAGGAAACTCAGTTTCCACAGGGCAGCAAGGAAGATAGTGCAAATAACTTACCTGAAACAAGTGGGAAATAGTGTTTGAACCAGCAGTTCAGAATCCAAGGATTAGCTGAAGCACTCACATCATTCAGGAACATGATTTAAAAAAAAAAAAAAAAAGTCATGGAAATGTCCAAGTGAACTGCATACCATTTGATAACCATAGTGTGCTAAGAGCATAACTCTGATGATCACCTTTTTGAGATGCAGTTTTGCTGCTGAGACAAACTGCTATAGAGTACCCTTAAACTCTTGGTCCCAGCCTTTAAACCACAACCAAGCTAAAACTCAGCATGGTTATATCTCTGCTGAGACCTTCAGAACTCCTGTGTTCCTCAAAAACTACACAAATAACAGAAACCAAGGCACAGTGCATTAGAATAAAGACAGAACACCAAAAATGCTGCTCTTTCACTATAACTTGTCATACAAGTCAGACAAGAGTATCCTCTAGAGAGTCTTGGATTTATTGAATTGTCTGTGGGCAATTTCTGCATAAGAAATTCATTTTATAAAAGCTACAGAAGTTTAAATTAAAACACTGCTTAAAAAAATCCGGGAAAGGTTTTCTGTTTCGTGTTTTTCCCACAATGATGTCACCCTGCAGACAAATTGGTTGCCTTCACTACATACAGACAGTGCTTTTAGGGCTGTCTTTCCCCTTTCCCCATTTTCCCTCCACTCTTACTGCCTCAGAGAGCTATGAAGCTTTTTAACCAGAGCTCACTCTTGCTATCAAAACTGCAGACTGGCAAACACGTCCTGTCCTCACACAGTCATTATAACAAACTCAGCCTGTTGCATGCAAATTATCTCTGGAAAAGCAGTAATAATTAACTAAATTGCTTCTCATGTCACCGTGGTCCTGTGTAAGAAAGCACTCAAATGACTGACCTCACCTCGTGTAGCTTACACAGTACAACAGTTAGACAACATTATAACTTGATCATAATTAATTTCTTCAAATTTGCAATGTTTCCCCAAACACGCACTTTAATGAATTTTAAATAGGTACACAGACTGAAAGAAAAGCTCTCTAAAGTTGTGCAAAGAAAATGCAGGATGCAGAAGTTCCTAAGGAACACAGTTTTGCTCATTTTAATTGTAATTAATAGATTGCAGTAAGCCCTGTATTATCCAGGCTAAAAAAAAAGTAAATGCATGGGCAAAGCACGAAATTATGTAAACCAGGACATCAGAACATACATGAGAGTGTGCTGAGGAAGGGAAGGGTCCGAATTACTGCTGACAGTGGTGCAGGTCAGTACATGTGACCAATGTCTTGAATTTTTGCATTCAGTGAGAGCTCTGAGCCTGGAGCAAATGCAACCAACACAGCATCAGGATGAAACACCTGCTCCCAAAACTGATTATTAACAGGTTTGGGGAGGGTCTTTTTAAAGGCAGCCTAATCCAAAAATACTATTTTTGTCCTGTTTTCCTTCAGAGGACATGAAGTAACACTCCAGTTCTCCTCCTGCTAATCAATGCTTAGCTTTCTTTCTATGTAATCCTTAAGACCACTGTTGGTTTTAAATCATGGTGTCGCTGTTGCTATCAATGTTACTACATAAATCTCTATTCCCCTTGTTCAAACAAGTATTAATTAGTTATCTGGCTCAGCAAATGTACCTATTCATGAACATCAAGTTCATTCAGACTGGCGCTTCTAATTCTCAGAGGCACTGCTGCTCCTGTGTACACCTCTAGTCAGAAAGCACAACAGTCATGCACAGATAATTTTTAAGCCTTTCCATTTACTATCTTAGTGTCAAATCTACACAACCAGTCTTTCCTAAGCTAGTTAAGCCTTCTAATACTTTCTTCCCTCACTTCCCCCTCCTAGGAGAAAAACAGATTAGATTGTATTATATATTAAAATACACACTATGGAAACACCATGACCAGTTTGTATTCCCTGACACTCCCCCCTGGTTGGTTGGTATCCTAGCCTCCAGGAGGCTTTTCCAGGGATCTGTCCCAATGCTGTTTATCAGCATTGGTCTAACTCCAGTTATTGGAGTCTCTATCTCTGCTTACCTCTTCTCTTTCAGTGCCCCATCTCCATCTCTACTGTGTCTGCTCTCCCAAATCTCAGTTCAAGAACTGAGAAGAAATTAGAGACTGCTGGTAGATGGGTCTGAATTCCTCTGAGAAGTTCAGCTCATCCACAACACCCTGCTTCCACAAACACACACTGGTCTGCTGCTGTAGAAGACACATACTCTTCACGTATCCAAACAATACCCCAGATTAAAAGTATAAAACAAATAATAATTTTAAAAAAAGCTGTTTACAGTACTTACATTTATATAATTTAATGCAATTTTTGTGCTCCAGCCCATGAGCCTTTCTCTTACAAATTGCCTTCTCTCCTAAAGGAACATTCAGCTTAATTTCACAGTCTCAGCCCAGATACAGCTGCTTCAGTGTATCCCAGAGGTTGATTCTGAACAGCTCACCCTCCTTAACTGGGAAGTGAGAAGTAGCTCTTGCTATTGTTATTCCTTACAGCTGCAAGGCAACTCCAAGTGGCCTTTAATTACTGGCAGAAGCTCAGTTCCCAGAGGGTGAGGAAGTAAGGAACATCTCTACACCATGTTCACGTGTCCTTCCAGGCTCAGAGGCTGGATTGCTCTCACAGGGCTGTTTTGCATCTCAGGTGTTTGGTAGATTCTTTGTGGTTCAGATGCTGTACACCTGTGAAATTGCTATATATAATCAGCAAATCAAAATCAAGCTGCCTGATGGTTTGAACTGTTTATCTGAGCTATAACTGCATCTGAGTAATTTAGCTTGTGAAACCCAATGCACAAAAGAATGGTACCAGCACAAAAGTGATATTGAACTAAAAAAAGTGGTGCATCTCCTTTCTCTAGTAAGAAAAACAGAAACAAAAACCTTAAATATATCTAAATGTGTTCCATATTGTTGGATATCCATTGACAACAACCAATATTGTCTCAACTATGCTCTTAATATAGTGTTAAATAATCCTGACATTCCAGACCACGGCTGTTGAAAGAGGCGAGAACAGGAAATTACAACCTACTCAAGTTTTCATAATTGTTTTCATTTTACACTCATTAGTCCACTAATGCATCACACAGTTGCCAGTCGTGTTTTCTTCTCAATAGCCAGCAATTGGAGCTGTGGGTTTTGAAGCACAGTTGTGTTAAGAACTACACTTCTTTCACTGTTGGTTACTCCCAGTGTTGTGGAATTCCTCAGGATTTTTTGTATTTCTTTCCTAGAATCATTTTGCACGAGGAATGATTCCAGGTGCCTGTCAAACTCTTGCCAAAAGAACTCTACATGTGTTGCTGGTCATAAAGATGACCCTTGCCTTTGTGCAGATGCATCAGTGGACAGCATGGAGGAGCTCTGCAACAAAACCTCCAACCCCTGCTCCTCTAACCCTTGTCTCCAAAACGCTACCTGCCTGGGCTCTGCTGGAAACCTCAGCTTTACCTGCAAGTGCCCCGCCGGGTACAAGGGCCCGAGCTGTGAAAGAGCTGACAGCGACTGTGACACCAACCCGTGTGAGCACGGAGGCACCTGCCAAAGCGGCCTGGCGGGGCCCACCTGCCTCTGCAGCGCCGGCTACACCGGCACGCTCTGCGAGAGGGACGTGGATGAGTGCATCTCCGAGCCGTGCCGCAACGGGGCCCTGTGCCGCGACGGCGTGGGCGAGTACTCCTGCTACTGCGTCCCAGGCTACCAGGGCAAGCACTGCGACCTGGAAGTGAACGAGTGCGCCTCAGAGCCGTGCCTGAACGGGGCCACGTGCCTCAACCAGATCGGGCACTACGACTGCATCTGTCCCCTTGGCTACACGGGTAAGCCCTAGTTAAGCAACTTTTCCTTTGGGTCCTGTGGAACCATCATAACTCGCGTTCCAGGTTGAACTCCCTCGCCCACACATGGATTTAGCCATATCTGCATCACCACCTTGCCTTTAGCTTCGACACCAGCGGCTGTTGGTACGTTACAGATAACCACATCACTGTTAACTACTGATACCAGAAAGAGAAGGGTTAAAGAAATCTTACATTCACCAAAATCTACACACCAGTTTTGTGAACACCAAGCTATGTCACAGGGTTAGGTGGACTTTGCTTTTAAAAGAAACATTCTCAAAATGCTCTCTTTGGAGGGCTATATCTACTTTTTTTTCTGAGGATCAAAACCTATGTTTAACAGATTTAAAAATTAGATCCAAATTCTACTCTAAACTTAGACATTTCACATTAAATTTCTCTCATCTGACCTTCCTAGAAACAAAGGACTCATTTGCAACTAGAACATTATGTATGTTACGTGGACAAGTGTTATGTTCCCAAACTGCCCGTTTTTTGATAATCCCATTTTATGTAGCTCCATTTTTAAGGCACAGGTGTGATTTTTCTTCCCTACTTCCTCTACTGGAAAGCATATAATTCTTGTTGGAAGACAGCTCCCTTCAAATTTCAAAGCTGTATTCAGGGTAGGACTGTGAAAAGGTAGCACACTGAATCATTAAAAGGAGAAAAGGGGAGGCATTTTAGTGATAGATTGCCAGTCAGGTAAGCAAAGGAAAAGAAACAGTCATACAGCAAAAAGGGGAGAAAAAACAGCTATTGCTTCAAGTGATTCAAATGAATAAGAAATAAGAGATGTGGTTTACAGCTCCATCCCCAAATCCCCATGCAGGAGGGGAAGTCAGAGGTAAAAAGCAGCTTTCCTGTGTCTAACACAGCACTCGTTGGAAGGCAGCCCTTGGTTAATATCCCTTATGAGCACACAGAATGTTATTTGAAGGAAGCTTGTTACCTTCCTGCCACCCCGCTGCTGCCAGGGGGTGTCGGAGCCCGGGCCAGCTGAGAAGAAAACTACACAACTGAGGGAAAGCCAAAGAGCAGAAGGAAGGAAAAACCTATTAACAACCAGCATGGTTACTCTGCAATGATCACACTCAGCCCAGACCTCCTGTTGTATTCAGGAAACTGTATTTGTTTAACTGGCTGTTAGTGGGGTCCAGGCCTGGATCCACAGCCCAGAAACTTGGTTTGAAAGAGTTGAAATATACACCTTAGAGACAAAGGGAGAGAAAACATAATGAAATAGTAAAGCCCAAACAAAAAGAAATAAAAATTTAGGTCAACAAACTGCTGATGGAAACTCACTCTGCTGGAGTCGCTCCACTTTCATCATGAAATTCTGCTGTTTCCCTAGCTGATACTCTCTTCTCTCACCAAAAAAAGTCACCAAAGCTACACACTTTGCACAAGCAGAGTTAAGAAATGAGGAGAGGACCAAGGAAGAAGTCTAAAATACACAGCAGAAGGGACTGCAGTGTTTTGACATACAGCTCCAACACTGCTTCCATCAACAAAGAGACGAACCATAGGAATTCTATAGAGCAGTAGCAGACCATTCCTCCAGCAGTAAAACATCAGCTTTAAAAAGCTACTTAACAAAATGATTTATCAGAAGCATTCTTTTTTGTTGTTTTTTTTGCACGTTGCTGTGAGTTGTGCTAAATGCACAAGCCAGAAGGATTACAGGATGAAAGCCTCGAGGTGTCCCCAGTGGTAATAAAACCCCTAATTTACCCCATCAGGGGATCTTGCCAACCATTACTATCCTGGCCTGACACCATGAATTACTGTGGGAACTCATCCAGCCTCATCTCATTTCCCTAAGATGTAAAAACAGGTTATATCTCTTGATATGCAGGTAAAGAATGTACAGTAAATCTATAGCTGCAATGTTAACCAAATGCATGAGTTACTGGCTGCTGTTGCTACTTGTTTCATGGACTATGACTGCTATTTTGTGTGAATGGTATGCTGCAGCACTTCTTAAAATAGCTGAGAAATGTCACACATAATTCTTACACAAATGGAAGAAGTTAGAATGCATCAAGAGCCAAAGACTGGAAAATTTAGCATGAAATCTGCAGTTTCTATGATAATGTTCTGCATGTGTGAAATTATTTACAAGACATGTGTCACACAGCTGTTAAATAATGAAGTTCAATTGGTTTGTTGAAGTTTTGCTGGCTACCCTAATCAATTGCATTTTCTCCTCCATTGGACTAATTGCACTTGCTTTTAATTCACCCCTACAGAGCATGGTGTAAGAGCCTGTTATTACCCACAGCTATGTGCATTAATTACCTTGCTGAAGCTAGTCCTCTATTGCCAGTGAACGTTCCAGTGTGAACTCTCAGGAGTGCATGGCAGTTCCAAAACCCATTCTCAGTCTAAGACAGCAAGAGGAAGTGTTTCAGTGGCAGACAAAATAGGTGCAGGGAGCTGGATTTGCTCTTTGTGCAATACCTTTTACGATGAGGTAACCATCGCTGTGATGATGTCTGTAGAATTTGAGGAAATTACTCCTGTTAGTTCTCCAAGCTTTCATTCAGTATTCTCATCAATAATGTATGTGCTATGCAAATATTAAGAATAGAAGCATCATAAATAAGTCTTAGGCATTTAAAGGCAAGCACAACTCTACCATGGGATGGAAAACCTCAAGTAGAGATCTCACTTCCCAACAAGCTCATGTCCCTGTCGTTGTGGATGTAACAGCAAACCACACAGTATATCCAACAGCAATTGCCAGCAGTGCACAGCCTGTTTCCTTCCCCAGCTTTCCAGTTTCAAACCAGCACTCCCCACCTTGTGTCCTAGCCAGCCTAGATATTCAGCTCTGATGAGATGCCCAAGCTTAAAAGGGACAAACCTTGATCAAAAAAACACAACTTCTCCCTCTAATTTTTGATCTCTTCCTGTCGCTTCAAGCCTGGTGCCTATAAATTAGTCATGTGACACTCTCCATCCAAATAATGGCACACAGATTACTTTATACAGAATTAGGAATTTGGGGAAAGCCCTCTAGACCTGCTGGGCCTGAGTACAGCATTTCAGTGCAGGAGAGCAGAAAAGGTGACCTGGTTACCAATTTCCAGCCATACTAAGAGTGTGCAGGTCCTCATAGAAGTATACTGAGCCTGCAAACCCCTAGTATCTTTGAGCAGAAAGTGATTTTACATGCTATCTGTAGGCATGCAAGTTTGAAAACATTGGCTGTGTGTCCTTCATCCTCACTTGTGTTTACTTTTTATTGACTGGGGCTGTGGACAGAAGGACTCAATGAGTAGGACTCAGTGGAGAAGCAAGCAGTATAAGAAACAACCCTGGTTCTTCAGAGAAACAGCAAAAGTTACGAATGTGACTTCTCCCCACCTTCCCAGCATTTCAATTCAAACCATTTGTGTGGTTTGGTACATGCAGGGATGCTCAGCCTGCTCCAGGACACCCAGGGTGCCTCAGCTCGTGGTGGTGCTGTGCAATAACTGCAGCGGGGCTCCTTGGCGCTCTCCTTGCCGCCTGGCATATGATATTTGGCATACAGCATATTTATGACAGAATGTTAGACTGAGGTGAAAATGCAGATCTAATCTTTTCATCTCTCTTCTACACATCTAAGAAAGCCTGACAGCAGACTCAGCGGAGGCTAGGAAGGGATTCCCCCTGTCTGCATGGCAGATCGCATTGGCTGGATGCATTATACAGGGAGAAGTTTTCTTCTGAGGCAACATTGCCGAAGGCAGGTTACTGGGCTTGATAGATTAAAGACATGAACCAAAACAACAACGCTATGTTCTCATGTTAATTGTCAGGCTGTTCTCAGGCCTGTAGTTTTAAATTTGGCTGAGCTGAGGATCAGTTGAACAGGGCTTGTTTTGTCACATGATTTTTAGTGTTCGCAGTAAGCTGTTAACAAGCTCTGGCAGATTTACGGTCACTAGACACACTTCTGCAAACACATTGTTTATAATTACAGCGAATTCACAGGGCAATGACCACAGAGGGACTGCTGACTGTATCTGGCTGTAATGTACATTACCATAAAGCCGTAAGAGAGCGTTCCTGCGCCGGGCTCTCGTGGCAGGCTCCCACTGAAAGTAGTGGTTAGCTGAGCAGTGAACCTTGAACTGGGGGCATGCCACTGGCAGCTTCCCCATCCACTATGTGGTCTCAAGGAACTATTTCTCAACTGCTGAAAATAGGAACTTGCACTTTAATGCTTAAAGACAATGAAAAATAGCTATGAGGCAACATCTGCAATTTTTGGTTTGGCATTTTAAGATTTTTCCTGGTACTTATCCACAGTACAGATTTATTCTTTTAAAACAAAGATGCTCACAAGCATCAAAATAAATTATTCATGAAGTGACAGTGCTAAATATTATCAACCTCTGTGTTTTAAGAAAGATGCTCAAAGTTATAATGTACAAATTTCACAGCAGTACAGAACTGACAAAAGAAGCATAAATAAAGAATTAGAGATGAGCTCCTAAATAAATTGCAAGAGTGATACCCATCATCAAACATGCCTGTTCCGTCCGTTGAAAGTCTACCCTATCATCTTGTACTGAAAACTTCACTTTTACAAAAAAAAGAAGAAAAAAAAAAAAAAGAACCCATGCTTAGGGCTGCAGGTTTTTTTTTTTCAAGTAGGAAATTCTCCTGTAAAATTTTCAGTACTGCAGCTACTTCAACAAGCCAAATAAAAAATAAGGAAATTCACTTCAAAGCAGCTTCTTCATTAGAATTTGCCACTTTGCATCTGTTTTGTGGCTGATACTGTAGCTGCGAAAAAAAAACTGACTTGGCAGTTGAAAATTATTTGAAAATATTACTCTATTGCTCCAAACACTAAGTAAGTGCATAAGCATACAAAACCCTGAAATAATCAAAGCTGCAAGGCATTGGTTATTAAATCCTGTTAGTGTCTCCTGGTCTGTGCTAGAGATAAGAAAAAGGAGTGTATATTTAACCTGCCAACTATCACAAATAGCTGTGAAGTCACGTTAGAACTGATTCATTTCCAGCAATTATCTCTGAAGAGCAGCTCCAAGATTCTGACCTGCTGCAAACATGGCACTATAGACCCATTTACTTGCACATTGGTAAGCCTTAAAAAAATTTAAACAATAATCCACTGCTAAACAAGACACTTCCCAATGAATTAAAAAAATTGTGAATTCTCCATTTAAAGGCCAACTTTAAATGGACTCTTCTGAGATCAATAAACTGCTGGTCGCTTCCGTATTATGTAAACAGGATAGTAGCATTGTTTGAATAAACTGAAAATTTAGTTTGTCCTGTCTCCATGTTCAACAGAAAAAGTTATTTTACCTATTCTTGCAAAAACAACTGACTTGTTATTTTGCAAATTCTGCCAAGCCTTGAAAAAACTAGTTGTGCAAAGCATGTTGAGGAGGAAATGCCTTTAAAAACCAGGCAATTGCATAAAGAAAAAAAATATTATGTGACTATTGTACTTCAGGCAGTTCTTGCTGAGATTTCCAAAGCTGTCTCCTAAGCCTGGGGTTTATTGTCTTTGCTTTTGAAGGTACGAACTGTGAGGTGGAAATCGATGAGTGCTTGTCCCAGCCATGCCTGAACGGGGGGACCTGCCACGATTCCCTGGGGAGCTTCTCCTGCTGGTGCGCGCGGGGCTTCCTCGGGGACCTCTGCGGCACCGACATCGACGAGTGCTCCAGCCAGCCCTGCCTGCACGGGGGACACTGCGCGGACGGGGCCAACGGGTAGGTGTGCCCGCCCTGGGCAGCGCTCAGCCAGCTGCTCCTGGGATGCCTCTGCAGATGGGAACGCTACGGGAGCCTGCCTGGCCTGCTAGCTCGCCTCCTTCCACATTCCTGATTTCACTCCTTGGTCCTGCACTAATTTCAATTTCGATTTGAAAACCGTTAAAGAATGCCAGTCTGGTGTCAGAGCCAATAGGACAACAAAACATTTATGGCAAAGACTGACCGAGAAGTGTATTTTTCGTATTTGTACGTTAAATATTTACAACACGCTGTTTTCCTGGCTGTAGTAGTGTCATTTAGATATCAATTCTGTTTCTAATGCTTACCAAATTTTAGTTTCCAAGAAATATGTGAGACTCTATAAAACTGAATTTGCTGACAGCAGCTGCCCACACTGACAGACAGAAGGATTAGAAGAGAGGCAGAGAAAAACTGTAATAACTGTAACCATAGTAATAGCTATCATTAGGAAATGTGTCAGAAACTTTACAGGTATATAGTACAACAGCTATTTGTTCAAAACAACCTGCAGCCCATGGGCAAAAAAATAACAATAGTAATTAAAAAAAAAAGAGAATACAAGGCAATGGAAAAGTGAGATTCTCCACCTACTGTTACTGGCCCAACACAGAGGTCTAAGTAGAGGTCTGGCATTCACTCACCAATACTGAATTTTCTGGCTCAGCACGAGCTTCCCAAACTGAACACACATATGTATATAAACTCAGTCTGAAAGTTCCCTGGTGTATTCATGCAGTTGCTCCTCTTGCCAGTACAGGATTTGTCCTTTATTGTGTATTTTCCAGTTTTTATAAAGCAGTTTTGAAGATATTAGTGCCCAAAAAATCAGTCCAGAAGTGATGTTAGCAAAAGGCGTGCTTGCCTTGAGTGAGGGGGTAAGAGATCATATTCTGGGGATGAGTTTTTGTGCAGTGTGGTGGCATGGCACCAGCCTTGTGGAGCTTCTTTTCAGCAGTGCTAAATAGCTCTGAGCAGGACAAAGCAATTTATCATTTCCCAGTGTAGCTAAAGCACGACAGCAGTGAGAGGGGGTCACCTTGGACCTGACTCAGACCTGTGCAGCAACCCGGAAGCCTTTTGAGGATTCATGTGTGAGGTGAGCAACTGGGATGCTCATTCAGGCCGGACTTAATCCTGCTCATTTTTCTCCTGGCTTTTAAATCTGAGGTACATGCAAGACCAATTTTAATTGGCTTGTAGTACTGCAGGGTATCTGGAGAACAATTGGAGCTCTTTCTGTATTTGTTACATGATGGAAAGGAATGGACAACAAAGCAATTCGAAACAGAAGGGTGTCCAGCAATTTCCTTTCTTTTATGTATTTTTGGGGATAAATGAAGAATGGTGGTACCTAAGCAGGAGTTTTCCTTTTCTGACTAATCTACAGTACAGCTGAGGCTTTGGTGTCTGCCACCAGCTCTCACAGACATGTGTACAAGGCAATGGATTTAGCACAAAAAGCTGAAAATACAAATATCAAAACAAATTCTCTTGCAAATTTCAGACTGACCTTCCAGTGATGTTTCATGAATGCAATGAAGTACAAGCTGATCTCTTCAAAAAACATTTTCACATAAGTAAACATTCTTATTTAAACTCAACAGTTTACAGACTTAGCTGGACTAGAACACCTAGTGTACCTAGTCATAGAGGATATCCTGCATGATCCAGTCTTTTCTCCATGTTCCCGGGAGCTCTAATGTCCATAGGAGATTCCATAGGAAAGAATGCCTACATGTCTTGCTCTCTGCAGATTGTGAGAATATCAAACAAGAAGTCAAATATGCTAGACAGAGTATCTAAATTATCACTCTTACTATAAAAAGCCATCTGCCTGCTCAGCTGTAGCCTGCTCACAAGCAGGGCACCATCCAGAATCCCTGAAGGTCGACAGCAATGTCAAATGCTAAAAGATACCCAAGAAAAAGGCACACAGGTGGGGCTGCATATTAAGCAATGAGTTCTGGATATTCCTCCCTGCTCCATGATTCTGAACCAAAGGGAAAAGTAACTGGGACACAGGCAGAAAAATAAGCTTTCACCAAAGCTAAACAGCACCAAACTGAAGATGCATAGGAGAAAGGTGTGAAAAACTCAGCAGAAGAAGGAGACTTCAGGTTTGGGAACATACCTCAGAATGAAAATGACTTTTCTGATTCACATCTTCCTCATTACTTTTTATATCTGAAATTCAAATGCCACCTGGTCTGAGTCATCTCTGGTTTTTATTTAGGAATAATCCATACACCAGTAATAAACTGGCCAGCCAGAAGTTTCTGCTTATGCACACATTTAAACAGTGTAGTAAAAAGTTTACACTTTTTGGTCTGTTAGACTGCAGGAGCCAGTTGTTCTCTGATGTTGCTTTATGTTCAACAATTTCACTTTCTCTTCATATATTTACTCTAAGACTTGGATATAAAGCACAGAAATTATTAAATAAGTATACTTATATCTTGCTCAGCAAGATGCCCTACAAATACAATTGTGCAATAATGGTGTTATCACGTTAATGTAAAAGAAAATAGAAGAAGAAATTTTTGTTTCCTATAATTTTTTTAGGTGAAGATCATACAAGCCTGCACAATTAACTTGTATCTTGCAAAAGCCTGTATTTTCATATGACATGTTAACTTTATACTTGATGACCAAATAACAGGTGTGCTGCTTTTTATAGCACTCAGCTCTCCAGGAAAAAAAAAAAAAGTAAACAAAACTTTCCAGACATTAGTGATATCTGCACGTTGCTAATTTCTATATGTACACTAGTTTGTTTACTTATGTGGTAGTTGCACTGCTATCAAAAGGGAGCTGTATTACTGTTGTTATTGGGACTTAGCAAGCAATTGACATTTTTGTTCTAACCTAACAATAAAAAGCTGGTTTGCAGGGAAAAAAAAAAATCATTTAGTTGAGGAAAAATAAAATTCCTTATTTTTCTGCCAATGCAATTTCTACCCGTCCAAGAGGAAGGGATACTGCCTCCTCCCTTTTCAGTTTGTGAATAATGTTAATCCAACAAAACAAAATTAAAAAAAAAAAAAATTGAAAATGCCACAAACTTTTTTTTCTCCCAAAAATTAAAAAAGAAGAAGAAAAAAGAAAGTTCAATCATTCTTAGGGTTGTGTCAAAACCAACCCACAAGCAGTTCTTTCTCCCCAGACAAAACCACATACTTCAGGGAAAAGCTCATTGTTGGTTCCCAGTTTCTGCAGTTTCTCCTAAAGCACCAGATGGTGGTCTCAAGCTGGACTCACCCCTGTAAGCTGCGAGCCAAGGCTACACAAGAAGCCTGTGCAGGTTTGGGAACAAAGCCCAGATCTCTTGACTTCCAGCCTGAGTGAACATTGCATTCTGTGTTGCAGGTACAGCTGCAACTGCACCGGGACTGGATTTATGGGCTCGCACTGCGAGACCCTCGTTCCCTTGTGTTGGTCACAACCATGCTACAACAACGCCACTTGTGAGGACCACGCTGACAATTACACGTGCCACTGTTGGCCAGGTAAGCTCCAAGTTCTCCTATACATGTTCCTTGAGTAGTAATAGAGACTTTTTTTTTTTTTTCCCCCTGATAATAATAAAATAAAAGAAGCTCCATACCCTCAGAAGTCCTCCGTGGCCTTGTGTTTACATGGGCTTCACTCATCATAAGGCAGAGCCCTTTGGGTAAGCTGCTTGCTTTTCCAGCTAAGAATTGATTGTCCTGAACAGCAAAAGTGGGCAAAACAAAGGCAGCAGCATTATGGTGCCAAGACAGGAGATAAGTCAAAGCTGGGAGCCATCTCCCAGTGACTTAATCCTTCAAACCATGTGACACATGCATCACTGCTGCAGCTGGCACTGTTTTTAGTCCTCATTAACACAACCTTTAAACCAGCCTAAAAACTTCTGTCTGGCAATGGGCAGTGGAACCCAGAGGCTGTGTTCTCTACCAACTGTTTGCAAACAGGCTCCACATCACGGTGCTGATGCTCTTTAGAGACCACACAACTCTATCAGCACACAAACTACAAGAAGCCTCTCTAAGGAGTTTATGTCTGAAGGAGTTTACGAGCTTACTGAGGATGCAGGAGCACAGACAGCACTGTCAGCCCTAAATGCCTCACTGTTGTTGCACTACACAAGCCTTGGTGCAACAGATAATGAAAAATTAGGCAGAACCCTTAACATTTTCCAGAATTCAGGCATCATTGTAGCACTTAAGCCTCCAGATGAAATACTTTAAAACCACCAAATTATTTATACTCTCTGCCCTCCTCTGCCTTCCCACAACCTGAGAGTGTATTACACCACAATGCAGCGCCTTGTTACCCACACAAATCTCCACGTTACTGCCTAAAAAAGACCCAAACAAATCCTTTATGGCACAGCTCAGCTCACTGATGTGGAGTAACCACAGCAATGTCCGGCTGCCAAGCCCTGGCAGGGAGCTGCAAGCGAACACTCGCAGCGTCAAGGAGCTGAGGAACACCAAAGCCATGTGCAGCTACTATTCACAGGGTATATTTTGGGGTCTGGAAGAGAAGAACAGCACACGGAATGACAGAATTGTAGAACAGTTTGGGTTGCAAGGGAACTTAAAAGATTATCTAGCCTTCCTGTTCCTAAAAGGCACCTCCAAGAAATATGGAGAGGGAATGTGGTGACACAAGGGGAAATGGCTCCAAACTGAGAATAGGTTTAAATTAGATATTAGGGAAAATTCTTTACTGCGAGGGTGGCGAGGCGCTGGCACAGGCTGCCCAGAGAAGCTGCGGCTGCCCCATCCCCGGCAGTGCTGAAGGCCAGGCTGGAGGGGCGGCTGGAGCCCCGTGTCACAGGCCTGACCTTGTGGCCGTGTCTCCGCAGGCTACGCGGGCCCCCGCTGCGAGGAGGACATCGGCGAGTGCCGCAGCAGCCCCTGCCTCGCCGGCGGCGACTGCGTGGAGCGCTCCTGGGCCGGCCTCTACGGGCTCGTCCCGGGGCTGCCGCCGGCCTTCCGCTACGACCGGGCCGAGGGCTACATCTGCCGCTGCCCGCCGGGCTTCGCCGGTAAGGGCCGGGGCCTGGGCCTGGGAGGGGGTCCCGCCGGGCAGGGCCGAGCCCGGCCCCGCGGGGCGGCACCGCTCCACCGCCCGCGGCAAAACAACCAACACTGTGTGCACAGCCCTGCCCTTACAGTGCAAAAAGAGTCCAATGTACAGCTAGCCGTAATCCTGAAAGAGATGCGTCCATCCTGCCTTTATTCCACCACAGCCAGCACTATTTAGCACAGCCGCAAACCGCTCAGGTTCGGACTGCGTGCTTCTGGGGCTACAGTACTGTTCTAACTCCACCCGCTTGTTCCCTCTGACGGAAAAAAAAAAAAATAATAGCCATATTAATTTATCCAGCCTTCAGTTTCTCATTCCATTCATCTCCCGAGAAGCTTGTGAACTTCATGTCACGTATAATGTATGACTGCTGTCTCCAACATAACAAGTACAAAAGCTTATGGACCCCACAGCTTTCTCTCTGAATCCCCTACTTACTTTTCTTCAGAGTGGCATCGAGACTTGTTTTTGTTCCAGCCCTTCCCCTTAACTGTCCTTCCCTATCCTGTCACTAAGTGTTGCTGTTGTTCTTTTGTTCTGCCTAAGAGAGCACAGTCTGAGGCTTCTACCCAGGCTTCCAGCGTCTCCCAGGCTGTCCCAAGCACCCTTACCTCTTCACATGCCACTGCTTTCTCTTCACTCCTGTCGGGGATGTCCAGACCTCCAGTTTCTTTCCTTTCTGACTTGTCCTAATGTGGAAACTTCTAAGCTCTGTGAGACAAACAGGTGTGTTTTGTTGATTAACCATCCTTTGTCCTCTCATTTCCTTATTAGTTGCCTTCACTCGGCTTGTTTGCCTGATTTGGGTCATGATGATTCTATGGCTTTTGTTCATATGGAGGACTTACTCCCCCGGTCTGAAACTCTTAACTGGTCTGGAAAAAAATGTGTCAGAATGTATGTAAATATATCAATCTTGAATCAATTTTTCAATCTATAATCTCACCATTCACAATGCAGGACTCTCCAAAGCATGAGGGAGAGAAAAGTATTTGAGACCCTGAAATTTCTACTGACCCCGTATGCAAATTAAATTACATTTTTAAAAAACATAAGTAAGTTTAGTTACATACATGTTGGATGCTATATATATAACTTTAATGAGAAAAAAAACCCAAAATAGTTATTCTTACTGAACAGTTTGCCCACACTTTGGCAGGAAGGTTTACCTCCGATCTGGACAAGCAATTTCTCCAGTTATAGCCAAAAGATAAATAAGCCCCTAGTTTTAAATGAGAATTAAAGATTTAAGATTAGAGTTGATAGCAGTAGTGTGATTCAAGGTAGCAGGTGAGTCCTTGATCAGGACCATTTACTATATGGTGCTTATATAATGGAGATGAGCTAACAGGAAAAAAGGTCAGATCCTCTCATCTGCAGCATATTTCACTGACACCCCAAATCCTACATTTCTGCAGCTGTAACTCAGGAGTTTTTCCAGCCTTAACACCTGAATAACTGTATGTGCTGATGTGCCTTCATATTCCAAGAGGACAGAGATTTTATTTAATAAACCACATTCATTTTATTATGCCTCTATCCTCAGTAAAGCACTCATAATAATGTCATAATCATACTTCACCAAAGTAGGTTATATGCAGAAATAATAATCCACACACCCTACATTGCAAGGGCCTGATCCAAAAAAGCCATTGAAATGGAAAGATCTAATCAAACTGAGGATTGTTGTCAATATGTAACAAGCATCTTTGAACTTATTGGATAAAATTGCTAACAAATTAGTGTAACTGAACTGAAAAAAACTGAGAATATCCACTTTTTGGACTACAGTTTTAAGTCTAAGGGCAGGAGATAATGGAACTTAAACACATGTCTATGTGTTAAAACATTTCCCTCATAAACTGGGAGAAAGGAATAAATATCTTGTTACAAACAGTGATTTTTCAGGTGACTTGAAAAGTAGTCAGTAGTCCTACTGAAAGTCTTAAAAGGATCAAATCTGTAACCAAAATTATTTAGACATTTTGATTCTTAAAAATAAATCCATAAATCCCAGTCTGGAGACTTTATCCCAGCTAGAAACTCTTTGAGGACATTAGATATTCCTTATCCGGATCTAAGATAGAAAATTTCTGCACAGGTTCTACAAAGGGTTAAACTTCTCCCATTCCCTTTTAAATCAGTGTTTGTGGATACTCAGATTTCAAGAGGTCTCAGTACTTCTGCAGTAGCAAGCCCTAGCTTTTTTTATATTGCCTTGGCATGCTGGCCCCCTAGCACAACAGTACTTTTAATAAATTGGGCTTTTATTTAAAGGTCTTGTGATTTGTTGCTGCGAGGTAAAGGCAATAGTTACCCCAGAACTGTGTCCTTTCATACTGTGGATATATTGTATTGCTCTAGCACTGCACCTTTGTTAAAAAGGCTGTTATTTGAAAGGTTAAACTTTTCACTCCGCTCATGAAAACCTGTGAGAAAGGAGAAAGGCAGAGCTATGGATTTGGTAGTGACTCATTTCACCAGGTTGTAATAAACTTAACACCATGTCAAAATTAGAGAGCTCCTGAACTTGCAAGGTCTACCAAGTGACACATTCCAGAGTGGAGCGGAGCCCAAGGAGCAGGGAGTGTGCCAGGCAGGCAGGTCCTGCTCCCTGTGCTTAAAAATCTGTGCTGCCCACGGTCCCCAGGCAGGGGGACAGTGCTGGGAGCAGGGGTGAAGTCCATGCATTCTCCTTCAGCACGGTGAGGATGAGAGCAGCAGAGCCCACTCCCCTGGCTGCAGGCAGGGTGCCTGCTGCCACACACGAGTGCTGGCTGCTGAGGGCCTGGCCACTGCTGCTGTCTTGCTATCTGCTGTGTGCCAGCTGTGCCACCAGCACTGCTGCTTGCTTTGCCATAGGAATTCCTAAATGGTTTTTGGCCTTTTCGTTTGTCTTGTTTTCTGTTTTTCCCTTTTAAATTTCCTTGGCCCTTTTCCCAGCCTGTTGGACTACTGCAAGAGAAATGATATGATCAGACTGGTGTCGTATGCATATTGAATTCCTGCCATATGCATGGGGGAAAGAAACTGTCTCCTAGAGCCAGAAGATGAGGCAGATAAATGGCCAGTATGGGAGAGTGCTGAACACTCAGCTAAGTAAAGAAAACCTCAAGCCAGACACTGAACTGGGAATGTCATGGGACCAGTACTTAGAAACTGAATTATCTGGGCTTTCATTCTGCTCTTAAGGCAGGCTGACAGAACCACAGAGCTTCCATCTCCCTGCATGTCTGTAGGTGCTGCTGTGGGCAGAGCACCCACCAGACAGCAGGGCAGACTGAGCCAGCCATCCTCCTCTCCCCTGGCCTCTGACAGTGTGGGACAGACATAAATATTTTTTATGGGTAGTGGGTATGACCGTAGGCACATTACCACTCACTTGGGACACTTAGAATACATACATATATTTTTATACCTATAAAAATAATTATGCATCTTCTTTATTTTTTAAACCTTAACCATCAGCACAGTGATCACACAGCTGCCATCCTCAGCTATATAAAGCAATATAAAGCTATAATATAAAGCTATATAAAGCAATATGACTTACAAAAATTAAATCAAGCAGATAAATAATAAAGATCTCATCTCTAAAATCCAAATTTTATATTTTCATTTATTTCCTTATCTGTCCCTCAGCTGTTCACACCATGGTAGTCAATCATTCTTCCATTAGGCCAGGTTAATTCACTTTATGTCTTGGCCTGTCATCACAGTTTAAAAGGTTATTTTCTCTTGATTCTGAGACTTTAGAATAAGACAAAGTTGAGCAAGGAAAGAATGAGGATAAAAAAAGAGAAAATACAGAGAGAAAAAGCAATTTTCAAGTTAAGAACCTTTCTCCTCTTTTCAGTGGGACTAAAACTTCTCCCACAGGCAAGAGAGGCCCTCAAAATTAACAGGTCCAGAGGTACTGTTGGCTAATTATTATTCCTATACAAGCAAAGTTTCAAGAAAGAAAATGGTTGATACCATGAAATATCCATCAATATTAGCTGGTTTAAGAAAAAATTCCAAGTACATTTTTGTGTACTACACAGATGAATTGCTGAAAAATTAGAATTAGGGCTTGAGATCTCTCTCTCCACTTCTTACCATTCTGGAACCACAGAGGCTGTAATTGGCATGCAAACACATTTCTTCACTGCCCAAACTGTATTCACAGTCAGTATAGGATCCCTTTTTCACTGCTGGACTCCTGTGAAATGTTTCCTTACAAAACCAGCTTGGTGGTGTCAGTCAGATGAGCAGCACAACATGAAAAAGTGGCTGTTCTCTGAGCGTGGCAGTTACTGCTTTCCTGGACAGATTCCTACAGCGCTGCCCCATCTCTGTCCCAGCCCCTGTGATCTCCACGTGTCCCTGTGTTCAAAAGCACAGGGGGAAGGGGAGGAGAAGCTCCTGTCCATGCTCCCAGCCAGTCTCCAGGGGCTCCAGCACTCCATGGGCAGCGTAGGCATGGGCTGGACCAACACAGGATGCCCTCAGGGCCTGGCAGGCACATACTGCCTGTAAAAACCCTACACCAAACAGACAATTAGCACTTTAAAGTGCTTTTCCAACTCTGCTAAAGTCTCTGATCTTGAAAGAGCATTTGGACAAGCTTTTAATGATTCTACCCACTAATGCTATTTAACATTGCTTCAGTTAGTAGCATCCTGGTAAGGAGATGTTCACATTGTCATCAATTGTTGGCTCCTCCTCTATTTCTGCCACAGAGTTTTTCCTTCTCTCCTTTTTTCTTAATTTTTGGAAATGATCAGAGTATTCTCTGAGAAAGACAAAGTGTGTCCTTTACCACTGGTCCGTGGTCTTTTCCAGGGGGCAGCAAATTCTTTCAGGCCCCAAGAATGAGGCATGATCCTTGGTTTCTTGCTTGTCTCTTCATTCACAATCAAACTGCTTTCTTTGCAGTAAGCACTAATGATTTGTCACATGCGTAGCTCCCAGACCAAGCACACTGTTAGTAATCATAGTGTGATTACTCTTTCTGGATAGTTCTCCAGAAGGAAAGCCAAATTTGAGCTCACAATTCACACACTTTGTAAGGTAATGGCCATGCAAGGGCAGCAATACCTCAGAACATTGTGGGCAGCACTGAAATTGGGTTGTAGCTGGAAGAATTTATGAATCTGCCATTCCTTTATCAGTTACCATTACAGAACTAGTGGGACATTTCAATTTCATTTCTACTGTAGGTAGTGTTCCTCTTGAACAGTTTTAAGAAATACCATTTAGTAAGAGAAAGTGTAATTTTTACATTCTTTCACCATATAAATCACCACAGCAACTAAGACTGACTTGTGTTTTTCATGACAGCTCTTTCCTTAACAGCCCATATCTTGAGACACTTTATGAAAGCCTAATAGCTTTTTTTTTTTGGCAAAAATTAATCTTCTTATGACTTAACTTGTCCCCTGCATGGCAGCAGACTGTGAGAGCGATTGCTTGAAGGCATTGACTCTACTTGTAATGGTTGTAAACCAGTTGATTTGTAAACCAAATGGTTGTAAACACTTGTAAACCAGTGTTTACCACTGGTTAAAGAATCCTGACTTAGTGAAAGACACTTCAGAAAAGAGTAACAGATATCCCTAAGTGTTATTAATAATACCTGAAAACATTTCTGTGATTACAATATTCTGCAGCTTGGGTTTCACTCACTAGAATCTGAATGTTTGTGTATTATCCACACTTCAGAAAAATAGAATAAGGTCCAATAGGATCAAAATGAATGATGCTACTTGGATGAATAGTGGAATCTCATAGCTCATGAAGGATGTGTTTGTACTTCATTATCAGATCCACTTGCCACAATTAATGCGCTCCAAGTAGAGACTGAAACAATTTCAAATCCTAGAAACAAAATATGCACCTAGCGTGGGCACTGACTATGCAGAGGACTCCTTGTAGTGAAATAAAATTTGGCTTAATTGAAAATTTCAGCTTGTCCCTGTTATTCCTGTTATACAAGGGAAGTTTTTGACAGAAAAGTGTTTTTACTGGTAATGGCACTCTGTGTTAAAATTTAGCAAAAGCTGAACCTTGATCATTAGGAAATGAGCTCTCAAGCTTTTCATGACAACTCTTTACAGAATTAGTTCCCAAACCTGGTTTTGTAGCACTGGGACTGATATTTAGAGCCCTGATATACCTATGTATATTTTTTAATGAGAAGTATGTATTACAATCTCTCTCTTTGTTGCAAGTTGCAACTAGGAATGCAAAGACATGTCAGCCATCACTTCTGCATTATTCGTCGCCAAAGGAGTGCACAAAGGTCAGATGCTTTGGGTTTTTTGGGTTTTTTTTAGTTAGAAATATATGATATTCAAACATTAGGAATCATCTACCATTATTCTTTTCAGAGCATGTATAGAGTTTTATGCTTTAAAATTTGACAGCTGACCCATCGTTACTACGATCTATTTTCTAGTTGCACTGATATGTTAAGTTGTATAATGTAGTCCAGTGTGATTGACAGAGCCTGGAAGCAGTGGATATTTTGAATCTGGCACATCTCTCTGTGTTAAACAGTGTTGCACATAAACACTTTTTAGCATGAAAAGCTTTTTCCTTGAAGGGAAGGAGGAGGGGATGAATTGCTTTTAATCCATAAGCTCCCAGATCTTGCAACACAAAGACAGATAAGGTCCTCAGATGTAATGAATTTGGATGTCCAGTACCTGGAAGAAAATGCTTAAAGAAAAAAAAAAAAGGCAGTTGGATATTGTTTTGCATCAGGAATAATGCTTTTAAAGCATCTGGTTTTTTCCCCAACACTCATTCTTGGTGGGTCTTCCATCATATGATTGACTACTTGTTAAATCAAGTCTATCCAGTAAGAATTTTCCTCCTGGGGCCTTCTTCAAGCACTGCCTACTTACCTTTTTGATTTCTTTCTTAAGTCTCTGGATAAACCTTTCCTAGCCTTTTTAATTGGCATAACTCATGCATTTATAGCCTCTCTACAATCCAATTTTGCCACCTCTTGGCTGAGCTTATGAACCTGCTCAGTTCTGTCTTTCTCTATTGAAGAATTTCTCTGGTCTTTTCATTTCTTTCTTGTTTTTTCCCCAGCCCAGCAGCGTTACACATCTGATGGCACAGGCTACCACTAATGAGAGTTGAGTTTGAAGTGTGGTCTAAGTGATAATATGCACAAACCTGTGTGAAATCAAAGGTCCTGCACACACCAAACTCGCAGAACTTTGCTCGTCTCCTTCGGAATTGGATCGTCCATCTCAGGAGTTACTTTACAGCATGTGCTTTCTAGCACTGCTTCGTGTAAGACTGCATTGTTCTGGTCCAGTTATTGGCAAATTGCAAAGTTAAGCAGATGTACAACTTCTGCCCAAACAGAAAGGAGCTTTCTTTAAATCTACACATCCAGCTTTCACTGCTCTGGAGAAAGTGCTTGGCAAATAGACAGTAAAGAGAAGACCTGTGCTATGGGACTAATATATTTTACTTTCTCAATACTTTTTAATTTATGGCTTATTTAAGGTCAAATGTCAAATGATAAACAAAATGACCTGATTTAATAGTTCAGTGTTTTGTTCAACAGATGATTTCAAAACAAGCCTTAATAATGTCACCATTTTGAACCCCATTAAAATCCAGTTTATTGGAAATACACTAAATTATACAGCCAAACATTTAAGAGGCATTACTTCTCTTTCCCTACATAACAGAGGAACTCATGAGTGGCATGGGAGAAGTTGTTAGAGTTCAGTCAGGAAAAAGTACATGGGCTGGTAGTTCTGAACCATGTGCATGTAGAATAAATGTGTGTTCTCACACATGTGCTGATACACAAAGAAATACACACATATGTAAACACATACATAACAGCTAATTCAGGGTACTTTATTGCTCTGCTTATAGAAACCTTACTAGTTAAAAAGGTCCCCAACTTT
Source organism: Vidua macroura (assembly GCF_024509145.1). Taxonomy (NCBI): domain Eukaryota; kingdom Metazoa; phylum Chordata; class Aves; order Passeriformes; family Viduidae; genus Vidua; species Vidua macroura. Next base: position 10,161,356 of record NC_071579.1, read on the forward strand.
CATTTTTTGCTATTTTGAAAGGCACACTTTTCTGGCTGGATTGTTTTGAGGTGAGAATCAAGGATTTGTCTTCATTCCTTTCTGCAAAATTTGCAGCATGCTGGCTAATAAGGAGAGTTGCTGTTGGTCTTCACTACTAAATATTTATTTTATATGCCTGGCCTCTGGCAGTGGGAAATGCATGATCCTTGCATGCCAAACCTGCATATGTTTGTTATGTTGACAATACTGACCTACACTGAGATAAAAAAATTAAAGTATGCAGGCTGCTTTTAAACTGCTATAATATAAACATAAATGGTATCATGCCATTCATCACTTTGTTTAGAAACTAAAGTTTTTACACAACTTAGCATAAGCGTGTATTACCTTGCTAGAAAAGTATCAGCTGCTGGGAAAACATGCAATTTGTTTGGATTGGAATCAGCATTTTGGTACCAGCAGAGCTCTGAGAACCAGGTCTCTGTACCCCTTCTGTACCTGTGAGCCAGCAGAGGGAGCGAGAAATGCTGTCCATGTCCAGCGTCTGTGAGACATTCCTGAGTTCTGGCTAGAGCTGCCGTGCCAGCGCTGTCCTTGCAGCCTGGTCTGGGAGGTGCTGCTTCCCAAAGACTTTGTGATGAGCCCTGTTTGCTAGTCCAAATTCTTAGTGGCAGTTTCCAGCTTTTGCACCACACAGTTTGGTTAGCAGGATATTCTGTGTGAAGCTCAGGGATATTGGTCTGCAGCTGGACATGCAGAGTCCACCCAGGGGTGAAAAAGCTATGGAGAAAACAAGCACCGTGGTTTTGAATAAAAAAGAGTAACTGGATGATCCAAACAGGGCTATTCTAGTTAAATTTTCTTAGCACATTGTAGGCTTGGCTTTCATACAAGAAAAAGAAATTAAGAATTTTACTAATTATGCCAGTGGTCCTGCTCACAGACTATTGGGCTGAAGGGAGGCACCCACAAAGAATTTTGCACCCCCTCTTGACAACAAAAAAGTGTTTGACCCAGGAATTGGGCAAAATGTTCATGTTTTCTTCTTTGTACTTAAAATATCAGCAAAGGACTATTTCAGACCCTTACATAAGGTTCCCATAATGCCAGTGGCAGGAATGACATCAGTTTTTAAAGCATAAAAGGCACCTCATCTAGGCTCAGAAATGTCAGTAGTAATTACAAACTTTGTTTTCAAGTATAATCAATTCTTTATTTATGGTGTGAAATGTTTTTTACCCTTTTGAACTTTCACCATTCTAAGCCAAGCAATATTGTTGGCGTGTTCCTTTAAAAATAATTGCTTCTGGACTGAGAAATTGAATGTCAAGTTCCAAGTTGATGTAAATTAAATGGGTTGCATTAATAGTCTGGCCCGTGGTAGGAGTGAGTGTTTTGATTCTGGGTTTGACTTCAGCATGTGACCTCTGGATCACACAGGTCAGCACAGATGGGAAATATTGAAGAGGTGTCCCAGGTTGACATGGGGAAGAAAGTGTCTAGAGCTGATGTATCACAAACTGTCTGATCCATTAAACAGAAGCAATGGCAGGCTCCTCAGAGAATAAAGCTTAGTTGTCATAGGTCATTACACTCTTCAGAAAAAGACTTGGAAGGAAAATCACGATGATGGAAATCCTCAGGGCTGTCATGTACACATAATCTTCTAAACCTTCCTGGATTAACACTGCCAAGCCTGTGTACAGGGGAATGGAGTAAGGAACCCAAATATTCTTAACTTCTACAGTACAACTATGTGCCAGTATTCCCACCTGTGGCTGTTAAAATGAATTATTTTACAAGATGCAGCATTTTGAAATTGAAAGCAGGACATCTATACAGTTGAGAGTCACACTTATGTGACCATGTCTTGAGAAGAATTCCATGCACGAGAGCAACCACACTCACAAGGTCAGGCAATACACAGCTCTTCAAAGGGAAGGAACAGGTGAATTGGGGTGAAGTTTATATATTATATTTTAATTGAAGGCTATCTCCTGCCTTTAAATCTGGCTTTCCTTTCAACTTCTGAACAACCCCAGCTCTCTCAGTCTCTCCTCCTCACAGATTGTCCAGTTCCTCAACTCCTTCAGGGCCCTTGACCGGACCTGCTCCAGTATCACTGCTCCTTTTTTGTACCTGGGGTACAGAGCTGGGCTTGGCAGGGTCTCCCTGGTGCTGAGCAGAGGTGAAGAGTCTCCTCCCTTGACCTGGTGGCAGCACAATTCCCAGCACAGACCAGGAATGTGTTGGTCCTCTCTGCTGCCAGGCCCACGTCTGCCTCATGCCCAGCTTGCTCAGAGCATGGCAGAGCTGCTTTCCAGCCAGCTGGCCCCAGCTTCTTCTGCTGGATGGGCTTTTTGTCCCCAGGTGCAGGACTTGGAGGGAGAATCCCTTTGCAGAATTTCATGTGCTTCCTGAAGATTACCTATCTCCCCAGCAGCATAAAGAATTCTTTCTAATTTTGTATACCAAAATGTACATATATATATAGATATAGATACAGATATAGATATAGTTCAGTTCCCATTTTAATTGTTAATAAATAAAAAGATCGCTTTAATGCTTTCGTTGGATTGGACTCAGGAGTTTTGCAGTTTGCTGGCAATTAATTAACACTGATGAGTCCCAGGTCTAAGGTCTTCTCAAGGACATAAAGAATATGTTGGGATTTTGAGTAATAAAAATAAGCTGATAAAGTGAGCACTGAAACTAATTTTATGTGATATACTACATAAAAGCTCTTACATTAATTGTTCCCTGTAGCATCTAGCTCTTAATTATACAGTGTTTGCTAATAAGAGGAACAGGTGATAAAGCCCAGTATTTTTCTGTCTGTTCATTGGCACTGTTTGAAATAAACTCAGAGGTGACTCTATTAAGGCACAGCCTGCTTCTGTTTAGGTGCCTGGACTGATTTTTTCAGGTACAAGGAAAATTTCAAAGAAGCTAAGCTAGCCTTTTACTGATGACCTGGATGCTGATCCCTTTAAAAATGTTTTAATTAACTTAGAAAAGGACTGTTGATTGTGTAAGGAGAACCAGATTAAGGAAAACACTTTCCTTCCCTGGCTGACAATGAACTTTGCACTTTCAATAAACAGTCTTGGAGAGAAGAAAAAAAACCCTGGTATAGACAGCTAATTTATGCTGATAATTAACTGCTAGAAGTAGATTTGGTGGATCTGATTCAGATTGCTCTCCCACTGCTGTAATTCTTCGAGTCTGGCTGTGCTAACAACATGACACTAATACAGAGAATTATAATGATCAATACAATTATGGCTGTAGTCTCTGTCCTATAGGCACTATTTTTTCTTAACAAAGAGGGTTCAGAATCTGTTATTAAACCTGTTTTTGAGGCCAGAACATCATGGTAAATCACTGCCTGTAGTACCAAATAAAGAAAACTATTTAAATGCTGTATTATGAGAAAGTCTGCACAGCTACAGAAGTGAACTGTAAAAATATAAAGACATAAAAAAACTAAATTTAATCTAGCTAAATCTCATACCTCTAATATGCTCCAGGAAATCCCCCAGCAGGCAGCCAGGATTCCATGGCAAGCACACACAGTCCTAGCTGAGGTCCGTGCTGTCCCGCTGCCATCGGGATTGAAATGTGACCAGGCAAAAATGAAGCTAGCTTGGGTCTCAGTCTTCCCAGCCTCGAGAGGAGTTAAGCATATGAAACCTTGGATGAACAAAGCCACCATTTACATGAGTTTTCACACTAACACTGCAGGGAACGAGGGGAATGGACACTGCTGCTGAAGTGAAAAGAGGTACGATCCTCCGCCCTTCCCACTGACATGGAGCAGGACTGAAAGATCACAGCCCAAAGTCTCAGGTCTTCTGCATCTACATCTGCTCTAGAGCAGGTCACAGCTTACCCAGGAAAGAAAACACACATAAAAATAATAAAAAGTGGATAATTCAGCACAAAAAGCTTGGATTTTTTTCTGTATTTAAAGTGGTAATATATAATGCAAATATATATACTCTAGGAATAGAGAAAAGTGATTGTACACAGCATAGCCATGCTCTTTATACAGTTGCACTGTGCACAGCTCAAAATACACACAGCATAAACATGTTATGTGCACTCACCCATGCATATTTTACATTTTTCTATTCTCACATCTCCATTATCAATTAAACTCTATAGGCCCTATTAAAATTATGATTTTCTGGCCTTCTGGCTGTTTCAGTTTGTTTCAATAAGGACTGACAATGAAGTTATGTAAACACAGTCACTTTTGCATGTTCTGGAGATTCGCATTAGTTATAACAAAATGAGAAAATCCTGCAAATGCCTGAAATTTTCCAGAGTGCCATTTCCAGGGCAGAAGTCATTTCACACTAGACAGCACAGTGGCTGTGCTTGCCTAACTCTGTTAAAACAAATAGGAAACAGCCAGCAAGAGACAAGGGAGAAATTCCCTTTTAGGGGAGACAAGACACTCTGTACATTTCTCAATGGGTGAGTTCATCAACAGCCAGCACTCTTTTAAAGCCCTAAAGTATTTGTAGGACAGAAAATTAATTTGTTTCCTAATTCCAAAGTGAATCATATGCTCCAAACAGATTTTCAAGTCAATGAAACATGACCTTGTATGATCTAATTAAACAACTCAAAGGTATTGGTTGTTTTAAGATCCCTCTGGATATACTTCAGTTCAAATGCACACGCATCATCTCAATGTACAAGCTCATAAATCTACAGAAAATGCAAATCAGATCATTAATGCTTTGAATTTGACAGTCTTGCCACTGTTTTCTAAAAGGTAATACATGAAAAAATCCTGGATTACACATACTCCTTTTTCCAATTTAAAGAGCACACCAGAAAAACCTCATACTGGAAAGCAGAACACCAAACATCTTTCTTTGGCTTCTAAATATCTGGTCCAGAATCAGGTGTAAAATAACAAATTATATGAAACCTGCTATTATAATTTCTTCTTTGGATGTCCTGACCCTTTGAGTGGAGCACTGGACCAGATGATGACCTTTGGAGGTCCCTTTCAATGTAAATTTTTCTGAGTCTGTCCTAATTTTCTCTGTGTTTTGTGAATTGACTTCTCTGCTCCAGTGCACATGGCTGTTTGATTACAAAAAAAAAGTATCTACAGCTGTTTTTTTTATAAATTTTATGTCTCTGGTTTTGCTCCCATGATCTCCTTTTCCCACTCTCAGTTTTAGCCCAGATCTCTGTGTAGACCTTATCTGTGATCTGCAGCCTATCTTAGCATCCCTCACACATCCTATATAGATAGATGGCCATACACATATACTCTGTTCTCTTACTACCCTCAAATGCCCACGTGTCTAACAACAATTCTGTCTCAAATGCCAACACGAGTAACTTCGGGGGTACCATTGATTCCCATATTTTAATTTCCTTTTCCCCAGTCATTTTTTCACTACTTTTTCACCTCTTTAGTCTCCAAAATCTTACCTACTCTTTTTTTCCATCACCTTTCTCTACTCTAACTTATCACACTCTGTAGTTGTGCTCTCCTTCCTCTCTTCTCCTCTTCCTACCTCGTACCATCAGCATGACCATAGCTACAACACATTTGTGCAGCCAGAAAACCCACTCCAGAAGGATGCTGCCTGGGAAAACTGGGCTGCCACAATTTGATTTTCTTCCTTGCCTCCATCTGTCAACATGAGTGCCACGCAGGGACATATTTCTTCAACGCGTTTTTCTTTACTCCAGATTCAGACCCTAATCCCACAATTGGATCCACATGGCTGGCTGTGCAAATTGAAGTGGGGGCTGGAGGTGTAGGCTGCAGGCAGCAGCGTGGCCGTGCTGCCCTTGCAGGACACGGTGCTGGCCCTCTCCAGGCAGAGTCCCCTGACCCCCGGCCGTGCTGCGCGCGTGGCCGCGCTCGGGGCCCTCCGGCTGCCCCGTCCACCCGGGAGCTGCAGCCAAGCCCAGCCAGGATGGCTGGTTCCAATACTTCTAAAATAAAATATACACACCAGATCTCACTAAACAACTAATCACCTATGGCATGTACATGATTTTCTTCTTCTCTTTTTTTTTTTTTTTTCCTTTTCAAATGAAAACTATTTTAGGTGTGACAAAACATGTGAAACAAGTGGAAAAACATTTCCAAGTACTTTTGCTCTCAGAAACCTTTAGTGATTGAAGAGATTAAGGGATTGGGGGGTTTTACTACTTTAAAAAAATCCATTTTTACTGAAAATTCAAACTAGTCTATGAAGCTTCGGGCCAGCAACATTTAAAAAGATTGAATTACAGCATGCCATTCTGAATGTAGCACATTATGAATTCCATATCCCTCAGCTAGAGTGACATATTTAATGATTAAGCCAAGCCACTCAACTCTATTTCTATTTTAATTTTTTTTCCTAGCCAGTATTAACTTTAAACATACATTTCAAATGGCAAGAGGAAAAATAGCAGAATAGTGAATTTGTCTGCAATAAAGGAATAACTAGCAAGGTCTTACAACTTTAAGAAATCAGAGTTCTGTGTGAAAGGTATCATGTGCAAATTAGCCCAATGTTAACAAATGCTTATTATCCTACTATTTTAAAGAATCCTATTTTCCATGTGCTCCAGCTCTACTCTGTGTTCTGTCCTTCATTTTACGCAAGCTTTTCTTGCCAGGAGAGCAACAGAAATTGCCATGCAAGATCAGAGTACTGGTCACATTAAGTTGAGTATCAAATGTAAGCCAGTTCTTTACTGAAGAAAAATAGGTGAAAAAAAAAATCCATTTAAATACCCTTCCCTTTCTCTACACTGATGTACATAAGAGTAAAACTTCCTTCCTGACCTGCATGGTGACTGATTTATACCCACAAGCATGGGGTTTAATTACAATGACACAGAGATGGTCAATTTATTTCCTTGTGCTTACTCGCTCATGAACGTGCACTTCCTCCTTGCAGCAAAAAGTAATTATCTCTTTGCAATTATCTGCACAGATGTGGCAAAGTTAGAATTTTCATGATTGTCTGCTAAAACCTGGGGCCCTGAAGAATATGTGCTCTGCCAGATCTTTCTGTTGGCCTCAGGATTAATGAGTCCCTTGAAGGGAGACTTGTTTGCACCTGGGGTAGGATTTTATAACAGACATTTCCAAAACTCTAAAATACAGGTGGAGAAAGTGCTATTGCAAACTCTTTGTCTTCCATAAAGTATATTCTAAGGGGGATGCTAAATTTGAGTTTCTCCAAGGTTTACTCCTGCTTGCATACCTGTATATGTAGAGATACTGGTATGTGCAGGTATAGTTTGACACACCAACAGCTCAATTGCTGGGAATTACTTCATTCTAGGGAGGCACAAAGCCTTGGGAAAATAGATGGGCAAGGGACAGGCATGCAGGTATCATTTGAGCTGTCTGTGGGTCTAAGGTAGCATCTGCTGGCTTGTGTCTTGCTGCATTTTTGTCTCTAACCAATATTTAAGGATCCACAACAGAGTTTATGGCTCCCAGTGGACATCATATGCAAAGGCTTTGTCATCTTATTATCATTAGAAATATTTTCTTAGAGTGTGACCTGGATGTTTCTTGTGCAGGCCAACCTGTGACTTTTTCACCTGTTTACTGTGGTCTCATAGCACAGAGTGCTCTCTTTTCTATACTGAAAAACTCTTACCATGTCCCATTTCCTCTGCTTGTCTTTTGACTGAACAGCCCTACTTTTTGAACCTTTTCTTATAAGCCATTTTTTCTTGACCTGTGGTCATTCTTATTGCTTTCCTTGAATTCTTCGTAATTGATCCAAATCTTCCTTGCAGTGCAGTGCAGAACTAAAAGTGGACTCAGTGAAACTGAAGCATTGTAGACTGAAGCTGTTGTTCCACCTGATTGCTAATTATTCTGGCCTGAGACTACAGAAACTGTGTGAGCTCTTCCAGAACTGAATACAATCTTTCTCAGTCCATTTCTCCAATTTCTGATATTCACCTATAAAGGTCATTTTATCTGTAAAAAATCAAAAGTTTCACTTAACCCTGTTTCATCAGACAACTTACTAGGCAAGCTTTCTGAGCCAACATCCACATCTTTCATGAAAACACCAACCAGAGCAAAGCCAGGACAATCCCAAACCATAACCAAATCCCAGTTTGACAGAGAACCTCTGACAATTACTTTCTGGGCAGGATTACATAAGTTTTTTACCTGCTTTATGGTGGTTTCACATGGAATTTTCTCTTTTGTTTGTATATGAAAATGTTATTAAACACAATATCTGACTGTAATTAGAGTCTCTGCTCCTGGCAAGTTTGTTCAAACTCCCACCAGTGGTTCTGGCATGGCTTCAGGCCATTTCCTGGATACCCTGCTCCAAAGTTCCCCTGTCTCAGTGTGCCACCAGCCCCGTGGTGTCACTGAGCTGTAAGAGCAGATGTCTGTCCCTACCTGTTGTCACCTCTGTGTCTGCTCATAACCTTCCCTCACAGTCCCATTGTCACAGTCACACTGCAAAAGGAATGATAGCTGTTGAGAACCTCCAATTTCTTCTTGCAATATTCAAAATAAAGTGCACATTAAATATCAAACTGCAGCTTGAGATGTCTGATAAGCACTGCTAATCAGGTACATTCGCACTAACTTATCAAAATGAACTTTCTTTTTGTTTTTAAGGTGCCTTACTCACCTTTCCAAGACCCTGGATGAAATTTTTACCCTTTAGTATTTAAATGTATTATAGGAAAACTCAATTGATGCCTGTGTCAGAAGCTGGAAGAAGCAGCAGCTTTCTGAGCATCTCCATAAAAGCAATTGTGAACTGTAGATTAAAATAATCCAAATTTGTGTTCTGTGTATGAGTCTTTTGGTGAACCTAAACCCAAATGTGACACAAGGTCAGGAATTTCCTAATTAGTGAATAAATTAGTTAGAAGAAGAAATTGATAAACATTAGTGACAAAAATAATGTCTGCTGCCACAATTATCACATAAATAAGTAGTTAAATCTCCTGAACTTGATTTTCCCCTCATTAAATTTGGTCTAAATCAAAATGTGCTGCTCAAGAGCTGAAGAAAAAAAAATGTTTTAGTGAATAATTTTTACATGTCTTTAGCACACTCAAAAATCTAGAGACACAGAGAGAGCAAATGGAACAAAAATACTTTATAAATAAAGAAACAGGATCAAATTTTGGATCCTTTCTATCTGCTTATTGAGATGTACAGTTTCTCTGAATGACAGTGACCATGACAGAGATGATCTGGATTAACAAACCTCTTGAAAGGAAAAAAAAAGTCTTAAAAACCAATACCAAAACAAAAAAAAAAAAAAGTGACCAATCGGTTTTGAATTGATCCTAATAATATGCATTTCTGTGAAACACAAACAACGTTCAGTGTGAGCATGAACTTGGAGAAAAAAGAATTTAAATAGGATACATATCTATTGTGTAAGCAGTTTAATGGGTCTTACTTTAAGCCTTGTTGATCTGGCTTGGGCAAAATACACCATCAGACTACATCAGCAGGTACAGAAGTGGAGCAAGCTAATCCTGGAAAGGAAGCCTTTATAGTAAGAACTGTTGTGAATTTTACAGAAATTTACTCTGGCAACCGCTAAAGTGCTAAAGGATCTTTTTCCTTCGGAAATTTTCCTGTGGAAAAAGATGGTTGCAACTAGGATACAAGTTTACATCATTTTAATGACAATGTTTACAGGTAAATATTTTCTTTTTGTGAATTTGAATGTGCACTTAGACTGTATTGAATGTGTAGAACCTATCCAGATTGCTTGCTTGTAGTTTCTTGATATTTATTTAGTGTCAGGGGACTGGAAAGGCAAAAGGCTGTAAGCAAATTTCTAACCAAAGGTGTGTATCAAGTGTCACTTGGATAATACTTTTATAATTGTTTAATCCAAAGGAAAATCAGTGACATTCAGCAGAATTGTGCTTGAATAATTGCTTTTGTCATCCTGCTTCTACAGGAAATCTTTGCTGCTAAATTTGAAAGAGAGAGTTTAATTAGGAGGTTAACAGTTAGAAAATAGCCACCATATAGTAATAATGTGTAAGTGAAAAAAGGAGACAGATGAGTGATGCTATCAAACTGAATCAAAGGAACTGTTTCATCTCTCTTTTGAAAAAAAAACCAACAAACTTCACAGGTGGGAATAGTAATCATCTTTAAAAATATTCACATTATCTGAAATTTTATGCCAGAGTGTAATATATTTAGAAGAGAAAATGCTGTATGATTCTACTTTACTTTTTCCCTTAAAAACATGAATTTGCTTAGCTGAGCTAATGCATGTAACCACTGGAAAAAAAACGGTTGCCTTTGCACTTGTTTTGGTATGTCTTACATCTTTTGAGAATACTTTTTTTACATGCTCATGTCTCCAACTTGAGCTATTTGAACTGCTTATGCAGTTCTATAAATATTGACTAATCCTTTTATCTAGAGTGCTTTTATCTTGACTGACAGTGGTCTTTGCTTGCATAGCAATCGGCAGACAACAAGCAGTATCAACACCACTTGCAAGAGCAGCTGATTTATTTATTCTTGATATGAAAAAAGTGACTTATTATTTGTCTTTTAGGGTGACCTATATTTGTGTTTGTGCTAATCTTATTATGAAATAGTAGGCGTATATATTTAAGTGCATACAGGTGTGTATCTATATGCACAACCTGATAAAATAATTATTTTGCAATGTTTTTTTAATATCATTACTTAAAAAATAAGCATTGTGTTGAGACACTTGAATCACTATGAAAATCTATGTATTTAGTCACTCTATGTGTAATAACTGATACTATTCATTTTCTATAGACAACACAATATAATAATAATAATAATAAGTGTAGCTCCTCATAAATCTTATTTTATTTTTTTGTTGGACATTGATGATTTCTTTTATTAAATGCCTTATCTAAATTTAAAGATAGAAATATATATGATTTAAAAAAATCAGCATTCTCATTCAATAATTTTGTTAATTTTATGTCTTATCTGATGAAGTAGAGAGCAACATAGACACTAAAGATTATTGTAATGGTAAATGCATCTGTGTCAGCCTTTCCACGGGCAAGTCACTATTGCAAAGTGTGACTCAGACCACAAGTTACAAGGCAAAGGGAATGTCTGGCAGGTGCTGTGGGATAATAAAATAGCACACAGAGAATCACCACACATTACTGAAAATGCAACAGCTAAGGATCTAGCCATTCACAGTGCTGATTTTTTTATGAAAGGTTTCACAGGGGCTCCCAGTCTCTAAATCCTTAAGCACAGTCTGTCCTCTCTGAAGCTCTATGACAAGGCTAAGCACAACCTGATCCAGCTGCTTGTGGGCTAGACTAATTTTTATCTTTGACACAAAAACCCCAAAGAGACCTTCATTTCTACAGCCATCATATTAAACCAGAGTTGTATAAATGACCCGAGGACACGTTGTTCTCGATGTCAGAGCAGGGAAGGGAGCAGTATCAGGCAGAAGATGTACTAAAACATTGACCAAAACAGGAAACAGCTCACAGTAACTTCACTTTTCATATAGAGGAATAGCAAAAGCAGGACAAGTTGCTAACACTGAAATTGCCACCAACTGGACAAAGCAGACATGGCTCTGGCCCCCAGTCAGGAACGGTTTGGAAACTGCACTTCACTTGGAGAAAGTCAGCCCCAATGAGTCGCATTTCTGCCAGATGCCACTGCACATTAAGGTATACACAGACACCTCTCACTGGAATAAAGGTGAGCCTGGCTGGAAAACAGAGAGACTGCTGCAGCAAAACCCCACTGCCAGGCCAGGGAGATGGCACTAGCTGTGCTCGATAGCCTGAAGCTTCAAGGGGAAAGTCAGTGTATGCTTTAATTGAGGACTGATGAGTGACTTGGATTGCTGCAGAGAGAGTCTTTTGTGTACCTGCTATGACCACTTCACTCTGGCTAATCTTTTAAACAAATCTCTCTCAGTTCTCAGTTCCCTTCTGGCTCTCCTGTAGTTACCACTCTCCCAGATGGGTCCAGTTACAACTGTGACTGAATAAAGTGGACAGGCAAGGAATTAGCTTGAGCAACTACGCTTATCTACTGCTATTTGAAGCATTTCATTGACTGAATGTTGCTCTGTAATTTTCCATAGGAATGGCTGTGTTTTGTTATAGAAATAAAGCCTGGTGTGAATTTGTATTAATTTGTATAAAGCTAGGTGTGGTACCTGCCACTCTGTGAGCCTCAGCACATCTCATTACCTGATTTACAGGCAGCAGTTTTGCTGTGGGGATGGATGAAAAGTTTTATTTATTTAATTTGTGCTGGTGATACTAGTTTGAAAACTATCTGCAAAGGGTTTCTCATTTTTCTCTAAGATAACTATGAAGGGAAGTGGAAATGTTAAGAGCTGCACTTAGCATGAGTTATCAAAAAAAGTATTTGGATATTTTGACTGCTTCCAAGGGAGATGAGAAACAGATTTTCCTTGATCCACTGCATGCTTATCAGTCACTTGATTGCTCAAGGGAGAGGTTACTGTAATTACTGCTTTATAGATGAACAACAGTGCAGTGGGGTAAATAGATTAGTTTTACAAGAGGAACAGATTTGGTTTTGTTTGTGAAGTGTGATCCAGCAGACCCATTTAGGCCACATCTATCCAATTACAACGGAGTTGAGATGAGGAGTTCTCCTTTCACCAGATATATCAGAAGCCAAGCATTATATGGATGAAGAGGAAACGCAAAACTGTTGACAATCTCCTGCAGAAGCACTCTTATCACCAATAAACCTCTGATATGTTTGAGAGAATATTCCTTTCATCTTATCTTGCCTTATATTTTGTAAGAGGAGAGGTAAAAAAGTTCCCCTGTAGTACATACTTTTTGCAGTACATACGTTTTGCAGGCATGTTCACCCACTTGTGAGCCTGACCCACCATGTCAATATCACTTGTAAGTCCTGTGACTGTCACTTGAAGAGTGTTGCTCCAAGATGTTTCAAATGGGACCAGGAATAGTTGTCTGTAGTTCTGACACTGTTTGAATGAACATGTAAAAGGAGGAATGACCAGCAGATCATCCCCAGCTGATCCCCATACTATATTATAAATAGGAATTAAGCAACAGCTCTTGGGGTTTTTGTATGTGATAATTCAGTCTCTTACAAAGCATTCTAAATTTCTACCATATGATATGTGGGAAACACTTTCTTGATCCCATCTGATGATGTTTATCTTAATTTCATCACATTATCCATATCAAAACTGTGCATTTGTTTGGTTCTTTTCTCCAAAATGTGGTTATCAGTTAGGTGTTTACATAATACTTTGCACAAGGAAACCATGACAATTGAATGGCCTTTTTAAAGTATATTTTTTTACTTGTTCATCATCTATTTATCAAGGCATTCCCCTCTAATAAAAGATAATTTAATAAAACACATTATTAAAAGTGTTATTTTGGGCTCCAGTTATTCAAAGCAGAATGCCTAATTCTTTGCTTATTCTTCAGGTACTCACTGTGATGAAGACGTCAACGAATGTTACACGAACCCTTGCCAAAACGGTGGGATCTGTGAGAATTTTCCTGGAAATTACACTTGCCATTGTCCGCCTGCAGACAAAGAAGGGATTTTTTATGGTGGCTGGAACTGTACAGAAGTTCTGCATGGCTGTACTGATCACCAATGCCAAAACAATGGAATATGTATCCCACATCTAAAAAATGGCCAACATGGATTCAGCTGCATATGTCCACCTGGGTATACTGGAACACACTGTGAAACCATAACAACATTTTCTTTTCAAGGAAACAGTTTCCTTTTGTTGAAGAATCCCCAGACCCATAAAAAGGATTTTTTCTATAATATAAACCTGAGGTTTCAAACTGTGCAACCCACAGCTTTTCTGTTTCACCGAGGGGAGAAAAACACCTTTGCAAAGTTGGAATTACTGAATGGCTACTTACACTTATCCGTGCAAGTCAATAATCAGCCACAGGCTCTTTTGCATATCCCACATAATGTCAGTGATGGAGAATGGCATTCAGTGGAGGTAACCTTGGCAAGAGCTGTTATTCTTAATTTGCTTGACAGCTCTTGTGTAGAATCCTGTCTCAATAAAACGTCTGCTAAGATAGATAACGAGCCGGTGATGTTTGCGTTTCAGAGCACATTTTTGGGCGGCTTACCAGTGGGGAACAGCAACTCTCTACAGAACACCTTTAATGCACATTCTGCACCTTCATTTGTAGGCTGTCTTCAGGATATTGAGATAGACTTGAATGTTATTACTCCAGAGAATGTGTCATCTGGGTCATCTTTAAATGTCAGGACAGGATGTGCTAAAAAGGACTGGTGTGACCCCCACCCGTGCCAGAACAGGGGACGCTGCATCAACCTGTGGCTGAGCTACCACTGTGACTGCTACCGGCCCTACACGGGGCCAGGCTGTGCAGCAGGTAAGGGAGCACTGCTGTCTGTGTTTGATGTGCCTGCTGCAAACGCGGCCAGGAGCCAGCCCGTTCACCTGGCGGTGTTACGGCGTGGCCCTTAGGATCTCTGGGGCTCAATGTCAAGTGGTAAGCCAGTGCAAGAAGTGAGTAGTGGCACACCTTTGTTATTTTCTAGTTACTTTCCCAAGAAGGCTGCTTTTCAGCCTGACCAAAAAAAAGAAAAAAAAAAAAAGGCTAAACTGGTGGATTCAACTTCTCTTGTTTTAAACTCTTCTCAGTGCTCTTGGCACTCCATAAACTCTGAAAAAACTGTAGTTCTCTGGATGCTGAGTAAAATTTAGAAAGCAAACAAGACACCTGGAATTTAAGACTTATTTTCAAAGCATTCTTTGAAAATTTTATCCTCAAGCTCTCTAGGCTTTTATAAAGAGATTCATTTAAGGCAATGAAAAGCAAGCAAAAGTACTGCAAGTTAAAAAAAAGACAGATTCCAATTTAAAATAAATGAATGAGATTATACTCTTAGCTTAATCTGATTAGCCCAAGGAGCAGGCAGGGCTTCAGCAGCTGGAAGCAGAGTCCATTCATCCCTCAGCTGGTCCCAAAGTGGAGCTGGACAACACCCAGTGCAGGCTGCTGTTCCCAGAGAGCTGTGTGGGGACCAGAGGGAAACATGGCCCTGTCTGGGTGAGCAGAAGAGCTCATCTCAGCAAGCAGCTCCCGTGGCAGCGGGGAGCAGGAATACAAAAGCTGCAGATGCCTGTAGCACTTTCCCTGCTACAAATGATCTTTGCAGTGCAGGATGGGGCAAAGTGGAAGGACAGCAGGAGGTCCCTGTCCAGCTCCCTGCTGCATCTGCTGGGTGATCTCCTGGAGCTGTGTAATCCTTCCCCAGGCAAAGTTTTACGGATTTCAAACAAGCAGTTTTGTTTAAGAAAATTGCACAGGACTAAGTCTTCACGCCGTGCCCTTGCCTCTGCCTCCCTCATCCACACGCGGTCAGCAGAGCAATGTTTAGGGAGCAAGAAATACAGACGTATACACACATATTTATGTAGATATATTTGCCATGTGGACTGGAAAAAATTAAACACAAAAGCAGAGCCATGGTCAGATTGGAATGGACAGATCCTAAACTGGTGTAAACTGGCATGGCTGCAGTGCTGCCAGTGAAGCTACATTGATTCACATCAGCTGAACAATTGGCCTCAGGGGTTATTGAATGTGTTGCTGCAGAAAGCTGGGCCTTCAAATACATTTCAAATGTTTGAATACAACTTCATTTTGCATGCTCTACCTAATACTTATCAATACCTTTCAATAGTTTTTCCTTTTGGTTTTATTGCAAAATGACAAAGTCTGAGAGGTAATTGTAACAGACTTCTTTGAAGTGTAGCTGTAATTTATCCAAAGATTTGGAAGGCAACTTTTGAATATAGGACAACATCTGGGAAATAAGTTTGCCTTCTTATATGAAGCAAAATTAAAACCATTCAGGGCCAGGAGCAGCTCATACTGGCATTAGAACTGTTGAGAATGATTAGAAAGCATGCTTTTTTTCATTCCTGCTGACCACAATATTCCCTGCTAATCGTGGCACCGTGCCATTTGGTACATAGGTTCTAGATATATGTCACATGTAAAAGACTGTGGCAGGTTTCTAAAGAGGCAGAGTGGGAGAGGCTTGTGGTAAAGGATGACATAAGAAATGCTGGTGTCTTTCTGAAGAAAAGTTGCTGCCAAGTATTTAATTGACAAGACGCAATATTTTCTCTACATATACAAAATAACAAACAGATGTTGACTCATTTTGATCAACATCCAGATGTTGTGACCCAAGAGGTTAATATTGACCAAGGTGATGCTAGTCATCTCATCAAACAGATCAGGCTTATGATATATGTGTATATTTATATATAGAGAGAAATGTGACAAGGTAATTGTAAACATGAAATACCTTTCTGGAGATCAAGGCTTCTTTCTAATATTGCAGTTGTGGGACCCTCAGTTCAGCAGAATTTTTCTTTTTACCCTCATGAAAAACGTGTCTCAGTCTCCAGTACCACCTTAAGAAAAGATATAACTTAAAACTCTTGTATGTAGAAATAACTATTTGTTGAAATTGGTGTTTTGAGGCATTAAGTCTGTTTAACATGCAGATGTAGATATATAGGCATTCTTATTCATAGAAATAAACTATTTTAAATTAAATTAAGAAATTGTCTGTTTAGGAATAAGTATGGGATTTATTCCTGTTGCTAAATAATATAACCATACCCCATATCAGTGCAGTGGTTATTAAGGGTCTGTTGGGGCTTCATGGTCAGTCCCTTATTTTCATCATTTTTTTAATGCAGTCATAAAAAAAAGTAGTTTTGCAGGCAGAAAGTTAGCCCATGACATCCTGCTCCAGGAGTTTTACTGCACAACAGACTATTGAATCTTCAGATGTGTGAGCATTTAAAAAAAAGCTCGGTTTATTTTTTCTAGGAATCTGATATATGAAAAATAGCTCCTGAAACTGTTTAGGCAGGAAGTCTGTAATATTGAGGACAAGATCACAAAACTTACAGTGTAAAAATAGAAACACTTAGTTGTTCTTTAAAGAGATGATTCATCAGAATAAAACACAGTTTTGGCCACATATTTTGTATCCTTAAAAGACTGAAAATCATTACTGAAAATAAGGGGTAAAGGACAGACAGATGGTTTTGGTTTAACCGTTTTAATTGATAAGCACAAAGAAAAGAAAATTTACTCGATCCTGGATTGTGTTTCTCCCACGGCTCTGTGGGCATCAGGGACTGAGCAGGATTCTCATGGCTGCATACAGATTGATGTAGGTGAGCATATGTTAAGCCCCAGCAAAAAAAAGTCTATCAGGGAACTGGGGAGCCCATGGAGCACCACACAGGTGATCTATTCACACAAGAGGGCTTTGCCCAGCACCTTTCTGTGATTGGAATCTGTGCAAAAAATATCACAAAATCACAGAACTGCATTAACTTCCATGGTCATCAGAGGATCAAAGCAGGTAGGTTCTTTCCAAAATTATCTTTCTGAGGATCAATGCTGGAAACTGTAGAAATCTGTCCTTGTTTAACTACTTGAAAACACAGCATTACACAGTGCATGATAGAGAGGAAAAATGTGCTAGATTATGTAACATCTGGTCTTGCACTGGGGCTTAATGCTACAGCCATGGAAGCCAACAGGAATTTTGAAACAGAAGCTGTTTACAGCTGGACCGAGTCTTTGTTCATCCATAAATACAAGCACATCTTACTACCATACATAAATATCACCAGAACTAGTTATTTAATCATTGCATTGACTCCTTTGTCATTTAGCCCTAACTATTTTATTTTTCTCCCTTCTCTTCTTTTTTTTTTTTTTGTTTTTTTTTTTTTGTTTTTTTACCTTTTCCCATATCTCCAACCTCAAGAGTACATTCCAGGTCGGTTTGGATCCGAGGACTCCTCAGGCTATGCTGCTTTTCCTGTTGGTTCCACTCAGAATGAGAACTTCATCATATCAATGTTTGTCCGAACACGCAAACCTTCCGGCTTGTTACTGGCTCTGAGAAATAGCACTTCCCTCTACATAAGAGTCTATTTGGAAGGTGGGAAACTCACCATGCTAGCTCTAAATTCCATGAAGTTATTAGGGAAACACTCAGTGAACGATGGAAACTTTTACTTAATAACCTTAAAAATAGAACCAAATAAGATGGAGTTATTCCAGTCCTCTCACTACCTAGGCTTTATTTCTACTCCAGCACTAACCATCCAAAGTAAGGATATTCTTTACATTGGAGGCCTACCAGATAACAAAGAAACTGACAGAAATGGCAGGTATTTCAAAGGCTGTATCCAAGATGTAAGAGTGAATAACCAGCCGCTGGAATTCTTCCCCATCACCAATCCACCAAATTCTCTTATCAACCGAACACTGATCAATGTCACCCAAGGCTGCACTGGTGACAACCTCTGCAAGGTAAGAATGACATTTTTCAGAGCATTTTCACATGCTTATAATGGGGAATTTTTTTCAATGTTTTTAGTATGTTCCCACACATTATTTGATTATAATGACAGATTAGAAAAACATGCAAAAATGCTAGAAAGAGCAGGTTTTGTTAAGCTACGCTACATATGATGAAAATCAAAAGCAAAATGCATTTGCATAGGGGAGAATGAAACTATTTTGAGATTGGAATACTGTTTTTCACTAATTATTGAACATGCTGTACTGTCACAATAGTGGTCTTTATAATTTTCCATCTGAAATAGAAAGAAAACTTCTTTTTGCCCCACAGTCCCCCATGCCTAGAGTTGGGTGTCCAACAGCTTTGATTCATACTGAGGTTCTCTCTTCTCTTTCCCCGTAGTCCAACCCTTGCCACAACGGTGGTGTGTGCTATTCAATCTGGGATGACTTCACTTGCACGTGCCCCCCTAACACAGTGGGGAAGGCATGTGAGGAAGTGAAGTGGTGTGAGCTTGGGCCCTGTCCTCATGAAGCACAATGCCAGCTGGTGCACCAAGGATTTGAATGTAGGTACATTTCAGTTGTTCCAATCATCTTTGGAGATCGGCAGCAATAGACATTTTCAGCAGCATTTCCTTGAAACAAAGTATTAACTAGTTGTATTCTTAGCTACAGGATAAACATCTTCTTGTTAAACACAGGATAAGAAAATAAAAGCTTTCCTGGACAGTGAGTTCTCTGCCTTGTGTCTTCTGCTAAAAAAAACCAAAAAAAAAAAAAAAAAAAAAAACAAACCAAAAAAAAAAAAAACTTCAGCACTTTTGTGAGATATTTGAAAAAAATAGGAATAATCTTGAAAAACTCTGACTTTCCTTTTAGCATAATTTCCTCTGAGGAAACTTTTTCTATGAGAAAGGCACCACATTTGATGCACCAGGAAATGCAGTTACACCTCTGCTGCCTTGGCATCAGGATATGAAGTCAGTAAATTTATACTGGGACTCCGGGTTCTTTTCCTCAAGATTTACTAAGCCCAGAGATAGTTCAGAAACCCATCTTATCTCAGATCTTTCAAAGCCATTTTTTTCTGAAATACAGACAGAAGACATTCCTTCCTGTCCCTCCTCCCTGTCTAAAATCCTCAGGTAACTCAGAACATTTACATTTACAGCCCAGTGAGTAAGTGCATTTTAGTAGAAACCATGCTAATGAAAGGTGTCAAATACCTTTGTGAAGATGTCCATAAAGCTGCCACAACGTTGCCCATCAATTTTCACTCACAGCAGTGCGAGCTGAGTTCTGCTGCCCTCCCAGTCCCACCTGCACAGGGCTGTGGCAGTGCCTGCTCACCAGGAGAAGCTGGCTTTGAACGTGACAGGCACAACTACTCACAGGGATTTTGATGGGGCTTTCCATCAACTGACTTCCGTTAAATTCATCCTTTTGCATTGGTGAGATGAAATTGGGATCAAATCAAATACTTCATAAAACATCTTAAGACTCACCCAAGAAAAAAGGAATTAGGAAGAAATGTTCACCCCATCCATGGGGAATGACTAGGCTGCCTATACTTAGGAAACAATCATAAAGTGACAAATGTATGTCCTTTTTTGAAACAGAGAGATAACAGTAATGTAGAATTGTATGTTAGAGTGATAACCTGAGATGATGCAAAGCAGTACACTTTGGATGTGATTATAGCTGATGCTGGCACTGCCCTGTAATTTCCACAGCCATGAGGGGGAGACCAGGATAACTGAAACACTGGTGGAATTTGACTGTCTTCCAGCAAACCCAAAAGCAGTTTATATGGCATGTGCACTGGAGAGACATATTTCCACGTGCATTGGTATAAAACTGGCCTGGTTTCTTAATTGGTGTCTTTGTACAGGTCTTGCTAACGCAGTGTTCAGCGGCCGGAGCAGCGCGATATTTTACAGAAGCAACGGGAAAATCAGCAGAGACCTCACCAATATCGTCTTTGGCTTTCGAACCAGGGACACTGATGTGATCCTGCTGTATGCAGAGAGGGAGCCTGAGTTTGTCATCATCAGTATCCACAACTCCAAACTCCTGTTTCAATTACAAAGTGGCAACAGCTTCTACAGGCTGACCCTCGCGAGTTCAGTGTCTGTGAGCGATGGCAAATGGCACCGAGTGATGGTCTCCATGGTGGAGCCCCTGTCCCAGTCCTCCAGGTGGCACATGGATATAGACAACAAGAGAGACACGGCAACCAGCACAGCTGCTGCAGGAAGCCTCAACTTTTTAAGAGAAGAGACAGACATCTATGTGGCTGACAAGGCTTTTGACAGCCTGGATGGCCTGAGAGGGTGCATGAGCACCATAGAAATCAGTGGCATTTATCTCTCATACTTTGAAAATGCTGGCATCCCTACTAAAAAACCTCAAGAGGAGCAATTTCTCAAAATATCTGCAAACCCTGCTCTTACTGGCTGTTTGGAGGTAGATTTCTGCAGCTCTGACCCCTGTATGCATGGGGGAATATGTGAAGACTTTTACACTTCGTACCGCTGTGTATGTCCCGATGGATGGACTGGCACCTACTGTGAAGTCAACATTGATGAGTGCTCTTCAAACCCCTGCATCCATGGGAACTGCACAGATGGGATTGCCTCCTATGAGTGCAGCTGTGAGCCTGGTTACAGCGGGGAGAACTGTGAGGAGGACATAGATGACTGCCATGGCCACCAGTGCGTGAATGGGGCCACTTGTGTTGATGGGATTGATGGATACTCCTGCCTGTGTGCTGCTAACTTCACAGGGAGGTTTTGCAGGTACTGTAAACAAGTCTGATCTGTATGATTTTGTCAAGTCTCTTCTGAAGGGCTTTTATATCACTGATGGCTTTGTTTTAAGCACAGATGTTTTGCATCTGTCTCTGTATTAATCATGGCTGCAGAGTCAATGTATGAAGAGTACAGAAAGTTGTACAGATCAATTAGATGTGGAGTGAGACAGTGGAGAGCTGCCAGCTCAGGCAGAGACTGATGAAACAAGGACTGAAGCAGGCACAGCTCTGCTGCCCTGTTCTGCTGTCAACATTGGTCCTGTGAGCTCTCTGATGACAAGATTACAAGTCTTCCAGACCTTGAAAATACATGGGCTACATCTTCTTTTCAGAAAAAAAAAAAAAATCTTAAGGCTTTTAAATCTCTAAAACAATATTTTATTAGAGTAATAGGGCTCTAGAGCTATAAATACAGGAATTCAGAGTTGGTAAGAGAAAATAACAAGAGAAAATAAGTTGTTTTTATCCCCACCCACAGCATCTTTTCTGGGTTGATCTTTTCCTCCCAGCTTACTCTCAGTCCTGGTGGCTGCAAATACCACACAACCCACTTTTGCCATTGCTGCTGACACTGCTCATATGCTGTTTCCTATTCCTCCCAGACTCTCCTCTAGAAAGGCTGCAGGCTTTTCCCTTTAATTGCCATTCTCTGCACACCCATAAAATTCTGCCCTCTACACATGTCCAATTCCTCTCCAAGAAGGCAAAATCCTTCTCCTTCCTTCAGAGGACTCCAACAAGTCCAGTCTGCTGCATCCCAAAGGATGCAGACAGACAATCATCTTCATGCTACCCAAATACAGTCTTTTAGGATATAATTACTAAAATTCACAGGTTTTGTTGACTTTTTCTGAGTAGTGAGAACATCCTCAGATTTGAAGATGCCTTGTGGTGGCCCAATATTTTTTATCTTTTGAACTCTTATACTAAGCTGTCCAGGTATCACACAAAACCACATTAGTAATGTAAGTAGAGTGATTTCCATTTTTTTTTAATGATAAATGAATCATTAATTTGCCAGTAAATATTTGGAAAAGAAAAATTAAATTCATCAAATTAAAAAAGTTAGTCAAAACATAATATGGGAGTCTTAAATCTGAGTTCCAGCTGTTATTTCTTTGGGCAATACCCTGCTCCCCTGCTTCAGCTGAGAGAGCACGAGGCATCCAGAAACAAGGACAGTGCAAATAACTGCTGCTGCCTTCTTGTTTACCCAGGTATCGAAGATTGCCTTACACAGTGTGTGGGAATGAAGAGAGGAACCTCACGTGTTTCAACTACGGCAACTGCACCGACCTTGGCGGCGAGCTGAGCTGCATGTGCCTGCCGGGCTTCGTGGGAGAACGGTGAGAGGCTTTGTCCTGCCCATCCTTGGGGAGCACCTCTTCCAAAAACTGTTCCAAAAGAGTCCAGGGGGTAACAGCCAGCCCTCTGGCAGAAATACAGACAAAGCAGCTGTTGAAGTGCAGCAGTTCCTTGCTAGAGTGACTCTGAGGATCTGAAGTATTGTGGTTTTAGACAAAAATCACAAATGAACGTGGCAAGGTTTAGTCCAATGCAACCCAAGATATTATTTATTAAACAGCACTGCAGGCTTGCTTCGCTGTGCCTTTTTTTTGCTTCTGTGCCAAATTTTCATATGACAAGTTAGAATGTTGCCTTTCCATAGGTGGGGACACAAGCACACATATCCTGCTCATATACTTAAACCAGTTACATGCTCTGGCACATGAATATGCAAAGTTTCATTTTCACATGTCTGTGCTGGGAATATACAATCTATTCTATCACAGGGATGGTAAGAGGTGGCATACCTGGTGGCATGGTATACCACACTTTCTTACTGAATGCTGAAGTGTGAGAACAGAATGATTACTTTCAGAAGAGATTAAGGAATACTTTGTGCCTGTTATTGTTTAGCCTGGAACAGAGGGACCTTCCTCACAGTGACATTTGTATCTTGTAGCACAAATCACACTTAATACTGGCCTTCAAAGAGCTCTGGAGCAGGGAGGACAGAGAGCCTCAGGGCAGGCATCAGGTGCTGCAGAAACCTAGGAAGGCATTGTCACAGTCATAGCCTGAACAGGTAAGGGCATTTTGGATAGAGAGACAGGAAAAAATGTATTTACTCCTGATGAAACTAGCGTCATGTCAGAGTATAATATCCAAAAGTTCAGGAGGACCAAGCTGTAACACAGTGAAGTTTCCAAGAAAAGGTTTTCATTCTCTCAAAAACTTATGAGCCCACTGATTTTGTGGAAAGAGTACAGTAGGCTATAAAAGACATGAAATGAAGATTTCCACCTACTCAACGCACAGTGTAGTTGGCAGACACACTTGAATTGCACTGTTAACAGCCAGGTCGCCTGTGTACCGCCTCACAATATTCAACAAGGGGAAAAGGATACAATAAAATAACATTTTAAGAAGTAAAAGCATGTTCATAGCCACTTCTGCACTGCTTGTATTTCTTGGGACTTTGAGGCAGCAGGAAAGCACTTTTTCCTTCTCTCTCCCCTGCCAGCCTACCTGCTAACTGCAGCTTTGGGAATGAGCCTTCCTTCCATCCATGCCAGAGGCTGGCAGTAATCTCTCTTTACGGTTCCCAAGGTTCTCGTATGGAGCCTGTGCCCGGCGAGCTGCGGGGAACTGCCTGTGGCAGCCAGGCTCTCTTCTGCAGCCTCTCAAATGGAGCACTTGGCCTCTGCTCCTCCAGGCTGCCAAACCATGAACCAGCAGTGCTCCCGTGCTTGGGGGTCTCACTAGATCAAATGAGAACTTTTAATCCCTTTTTTTCTGGGTTTTTTTTTTTTTCAAAACAAATTCAAATATATCTGTTAATAAGAATATTAAAACCAAACCCCTTTGTATATATTTATGTATTAGACTGATAAAGCAGGCATTTTCCTTTAAGACAATATTTCAGCCCTCAGAAAGCCACTGGTGTATGGTATAGAGAAATTCTATGCCAATCAATTAACTTGGGATCACATAAAAAAAATCCCAATGGACTTAATAGCAGGTGGAAAGGGAAATGTGTAAAGATTAATCTCCATAAAAGAAGATAGAGCTCTCTCTCAAAAACAAATTTGTCATTTAATTCCTGATGGAACTTTCAAAATTACATAAAGGGAGTCAGGTTTTTAAGAGTTCCTGAAACTCAGTTGGATTCAGGTACCCGATTCCCTGGAAGATTTGAGAAGTTGTTGGCTTTTTTTTAATTTGCATAGGTAATTTCATAGCTGTACAGTTTTTATACATTGGACAAAAAACTTAGCTCTTTGAAGTATATGAATATAATTTACCATTTAAGGAAGCTATTGAAAGAAGTTTAGATTAATAGAGTAAAATTGTTTAATATAAAAATGCTCTTCTCTGATGTAAGATTAAAATTTTGTTGCCTGGTTATGAATATGATTGAACAAAGCAATTCCTTATAATTCAGAGAGAATTTCTCACATTCTTCTCCAAGTATAAACCTGCATTTTTACTTGGAAAAGATAGGATTAACTGTTAGTATTATTTGATAAAAGGGAGCAGAGAATTAAAAGGGAACATTTTCAGAGCAGAAAATCATCAAATTAGTAGTTTTCAAACAGTCCTACACATCCCTCATTATGCTTCCATTGGCTGCCTTGAGAAATTATAACTCAAGTTTCCTGTATCTCCAGAATTAGCTCAAAAACATTTAATGATACATATTAAGGCTCATGAAACCTGTCCTGCACCATTCTTACCTTTTTGGGGCCCATCTCAGGGCCTGGATAGGAAATTGTGCTGGGATCTATTGGCATTCCAAATTGAGGGAAGAAATGAAAAAGTTAAAAAAAAAAAAAAACAAAAAGCAGGTGAATATTTCCAGGAGCACTCAGCTGGGAAAAACACATATTTGTTTGACTTATATCCAGATTACTGAGAAGGGAACTGTGCCCTCAGCTTCCTGGAACAATGAGAAGGACAAGCAAGCTGTCAGCAGGACTTGCACCAGAGCTGGCTCTGAGATCACACAAGAACTTGCATTGCACCTTGCTAAGCACCATGAACCATGAGGTGCTTTACAGGGATGAAATTACCTGCTTAACTGTCTGTGTTTGGAAATCATACAGGAAGTTCAGGGTTTGAGTGGGGCTCATCAGCTAGTTAATAAAACCATAAACACGTGTGGAAGTATGCCCCAGAGCATCTTCTTCCCCCCCAGAGCTGCTGAATGAAACATGTGCCTGTTGGATGCATGGGATGCCTGGTTCCTGAGGCTGACTTTGCAGTCTTTCCTGCAGGTGTGAGAAGGACATTGATGAGTGCAGCTCTGACCCATGTCTGAACGGGGGCCTCTGCCAGAACCTCCTCAACAAGTTCCACTGCCTGTGCGACGTGAACTTTGCCGGTGACCGCTGTGAGATCGATGTAAGCGACCTCTCCTTTTTTGTCTCTTTGCTCTTGTGGCAGAATCTCTTTCAGCTCCTCTCCTATCTCATTCTGCGAATGGATGATGAGCCAGCAGTCGAGTGGGGTGATCAGGAAGACTATTGAGCAGTCTTTAAACTTCTGTGTTTTACTGCAGCAGAAGATGCCTTGACTAACCAGCTTAGCAGAGCAATACAAATAACAGAGTTTTAAAACTTGTTTTATATTTATTTGAATGGTTTTCTATGAATTGCTTCAGATCTGGTTTAGTTAATTTATTTAGTTTTAGAACAAATGCTAGCAGATTTGTTAAAGAATTCACCCCACCTTCACCTGACCATTTCACCACATGGACACTGCCAGTGGGTGACAGTGGGACAGCTAACAGGCAGCACAACTATCACATTTACTGAGGGTAGCATTCAAACCCTACTGCAATGAGTGGCAGACTCACTGCCTTCAATAATTCTAATCTTAAATTAAATCTTCCAGGTGGTCACTATCTTTACAGCACCATGTTTATTGCTGTTCCTTTGGCATTTAGGCCTCACAGCTGTGGAATCACGAGGGATATTTTTGGATAATTAGGTAATGGCTTGGATTAGCAATTGACAACATGCTGAGGAGGCTCCCACATCCATTTGAATTAGTGTCAATCTTGCACTGATATCACTAATCCTGATCCTCTGCTCCAGTAGCCTCTACACCTCCAATGTACTCTACTGAGATAAAATACAACCATCTTAATCTTTACCAACATTTCCCCTTTCAAGAAAGGCCCAGTAAGTATCTCAGACTTGAAATCACAGATTTGTTGTTTGTTTAAAGATTTATATAACTTTAAGTAAATCTGTTTTACTTATTAGTAGATCAGTGTCACTAGACAAAGAAAAAAAAAAAAAAAGATGGGATTTTTCCTTCTTAAGAAGCAAGCAAAGTAATTGGGTTGGTTGTCCATGAATTCTTAAAAGAATGAAAAAAATGGACCTGAAAATTATGAGCACTAGGAGATTTAACAAAAATATTATAGCAAAATGTCTTTGTAGTTGCCTTTGAGAGTGCAGACACAACTGAAATACATTGTTAAATACTAAACATTTGTAAAAAGTGAGGAGTTTTTTTTTTTGTTGTTCTTAACCATTCTTTAAGACAGAAACACCATTTATGAATGCTGAAATAATTTATTTGGACATTCATTATTATATTTGCATAGATTCTCTATCCCTTTTAGTCATTTGAGTAGTGTCCTTACAAGAGGATTTGAAAGAATAAGCGTGTATAGGGTGGTGTTTTGTTACTCAGCTATATGGCAGGTAGCAGAGTTTTGAAGACTAACACCATACTGGGAGGTTTTCTGACTCCAGAGGGAACAACTGATCTTTTGGAGAAGTCCTTGAAATCATTGATATCAGTTTTCTCCACTTCAAACCTGACCTTGTTCTCCCTAACTCACTGCAGGTTGGACCTGGTACATCCAGGAAAAGCAAATCCCCCCTTTAAATCTCCAGTGACATCAGGACACTCTGAAATGTGTCTAAGTGAGATTTTAAGGTTTCTGTTTTGCCACAGCAGGATATGGATCAGACAGTGGATCAAGACTATTTTTTATTTTCCACCTTTCATAAATGCCCCCAGATCTGTTATTTTTCTGGGTACGACTCAGTGCACAAATGCAGCAACATTTGTGCTGTTAAAAACACTACTCTTATTTTAGAGGGGAGGAAAAAAAACAAATAAACTTTTGCACATTTGTGGAAGAAAAAATTATGATTCATCCCTGTCACATATTCCTGTTCCTAGCATCTGCCTTAGTATGAAAATGAAGCACAGTGTATTTACCTATGAGAATTGTACACAAGGATAATTTCTTTGCTGGCTTTATCATACCTGAAAAAGATTAGAGAAATTGTTTTTGTTAAACTCTTATTAAAAATAATTATAAATAATTTTGTATGTTATATATATATATATATATATACTTATAAAAAAATTCTTTTCTCTTTGTAAGCAATCAATGGGACTAGATGGGAATGCACTGGAGATGAAATTAATGTAGCAGTGTCAGAAAGAAAATTATATATACTATCAGATATAGGTTTAATTATCTTACTGGCAATCACATATAATACTGGGAATTATAGGACACAGGCAAAGAGAAAAAAACAAAACCAGACTGCATTTTTGGATTTTTTCATTCCAATGAAAATACAGTTTTGGGAAATTGCTTTCATGTAGGGAAATTTAAAATAATAGCATCTTATGTTGGGAATTTCATTCCAAACTGTAGCTTTCATTTAATCATAGCTAAAAACATTTCTAAGTTCAGTATTATTGAAATGAAAAATTAATCAGAAATAACTTGAAATAAAAACTGTCCTATTTCAGAATGCTAACTAGAGACAAAGAATAAGAAATTTTAAAAATTCAAATGAAAAGAGTGTTGCTACTAATCAAAGCTGTTCAAATAATTTCTTTTTTCTTAAATAACTATAATTAAGAAAATAATGAAGTTTGGTTTGGTTTTATTTTCTCACTGGGTTTAGTTCAGTTTCCAAATAACTAAATTCAACCATTGTGTACTTTATAGAATATGCACTACAGGACACACTACATTAAGCAAAAATTTCATCATGGTCTTAATGCTGAAGAAAGGTAGAAAGCAATAAATGTAATAACAGTATGTCTGACATTAGACCTACATTCAAAATGTGAAAACAATAAGAATCCATTTGTACAGAGATTCCAATACTCTTTCTATTCAACACTAGACACTTGATATGAGTGTTTATGCAATATTAAACACAGGTTTTATATTAATTTACAGCAATATGCCAGTTATTATTCTAAGCTTAATTAGCAGGGCATCAGTTCTCTCTTTCTTTTACTGAAAACATTCACCTGTAATTGAATTCTTTCCTTCCTCTAATGCCTTGTCATCATGAAACATCCCCTGGCCTCAGAAATGCTGCTCTCTTCCTCTTTGTACTTCTGTATCCTCAACTGCATTGTGCACGTGTACATAAATTTCCTACCTTTATACACCAAATAAACCTTCTGCCTTTGTCTCTTTATGTCTGCTCCTCATTTCCTGCTGATGGCTCTGTTCATTTGCTTTCAGTGTGCCATGTTTTCTGAACACTCCACAGGAACACCACACACCAACCAAGGCTGCTTCATCCCGGAGTTTTCCAGGAGTTCTGGAAGGGCAGGGTCAGGGAGGTGCTTCCTGCTGAAGCTCTTCAGCCACCCCAACTGCCCCAGCTGCAGTCCTGCAGACTTGGTATTTCTAGTTTTAAAAGTCAAAAAATAAATAAACAAGAGCCAGATTAAGTGAAATAATTTTCTATATTTTTTAAAGAGATGCAGGTGTCAGACAAATAAAGGAAAACAGGTATAAAAGCAAACATGAAAAAAATTGCTGGGTACTAACCTGGGTACTAACCTTTTTGTAAAAACATCCAGTTGCTAAGATTTTTTTAGAATTCGAGGGTCTGAAAAGGCCATTATTGATATTTAATATTAAGATATAATAGCAAGATCTTCATACATCTCCAGTGTTGCAATTGTACTTCAAATCTTTTGATAGTTGATTTTTTTTTAAATTAAGAACACAAACTCCCTGCTGAGTTCATGCTTTCATGGAAAATTAGTATTTATAAAAAAAAGAAATATCAAAACACACTCCTACTAATTTGGGCATTGAGAAGTTGGGAAAACATCATCTCAATATACTCAGAATCAGAGGAGGGATACAAGACATGCAAATGAAAGAAAGCCAAAAAGCAAGCTCATTACTTTTGGAGGTATGGCTTGTGGTGCTCCATGTTGGTAATATCTGTAATGGATCCCTCTGTGATACGGAGACTCAGACTGGTTTTCAGATGCCAGTGACTGTCATTCATAAAGCTGGGTAATGAGAAGTAACAGTGTTTGGGCTTGAGGCAGAATTAAGATTTCTGAAAAGAAGGGGAAGACAGCAGTGATGGAGACACTGGAAGGGAGAGCAGAGGGATTTGCATCAGCTGTGGGATGAATGAAAGCATATTCTTCACTGTGCTTGGAAAATACATGAGGGGTATTTCACTGAGAGAATGGCAGATTATCTTTACTGTTCTTATTTCTGGCCCTTAAAAACCCAGGCTCTGACTGAGCCCTCTCTGCAGCCATATCTTATGACAATTTTAACTACAAAGAGCCCATGTGTTTGTGAATTTGAAAATATCCTTTATATATGCTTATTTAGATTTTCTTACTCCCAGATTACTGAGGAAACTAGATCCAATAATCATTTACTCACTGCACATGACTACAGTACATTGGCGAACCTAAAAATAGGAAAAAATCTGCTTCAAACTAACAGTGATAAAATAAGATTTCATTCTTTCTTTGCAAATATTTTTTCTGCCCTGACAGCCAAAAGTTCAGCCAAGAGGGCATTTTACTTGTTTATATTAACTTTCAGCACTTGAATGTACATATTTATAGCTTGAGTTAGTGATTCTCCCTAAAAATAATTAAACTCTTGTTTGCAATAAATTACTGAAAATTTCTACTTCAAAACCCACAAGGCCTGGTTCTGAGAACTATAACCCTAAAAAGGCAATGAAATAAAAGCTGCAGCAAATCTTCTTTCTCTGGTACTGAGATTACTATTAGTTGAAATGGATCTCCAGGGAGTAAAGACAAAATCCAGGGTTGGGTTGTTCATTTTACTTTGTGTTTCAGGAGTGCCCTGAGCCCCATTAGACTGGGAGCACATCCTGCCAGGGCTGTGCCCTGCTGGTGCTGGCAAAAGGCACGGCCTGGCAAACAGCTCCAGCTGAGCTTTGGAATTGTTCTTTGAACATTGTCACCAGCAGCACCTTTGGGACAGCACTCCCCCACAAAACACACCCCCTCTCCTATTGTACGTGTGAATATACATGAGACTTGAAAGTGGAGGTGGATTTCATGTCCCAGAATTGAAGCTGTCCTTGGTTCACAGAGCTGCTGCCATGTGCTGCAGCACTGCTGCTTCCACATTCTCTTCCAGCTGGTACCATTCCATCCTCCTGGGCACAAGGACAAGCATCATGCACTGGAGGTTATGATTCACACTTAATGTCATTAAAAATACACTGATAAGCATGTTGGATATGTTCAATATTGAATCTAAATTCAATAAAACTCTCTCAGGCTTCCATAGCACAGACACAGGGAATTTTGGTTGAATCTGCTCTACAGTGATTAGCTAATGTATTCATTAACTGGAAGGGTTAGTAATATGAACGCAGCAAATGATACTTAATTACAATAATTAATGCCTGGTGATTCATGAATAATGCAGTCCATAGCTATTTACATATTCATACTTATGAGGCTATTAATGGATAATTATCATTTGACTAAAAGACATGGACATCAGGAATGTAACAACCAGACTGTTTTCCCCCAGTCTCACTGTGGCTTTACCTGCATGCCTTGCTCTTGTACACCTCTACCTTGTACACAGAAATATCAACAGTATTATTTTGGTTTCAGGGCCTATAGAGCGAGTGATCTAATGGCAGTTACAGCCCATGCAGGTTAAGTTGCCACTCTGCACCAGTTCTAAGCCAGTACTCCCATCAGTTTCTGTCTTGAGATTGCAAAACTCTGAAAGTACTTTGTTTTCTTTGCCATCAGTACTGATTTGTTCTTGTCTGAATTTATGCTCTTTCCTACTGCAGATGGTTAGGACACTCTCATACTTTAGAAATTTTTAATTTGTGAGATTGGGTAGAAATATTGGAAAAAAATAGGAAAATTGGAAAATTAGGGTAGCTATATTGGAAGCACCTTCAAACTGAAAAATTCTGCCCTAGCTATCTGGTTTTTCTGCTCCTATACACATATTTCAGCCTCCATATAAGTAGATACTTTGCTAGACCTCCCAAGAGAAGACCTTGAGAGCAATAGAGGAACAAAAATTTTAAGAAATTAAATTAAATTCTTACTAAAATATATTTTAAGGCAATAAGATAATTTTTAGTCTTACCCTAAGATTGAATTGCCAATGTTGACAACACTAAGACAGTGATTTTCAGCTGCCAGCCTCAGGAGTGTGGTAAATGAACAAATAAATCTGGGTAAGTCAACTGAACCTGAAAAGTGTCTCCAGCCTGAGTTTCAGCCAGGCCACTCACTGCTGCTTGTCCACAGCATGAGCTGAGGAGCTGTGGGTGCCCAGGTCACTGAAAAGCTCAGGGCAGCTGTCACAGCCTGCAGGGAGGGAGCAGAGGCTCTCCCCACGTGGGGTCAGCTCACGGTGCAGCCCAGGGCTGAGCTCCTGGGGAGCAGCAGGCTGCTGTCTTAATGAGGAGCACGTTTGTACCTGCTGTGACTTTGTCTTCTCCAGAGCTCCTGCAGCCTCTTGGAAAAGACTGGTATGGACAGTGTAACATCTTCAAAATGACACCATTCTCTGAAGGGCCCTGTCCTACTTCCAGTGCAGGTGAGGTGCCTCTCAGGATACAACCTCAGGAAATCAGAGGGGTTTAAAACCACTCACCAGCATGTTCTAACATCATACTGAACCCAGCAGTGCTTGAGGACCAGTGGAGAGAGGACTGAATCCCTGCTCAAAGCTGATGCTCTCTGCTTGCAGCACCCACAGTGCCATGACATTCCTGCTGGCACTCCTGCCCAAGCAGGGAACAAGTCCTGGGTCAGCAGAGCTATCAATGAGCAGAAGCCAACTCTCACCTGTCAGCTTTCCTGAGGCTCCCAAGACCTGTGGGTGGGAAATAAACACTCTAGGCTTTGTAACTTACATCCTGCAAGGCTGCTGCTGGAAGCATAAAGGGCATTTCCTGGTACTTCTGATTTACTCTCTGTAGTACCTTACTAGGTTTGAGAAAACCCTCATCAGGGCAACTGTTTGTACAGCACAGATAAACTTTTACAGTCTGATGGTAGTCTATTGAAATAAGATTATTTCAATGGCTGAAATAAATTTTTACTTTTATTAGCCTGGCAGAATCAGCATAACTGAGCTGGGAAAAAGCTGGAATTTATTTGTTTTCACATCATTTGTGCGGCTGCAGATCACCCACCATGGCAGAATCGTTACCATTGATGGTAGGAGCCAGAGAGGGCTCAGCTTTATTCCAGTGCCAGGTCAAATGTGGGGTAAGAAGAAACATCTTTAGATTTACAAAATGAGCAGCTCTGCTCTGGAAGTCTTTGGAAATGTCACAATGCCATTTTTGCAGTTGCTTTTCAGAGCAGAACAACGCCTTAATACCCTTTGCTATTTTGTATTAGTCTGCATTCAGAACACAGGATTTGACTGAAACTTCTAAAAGGATATTGGATGAAACATATTTAATGTGTGTCACAACATAAGGTACAAAAACATTAGGATGCAAAGACAATAAGGTTATCTAATGTGTCCTAGCTGGGAAAGACAAGAAAGCTCTTCACGAGGCCAGGATTACTGCACGCATCAGTGAGAAGCAGTTGAATATTTAATGTGCATGGTAAATACAAGCAGAAAAGGGAGCCCAGATGACATATGACAGCATAACACTCTGCAGTACAGGAATCAGCTCCAGCACGGTGTTCACATAACACTTCAGTATTCAGACTAACACATTTTGTCTGTACACCATCCTTTCTGTTGCAATGGCATTGTCTTCCCTATTCTCACCTTCTGATGTTTTCCCTGTGGACCCACATCCACATCACATGGGTATTTATTTCAGTCATTGCTCACTTTATAACACATTCATACAGTCTGTGCCTGCATTGTTCAGATACTAAATTTTATGTCTTTTTTTTTCTTCTAAGTTTCATGAGACCTAATGTTCTTTTCTATTTTTCAGTTCTCGATATGAAACTCCATTCCTAATAACATCTGAAAAAAATTACACACTTTACTAGGCTTATGGAATATTACTGCACTGAAAAGGAATAAAAATAATTCCTGTTCTGAGAATCTGAAAAAAATTTTGGTTTCAAATGATCAAGAACATTTATCTATTTTGATACAGAGAACCGTTTAAATGAGAGGCAGAGCTTGTTACACAAATATCTGAATATTCTACCAATCTAAACGTGCAGCAAACACAGCAGTCCTAAAATTTATTCAAATCATATTTGGTAGAACAAATTACGTGGTTTTCAAAAAAAAAAAAGAGCACTGAAGTAAAAAATGTGATACTGCTGTAATTCAAAGGACAAGGAAATCAGAAGCTTTACAAATCTTTGTAGTTATTTAGAGTGAACAGATTTTGCACCAGTGGAGACAGCTTTGATTGTTGGTGGTCCCTGTGAAATGGTAGGGGTAGGGATTCTGGGGATTCTCAAACACATTAATACTTTGGGGTCTAATTTATCCATTACAGAAATAAATGGAAATACTTCTCTTTCTGTCTGGGGAAGCACTGGTAACATCACAAGCTGTCCTCTTCTTATCTCCAAAGGGACAGGACCCTCTGTTCCCTCTTCTCCAAGCAGTGATCATTTGTGGGTGAATTAAAGGTGCAGTTGCTTCCCTGATCAGCCTGTAACAAGACCTTTTCTCCCCTGTTGACTTTATATCAGTGATGGAGGAACAGGATGCATGGAGTGAGCACAGCCTGGCTGACACCTGGGAGATGATAATCTTGGAACACCACCAACAAAAAAACACAACAAAAAAACCACAACCAACCAAAAAAAAAAAAACACCCCAACAACATAAAACAAAAGTACGCACACACAAAAAACTGAACACCCAAAAAAACCCCAAACCCAAGCCAAAATAAACTCCAAAGAAAAGCCCAAACCTGCTCCCAATTAAAATCAATGACAAACTAGAGACTAAGCTCTGGGAGGGCCTTGGCAACACCACCTCTTCTGCAAGGCTAATTTCACTTTTTATTCACCAATGCTAATGCATGTGTCTGGTTTTATCTAGGCTCACTCTAAGTCCTCAGTGAAATGTCAGAATAAGCACAGATTTCATACAGGGATTTCACTGTTGCCTTTTTTTAGCCCAAATGCTACCATTTTGTGAACTAACCAGAATGCTGCTAACCACTATTGCTAACCACTTCACTCACCAGTGAAGGACACTGCTGTGTCTCTTGGAAAATGGCACTTGGTCCTTTCTTATTTTATTGTTTCATTTAATCAAACACAAACCTCGTTCTGGCAGAAAGAAAATGCTTGGTTTCTGTACATATGAAAACGTAACACATCCTTCAAGGTAGACCTAATGCCAGTAGTAAAGGTAGAGCCTTCTGTCACTTTCTACAGGTTTGGAAGTCATTATCCCACCCAACCTGTCCTTTCAGTAGGTGATACTGTCAGTGGAACCCCAGTGGTAGCTGTGGATCTGTCTGGGGAATGATGAGTCCCAAAAACCCCTCAGTGCTGCCATTTCTGGAAACCATGAAAAAGGGTGGTTCTGAAGGAGGTCCTGGAGGCACAAAATGATACTGAGGGAAATGCAATTCCACAAATAAGGAAAATCATAAGTAAAATGGATTTGTAAAAGTCAAACAGATGGGGACAGCAGTGAACACCTGGGCTGCATCTGAACACAGGATAAATGACCTCGTTATTTCAAGTGAATGCTTGGGACACCTCTGTCAGGTGCCCAAGTGTTATTATCTTGTCCTTCACTAGGAACTGGACAGAAAGAGAGAGAGAGCGAGCACAGTCTACCCCGGGATGCTTTAAACACTTTAAATCTACTAAAGCATTATTGGCAGAACCTGCTGCTAAGCAATAATCTCCAAACCAGTGAAGTTCTCTAGATGGAGTAGGCAGGAAAGCTAAATTTCCATTCAGTATCAGCTACCCACTCTGCCTTGGAGGAGCACTCAGGCTGCTCAGACTGCAGCTGGCCTGGACCCAGAGACCTGAAACAACTTTTTTCACTTCCAGAAAATTTTGATTCTAGTTTCTGATCATTTCTTTCCATCCTCTCCAAAAAGTACTGATGAAGGAGGAAGCAGAAGTATTCTTCCAGGAGAAAACACTAATGCATGAAACTTGTGCCACAATATATATAACTTGCCTGATTTTCTGATTACTTTGCTAATGCATATGAGTTTGGGAATATTTTAAGGAAGGATGCAAGTATCAATCAGAAGAGTTACTCAGAGCTATACAAAAAAAAGCATTTTGGAAATCACTGATCACATTTTTAGTTGAATTAAATGGCCTATTAATGGTATGAAAAATATAGATAGCCAGCAAGCAAAGTGTCAGGTCTGTGAGACTCCAGAGTGGAACTTTGACAGAGGATGAACAATCTTGAACACTGCAACAAGACCACAGGCAGGTACTTTAACAAAATGGGTCATCACTGGCTTGAGGCAGGTACCACTAGTGAGGCTGATGGAGCCAGATCCTTCCAATATCTGAAAATATATAAAATCAAAACAGGCTTGAATCTGTAATAGTCCCATGGGGCAGGGAGTTGATCCTCAGGAGCAGAGGAGTGAGGACTGCACACTCAATATTTGCCTGAGAGGAGTCCTGCCTGGCCATCCTGGGAAAGAGCATCTGTCCTGGTGCTCAGCCAATAAATAACAACAGGCCAGGTGATGTGGAAATGTGAGTTTAGTCCAAGTGCAGACTGTAAACCCATAGTAGGCACATATGAGGGATTTATTACCAGTGTAAATGCAATATTGCAGTTTAAACAACAGAGAATGCCATACTTCACTGCAAAAAAATATGTCATACAGTGAAAATGTCTGATGGCAACAGCTCCATGAAAGATCACCTGTCAGGCCCAAATTCTCTTGCTCAGGGCTTCCAGCAGCTGTGCAAACACCCAGCAAGGCAGAGCCTGGAGGGCACACCCTGAGCCAGACCTCACCAGTGCCACTGTCAGGGGCAGTGCTCAAGCTGGCCAGGGCTGTGCTGCCCTGGTGTGACCGACAGGCAGAGTTTGGGCAGAGGGGAGAGATTAAATTCAATCACCATTTCCACCATGGGTTGTCTAACTGGTCATGGGCTAACTGTGTTTCTATTTCATGCCTCAGTTCCCCTCTCTGACCAAAGGCTGCTTTAAAGGCAGGCATTCTCCAAACTGAAAACTACTGAATAAGAAACAAGGCACCAAGGATGGTGCTGAGGAGGAGGAACCACTGAGGCTGCTCGCTCGACAGCAGACACTCTCACACCTGAGACAGGTGGAATTAAAGAGGGGTTGTACCAGAAATGCCTTACAGCTGCAGACAGAGGTGACCTGACACCATGCACTGTAGAAAATGCTACTTCCAGCCTGTATTGAGGAGATCTGAGTTAATCATCCGAGTTAAACAGAAACAGGGTGAGTTGGCCTCAGAGTCAGTACACCTGGCCTTGGAGGACCAGAGGTAAATTCAGTGAGCTGAATCAGCAGGTTTCTGTCCTATTTCCAAGAAGTAGGATCTTCAAGAAAATCTGAAAGTCTTTCTTTCTTAAAAGAAAGACATTGATAGGGTTGCCATTCCTTCCCAGCATATCAGGGTAAAACTCTCTAATCTGCAGTACAATGTATTTTCTGTTAGTTATCTTTAGGTGGCAGTAAGGTAAAAGCGTGGAGTAGAAAGTTAAAACAAATTTCTACTGCATTTTCAGAGACCTTTCTCTCATGTGCTGTGCTGGCTATAACACAGAAAGAGACTTTCTAAAACATTTGCATCTTCAGCAGATACCCAAAAAGCAATTATCAGAGTTGGCTTCATCCAGTTCACATTCAGATGCAAACCTGTTGAATGCCAACGATACTCATACAATGATATTAATACATTGATGCAATGAGAGATCCCATACTAGGTATGGAATCCAAGAATCCCTGAGGACAGTGGTGAGATTCAGAGGTAGACACACACTCACACAATTCTATCAACAAGACGAAAGCACACTTAAAAAAAAAAAGATAAAAACTAACTCTGCTAACAAATGAAAGACCTAAGTCAAGTCTGGATAATTATTAATATAGCAGTTTTTAGATTTTTTTTTCATTTACACTTTACCTACTTGCACCTCTTCCAAAGTCTCTCCTGAAGCTAAACCATAATGATTTTTGTTATCTCAAATCAGTTGTCTACTAGAAAAAAAAAAAAACAGCCAGTGGGATAAAAACACACTGAAAGTTTTTATCAAGGAATATAATTAGCAAAGTAACATGACAGTGTCACGTAGCATGCTAAGGCAAATATTATGTAGCCAATAAAGGTCTATCTTATACTATTAATATTTACAGTTGGAAGCAGGAGATGGCTGCAATCGAAGTGCTGCTCCCGGCAAAGGCTCGCTGCTGACTCGATACCTTGCTGTCTGACAGTGTGAAACAGTCACAGCACTCCTTACTTCATCACCACTTGACA
This sequence comes from Vidua macroura, assembly GCF_024509145.1. Classification (NCBI taxonomy): domain Eukaryota; kingdom Metazoa; phylum Chordata; class Aves; order Passeriformes; family Viduidae; genus Vidua; species Vidua macroura. Next base: position 10,199,300 of record NC_071579.1, read on the forward strand.
GCATCCTATTAATGCTAGGTAGCAACACATGGCTGGTTTGCAGGAGCTCAGCACCAAGAATGGAGAAGAATTCCATGGAACAGTTTTGAGATCGTTGCCTTCACTTATTAGCAGAGAAGCAGGAATGGAAAGTGTCTGGCAGTTACAAAATTGGGCAGGAATTGCAGCAGCCTGTGCTATGCCATACACAGCTGACCCAGCTGTTTGTTGTGCATCACTGGACAGAGCAGTTTCTCCTTCCCACAGAAGGTGGGGAGAGGCAGGGCTCTCAATTTCAGCAAGAGAACCAGGACCTGGGGGAAGAGGACCAGAGCCTGCTACCCATGGTCACAGGCAGGGACCAGAGCCCACGGGAGGAGGCTGCACCCTTTGTGATGCTGGGCTTTGATGGGTCCTTGGAGCTGTTCTCAAAGACCTGATTACAGAAATAAAAGAACACCTACCACTAATATCACTGATTAAGAAAGAGATCTTTAATCTCCATTGTCATGTGCTGAAAAGTGGAGTTTTGAGCAACTCCACATTGTGCACAAGTCAGGTTGTGCAAATCCATCACAGTTAATTGAGACTGATAATTCCTAATACAGGCAAATCATGTCTGGTGAAAACAATGTGCAAGGAAACACGTTAGTGAGGAGAAACAACAAGCAGATATTCACTCAGACGGTACTTCCACATTGCAAATACCTCAGCAAAACCTCTCTTGCTTTTTTTTCCCCCCCCTGTACAGAAGAGATTGGAATCTAGAAGGACAGATAAAACATACATGGAAAAAATCAGAAAAGCAGAGGTTTGCAGTAGGAATGGTTTAGTTGCTTCCTTGACTTAGCTGATAGCCTACGTTACCCTTCCCTACCCCTTTCTCTTCTCCAAATGCTGTCGTTACCATCAGCCCCATCTTGAGTGTCACAACATCATCCTGCACATGCTGGTCTGACCAACACCTGGGCAATCAATGAAGAAAACAGTTTTGAAATCTATTCTTCTTTCTTATCATTTTAACTATTTCACTCTGTCTACTGAACCTCTCTCCATCTCTTTTCCTTAGAAACTGTCCTGCCCTCATCTTCAGCACTCTAGCATCTTTTCTTATTCTTCTCCAGTTTGGGGGTTTAACCTCCTGACCCCTTCACACCCACTTCACTCTCCCATGACAGCAGACTTCCTCAAAAGGCCTCTGTGTTCTTCCAAATCCCTCTCCATGTGCCACTTCTACTGTGGCAGCTACAGGGATGCAGTAAACGCAACCTGGCCACATGCAGGGAAAAACAGAAAGCCAGCGTTTTCAGTGATAACCTTGAGTTTAAATATCTCCCATTTCTTCCTGCAAGATGCTTGCCTGATGAGCCTTTTATCCACCACCAAGATGTACTCACACAGAATCTGCTGTCTCAAAGCTGCAAAGCAGTTATCCCCTGTGAAGAAACACCACCTGATACACTGTGCTGGCAGCCACGCACAAAAATAATTCTGTATGATGCCCCAAAGCATTTCCCAAACTGGAAAAGGATGTTGCACCCCAGAGACTGACACCTTTACTAAAACATTTGTCTAGTCTGCTATATAGCAGCTATGGGACAAACTCCTTCTCAGCATGGCTTGCCTGGATTTGCACCAGCTATAGATTTTTCCCTCTTATCCTTTCAGATTGCAGCAGATGGTGAAGTTCCTACACCAGAGGCTGTCGATAGAATTTTAAAAGGCATCTCATAACAACACTTTGGAGCTGCACATTTAATCTGTGCTGCACCACTCGGATGATCTTAAAAAGAGCTGGAACATTTACAAAATTAGCACTGGCAGTTGCTGCAGAAGCGCTATCAAGGAGCCTTCTGAAAGCCCACAGCTTAATGAGAGCTGCCCTCCCAAACTGCCACCCAAATCACTTCTCTCTGTGCAACCAACACTCTGCTGCCTAAAAGGCATTCAACAGTCTGTGAGATACTGATCCAGCAAAGCATCTGATGCAGATTTTAAGGGGCTGCTTGTGTACTTCTGGCTCTTTTGGGTGCATGGCTGAGCTCATACACAGTCCTGGCCAAAACCAGGACTATTGTTCCTTCTGCCTAAGACAGATCATCCCAGAGGTACTAAACTCCTCTGTTTTCATGTCTGGACTGCTTGCATTAAACAGTTAATACAAACCAGAAATCAACACTACAAGTAGTTAAAGAAATTATAGTTACTGTAAGTAGTGTGTTCTTTAAAGGTTAATTCCTAAAAGTGAGCCTTCCTAGCAGGAAAAGCTTCTTGGCCAAAAGGCTAGTACTGCCCATAGAAGGCCACCTACACCATGTATTGCTGCATGTACCAGCACTGAGGAGGGGGCAAATTGCTCTGCTTTAAACACAGCACTGTTTAAAGCAATCTGGGAATGGTCCTGCAGTGTGGGGAGGAAGAGGTCTGGGTAAGCTGGTCTGACTGGGAGATCAGGACTAATGTGAACAACACCCTTGTTTCACTGAAGTCTGCTTTACAATTTAGTTGCAACGCTTCAGAGAGCTCCATCTCCAACCTCCAATTTCTTGCTCCGCTATAATTAGAACAAACCTCCTCATTAACTTCTGCAGTGTCACAACAGTGCAACTTCACGTGCCAGGAGGGAGGCTGTCAGAATTTCTTAATGAGGTGCTTTCTCTGCAAGCCCAGCTAAATCCTAGACTTCAATCATCTCCATCTTCATTTTCTCACAGACTGCCACAGACATAATTCTTCCTTCATAGTAAAGATTGCATTTTTCTGATCTATAACTGGTCAAGCCAGATGACCAATTTATCATTATAGCAACTAACATGAATTCTCTCTATGCTTTTTCCTTGATTTCAAGAACTGTCAGAAAACTGAAAGCTGACATTTTTCAGGAAGGAATCAATTAAAACTGTCAGGTGTCAACTAAGACAAACTATTCAAACTACATTATAGAAAAAACATACTATAAGGAGGTTGTAGTGAACATAATTTCTTCAGAGCCATTTCAAGAAAATATTCAGACAACAACACCCACAAGAAAACAAAAAGAGAAATCTAAAAGATTACTTAAAATCTTTCTTCTTCAAGATGAACTGCCTAAATACTGTAGATACACATCAGAATTAGTCACCTAAGTTTTTTCTCCAGCAGTGTCCACAGGGGCAGGTGCAGGACTCAGAGTCTCATTCAGGCCCTCCAGGCAGTGGGATTGTATTTCCCTACAGCTATCAGGAAAATAACTCAGGGGCTGATGGCAGAAACAGCAACAGCAATGCTGGAAATTCAAGATGATCTACAGCCCTTGATGTAATTCAGAGATCTTTTCAGAGGGAGGTGAGGGACAACAGGATAGCCTCCTCCCAGTGAACATGGGGCCAGCAGGAGAAGTTCCTAAGATGCAGAGAAAAAAGCAGTGATGCTACCTTGGGGTGTTGCCCTGCATAAAGAAGGCACCAGAGCCAGTTTGTGGCACCTACAGCCCCCCTGAACTGGAGCTCTGGACTGGCTGACTGCAAGGGGAAGCAGCCACACCTTCAGGCCACTGAGAACTTCTTCAGGTGTTCATGGCTCCACAGCTGAATCTGGTCCTACAAACTGTCCTTTTTCTTACTCATAAAGGAAGCAAAACTAGAGAAAAGCCCTGCAGCAGTCTTCCTAGGTCTGTTTTAAACTCTTGCCTTCTGCTTCTCAATTTGAGAGAATTCAAACACTTTCCTTACCAGATAATCCTGAAACTTTGTTAGGCATCAGGTCTACAGTACAGCAAATACTGCACCCTTCAGGAATCACTTCAGGGGAGAAGAGGAATGTCTATACAATGCAGCTGCTACTTTTGAAGCCCACAAGATGAACTGAAGAGTTCTGAGGTGTGCAGAAGGAAAAGGAGTTGGTGGTCTCACTGATGACAAACAGTGGAAAATCAGCTGAAGTGCACTAAGTGCTGCTTCCTTTGTTGCCTCAGGTACCAAAGCAGCAAGGAGTAAACTATTCAAGGACCTGAAAAAGAACTGTGTATAGATACACTCAAAGATCAGTGCCCACATGGAAACAGCGTGGAAACCAGGACAAACCATTAAAGGATAAAATAGTTAAAGAAAATAGGTGATGTTTATAGCATATTAAAAATAGTTTGCCTGTTCCAGTGGCCTGTGCAGTGTTTGGCTTGACATGAATCTGTGCTCCTTAAATGAGTCCCAAACAGATGATGATGATGATGATGATGATGATGATGATGATGATGATGATGATGATGATGATTACTACTACTTGAACTTAACAGCCCAACAGCTCTTGGAACATGGTGGCTGGTGTTTAGCACAAACAGAGCAGCTACATTTTGCAGGTGATGTGAGAGAGAGCAATAGGCCAGTTTGCTAAGGTGAAAAAAGAAAATCACAGAAAAAGGGACTTCCTGTGCCTTCGTTTAATGTACTTTTATTAGAACAAAGTCAATCTATAGATTTATGGCCACTTTATTGCTGTTGAAAATAAACTGTAGCCTCACAGGCTAGGGTTATCACTGCATCTCATGATAACAGATTTGTGTGTGCCTGACTGGATTTCTCCTTGAACTACACAAATCCTTATTTGAATTCAGCCTGTAAGAGAAAAAAGTTCCAATAAGATGGCTGTAAATCCTCTATGAAATGAACTCAGCATATCTGTGGGCCTTTTAATCAAGTAAATGGCTTTTCTCTGGCTGCTCACTATTATCCCTATATGCCCCCAAACCTTTCTGCCTTGGATTAGGACTACTCAAGCCAGTTGTTACCAGAGCAAATGGCTGTGATTTGGAGGCAGTAAATCTGGGCAGCACGGATCAGATGTTCTTACCGGGAATGAGCTGATAACCTTGTGAGTGGTGTCAGGACTCGGGATCTGAGACTTCCCCAGGAAAAGCTCCAGTGCACACGAGCAGCTGCAGAAATCCCAAAAAGCCCCACACGTGGCAGGGAAGGGAAGCCTCTGGGGTTTGTCAATCCCTGTGTTTTAAAGCCTGCCTTGATGTCTCTGTCTGGAGACGCATCCAGAACCGGGCAATGCTGAAATGAAGGTGGGTTCATCCCTCGTGCCCAGGCACAGAGGCAGGCAGCTCCTGCCTCCAGAGCAGGTCACACCTCCCACAGCCCACAGACACCTCCAGAGAACACCTCCTGGGCAGCAGCACCCCAAGGAGGCACTCGCTGCCTCTTTCACACCTGCTGCCATTTCTCTGCCAGCACCACGGCTGCATCCTCCTTCTCTCTCCTGCTCTGGCTCAGCCCTGGTGTCCAGGGCCACACCACTCATCCCTGTGTGGCCACAAGGCAGGGGTAGCTCAGCTCAGCCATGCTGATGTGACACACACAGGAGGAGGAGGCCCTGTGCACTTGGCTGGGCTCCCCTGTGCTGTTCCACTTGCCTTTGGTACAGGTGGAAAGGTTCATTACAGCAAATCCCAAATGTTCCCTCTCATAAAACAACCATTGGGAGACAGCTTGCTTAAAGGTAAGCAAACATACACTGGGTTGATAAATGCCTCTAAACTCCAACTTCTGAACTGGGCACTTCTTACTCAAAAAGTGGATCAAGGAACCAAAGCAGGACAATAAATCTATTTCCACAACCAAATGAAAAGCAAAATCCAGAGCTATAATGAAATGTCACTCTATTCAATGATTTATTTTATGCAATCTAAATTTTTAAAAAAATTAAATTTAATAATTAAAATAACCCGAGAAAAAGTAATCAATTTTGATGTGAAAATCCAAAAGACTTTAGAAAAAGATTTTAGAAAAAGACAAAGATTTTTTTACCTGCATTTTCTCCTGTCTTTGCAGATGAAAACTAAATTCAACCATGTTTTTTCTTTCCTTTTTTAAATTTTTTGCCAAAATAAACTTATTTTGCTCCAGCTGACATCCAAAGGTATATAAATAGAACATCCCAAAAAAAATTAGTGAGAAACAGATAGGCTTTCCAATGGTAGCAAACCTCATTTTGTTGGTATCATCTTGCTATCTATTACCATCCAAGGATGCAGCTTTTACTGGCAGCTCCTCTATATTAGGGGTTCTTAAAACTGTTCTGTCACCAGCTACCTTCTAAACAGGCTCATAAGATAATTCAGGTTGGAAGAGCCCTCAGGAGGCCCTTCAGTCCAGCCTCAAACTGTAATGAGACTCTCTAAGGTATTGCCCAGCCAGTTAATTAACCCTCCTTCGTTTACCTTGCATATATTTATTTATTCATAAGCAGTGCTGAAGTTACATTCAGAAATAGCTGTGATCACCATGTGTTATTTATTGGCAAGAATTATTTCTGACAGACAATCACAATGTATGGGGGCAGGGGTGCCACATAGGCTTGCCTAATAACAAAGGTTTTCAGCAAAAAAATTCAAGAACTTGTTTCTCTTCACAAGCTTCCAGGTGTCCTGTGGTGGTTTTTTTTGTGCCAAGACAAAATGATGTTTGTCTTGCTCTGTCCATTCCTTTCCAGAGCTTTCCTCTTCTGCTTTTGAAGCTCTAGGCCAAAGAACACCCCTTGCTGGGTACTCTGTAACAGCCTTGTGACAAACACACCAAAAAACTGTGTGTTGCCATCTCCCAGCACTCAGCCCAGCAGCCAGGTCTTCACCAGTTAACGTGGGCAAGGGAATGGTGATGTGAAGCTGAAAAGTGATATTGGAGGGTGGTGGTCCAGTCCCTTAGGATGCCCTAGCCCCTCAGCCAGGGGATCTGAGACACGGATGGAGCACTGAGATGAGCAGTTACACGTGTGAGCAGCCCTGGGGCACTGTGAAACATCCCAGAGGTTCTCAGCTCAGACCCATCCATGGTGGAAGCACCAGCAAGGGCGTGCCAGAAAAGCCTGAAGCACTGACATGGGACATTTAATTTCAAACTGCATTTTTAGTGACCACTCCCTTCTATTATGCAAAGAATACAGTATGGTCAGTGACAGAAAACCTCTTTTCCACTCTTTCAGCAGCACTAATGTTACTAAAAATGCTGCTCAATCCTTTTATTTTTGGAATCACTAGTTACAATTATTTCAGTCTATCATCATCATCACCGAACATGCAGTGAACAGACTCTGAGATGACAGGGGACAGAGCTTTTCAGATATTTTTTTCCAGATCAGCCAGCTGATTTTCCAAATTAATTTAACAATTTAGCCATTAATTACTAGGGAAGCAGTTGATTTTGATGGGACCAGACTGCAGAGCCTTCTGGCAACTCTTGTTACCAGTTCAGTGCAACTGCCAAGGGGGTACCTCATATTGGGAACTTTGGCAGGGAGCTGTGGGGTGTTAAACCAGGGGACAGCACTGGAACAATCAGGGGGTTTTGATCAATAGAATTCACCTTAAAAGATGAAGTAAAGGCCTTTTCTTCACATTTAGAAATTAGAAGTAATATGGCCATAGAAATAAATTTAACTTATGTATCTGATCATGGTAAACCCCCAGCTCTCCAGATATTAATCAGTGGGGTAACTTCTTTTACATATTGGCTCAGGATGGGTAAGGTTTCTCTAATAAGTAACTATTGCAAAATTTTAAAAAATCCCTGTTATGATGATTTTAATTTGAGAATGACATTTAGATGTGTGACTCCATTTTAGCAAGTTACAAGCTTTTTCTTCACCCCAATTCTCTGCAAAAATTCTTCTTTAAGAAATCAAATTAATTTGAAGGTTATCATAAATGAAAAGATACAGAGAGACATGCTTGCAACAGGAATGGAAAGAATATGGACTGGAAAACTGGAGACTGACTTCAGAAATTTCACATATCAGAGGTGAGGCCATACCATCCATTTGCCTATGGTAGTGAATTTCTCTTGCAAATGGCCTGTTTAACCCCAGGATCAGAGTTAACCTGGACTATCTTAGTCCTTATTTTCCCAGAGCAGGCAATGAAAATAAAAGAGAGCTTCTGAGAACAAAAATACCATTAAAAATTTGCTGCCTCTCTGAGACAAGAGGAACAAGGGTCATATAGTCCAACAGAGTACAGAGCAAAACTAGGATCTCAAATATGACTGTAACACCATGCAAAGATGAAATAACCTTCCCAATCCAATCCAATTTAATAGACCAACATGCTTCATGCCACTTTGTTTTAGACTAGTAGTCATTTGGTCTGATACCTGTATGATACTATCTCTATTGGGAAAAATGTATTTAAAATCACAGGGACCATATATTTAGCCATCAAGGACACAGGAAAATATCCTAGTCGATCATTTATCCCCTAGAGAGAACCCCTGAGCCAAACTTGCTTTTACTGTAATAGTAATAGCAGGACCTTTTACATCAGTGTGGAATTGGAGAGAGGAAGAAAGAGGCAGGATTGTTTTAATGTTTTCCCTCTGGCATTGCTGCTCTCTGGCAGAGGCACGAGTGCAGGGGATGCACACCCAGAGCATCCATTTCCAGTGCATCCATTGCTGAGTGCAAAATCATCCTCGTGCTCTGGACTGGGATTGCCCTTCCTTGGAAATGACGAGGAAGCAGGTCACTAAAACATCCTGCAACATGGAGCATCTAACTGGGAAACAGGCTCTGACCTGCTGTTTTCTGTTTCTAAATATTGGGGGATTTGAAAGTTCAGCCTCAAGCGTGCATTCATCTCGGGCAGTTCAGCTGTCACTTGTAATACAAATCAAAAGATGATGGATGGCAGAATCTGCCCAGAAGTTCAATTCCTGCTAGGGTCATTCTGTCCACAGTGACCACTTTTCCACACTAACCACATCACTTCATTGCTCTCCTCACCATAAGCATTTTTTACACATGAAAGTGCATACATAGATGTGTACAAAACGTTCATCTACCAACTATAAAATTTCTCTGGTCTGAAGCTTTCCATCTGACAGATTCGTTTATGTGCACTCTGCCTTCTGACATTATTACATTTCCCACTGCCACATGAAAACTGTAAAAAAACAAAAAAATCAGAGCATCCTTACATTCATCCTCTACTGTACTGCTTCTGTTGCTGTAGATGAACCTATGAAGTCTGTATGTGGAAGAGCTGCATGAATATTTTAAAACTTACTTGTGAAAATACACTGATTATGCACTATTGTGCAGCCTCTATATGCTTATTTCATGCAAACATGCTGGTAGAAAAGTTTACTGGAGGAATGTCTGTAGAAATACTACATTTCACAATATTTAATGTAAGCAAAATTTCTATATATGTAAGTATATATATATATATTCATATAAGTTTCACTCCTCCAGCAAGAAATGTAACTCAATATGTGTTCAAATTAGCTCATAGGAATAATAGGAATAGTGAAATTTTAGGAAATATGAAGGAAATGCAGGAATGTAGGAAATATAATAATATAGGAAATTTCGAGGAATAATGAATTTTTATTGAAGTGGTTAAAAAATTGCTGAATTATACAGCAGCCCACAGACAAATTAACTTGCAGGTTATTTTCAAGGTAAGGAAGCTGTCAGAAGAAACGGGTCCTTACAGGAAATTCATCTGCCTTGAGCACTAAACATCCAATCACATTCTGAGGAGTCCAAAGGACGAAATGGAGGGGTTAATGTAGTTCCCTGCAATAAATGGTGCTTCAGCAGTAACTCAGCCCTGTTCATACAGTGGTTTCTGTTTTCCTTCTGGGGTAGCCCAGGTGTGTCTCAGCCTTCTCTCGGTGGCAATCACATTGCAACGATTTCCCTCCTTGCAGCTGGCAGCTGACTTGGTCTCGAGCGTGTTCACGGCCATCGGCGCGGTGACGCTGGCCCTGCTGGTGCTGCTGTCCTTGGCCATGGCGCTCTCCGCCGTCACCGCCAACAAACGCGCCACACAGGGCACCTACAGCCCCAGCCGCCAGGAGAAGGAGGGCTCCCGGGTGGAGATGTGGAACATGCTGCAGCCACCACCCATGGAAAGACTGATCTAGAAGAAAGCAAAGCCACTCCTCCATCCTCGGACGTGGCTGAAAGGGGACACTGTACATATGTTAGATATATTCATTTCCGTTCTGATAAACATTACAATGATTTGTTTTTCACTGCTTTCCTTTTAAGTTCAGTAGTGAACCAATGACATTTATCATTGCTTTGGACCAGCCCATCCAAGGACAATCTTTTTTTTTTTGCACTGGAAACTCCAGCCTTGATAATCAGCAGTAGGCATTACAGACAGTAATGGCTCCTGGAATAAATGTAACTGCCTGTCCTGAACACCGCAGGGATAACAGCTCCTCCTCTGCTCTCTCCTTCGGCTGCCTAGCAATCACTGCTGCAGAAGATGATGCAGACAAATCAACTAAGCCTGTACAATAAAGACATTGTAATTCTCTTATCAAAGGGTTTAGTACTAGAGCTGTGTCTCAGTGTATATTCTTTCATCTGTTAATCAGGGATCAAAAGGAAGCTGTGTGAAAACTCTCCAAAATAAATGCTTCAAACTTGTTTTTCTTCCTTCTGGTTCTTTCATTTTACTTGCTGCCCCTCCAGCTTCATTAAAATGAAGGTGAAATGAATTTCAGTTTCCACAAAAGCACATATTTCTCTTAGTATAAAAGACTGGCTTAAAATACACAGTGGGCACAACCTGACCTGTTAGGAGACATGAAATCTAAATAGCCTAAACAAATTGTGTGCATCCACACTACTGCCTTTTCCCTATTACCATATTACCCGATGGTCCCTTTTAGAAAATTATTGCTTCTCCCATTGCAAACATACATTGGCTGCCAAAAAGCATGCTCAGAAATGTTTCCTAAAGCTCATGGAGAATACCAGGGAAGAGGCAGAAGTGGCCTACAGGTAGAACATTGACTTGAAAATAACTAGGACAAACTTGGTCCTTCTCCTGGAGCTAAGAGTTCTCATAAGATCATGGGCAAATAAATTTTTATGCCTCAATTTTCCTCTTTTAAAACAGGAATAATCCTATTTAACTACCTCATAAACCTCAGCAATTTGTTTCTTTTTTTTGTGGAAAAAGAAACAAATGCATGAAATGTAACAGAGAAGCTTGGAAGAAATCTTGTAATGAAACAATTACATAGATGCAATAAAAATCACATCAACACATAATGCAATGAAGCAAACATTTGATACAAAGAAATCTTATCATGAAATAGACATTTGAAAATGTAAGTTAACAGTTGGACTGAGTGATGTTAAAGGTATTTTCCAACCCTAACAAATCTATGATTCTATGTGCCAAAAATGCTCCCAGGTCAAAGGGTTTTTTGGAATGTAGAGGCAAAAATTAACTTTAACTCATGCAGTCAATTTTCAGATGTATTCAAGTAATTAAATCACAAGCATTTCTCCCACATAATCTGAACCCATAATAAGCAGGCAACAGAGTGGAAAGTCCATGAAAGCATTTCTTTCTGCACTTCAGCTCGCATGTGCCCACAGTGGTGAAACATCCCAGACAAACACATCAAAACCCCCAGATGATTATTCCAGGAGTTGCATAATAGAGTATACACACTCAGTATCCTAGAGTTTAACTTATCTTTTCAATTAATGATCAATTCATAATTCAGTTTGGATGACCCCTTAAGGGATTGCTGAAGATCAATGCCACTCACATTTATTTTTGTATGAGATGATTAGCAGTAACTGTGATAGAAAGCACATTGAGGACTTTTTGCAGTCCTCATCAATATCTTTCAAAACAAGGCACTACAGAAAATGTGAGTGGATAGTTGGATTCAAGCTGAGTTAGAAAAGCAGAATGTAGTCACAGCAAAAATGCATGACAGATTTTATTCCAGCCAAATTTACAGCTTTACTACTGAAGCTTATTATTTTGAATGCAATTGCTGTTGTACAGCTGCAGTCTAAATTCAGAGAGTTCAAAAGACAACTTAGGAAGGAGTGGAAAAAGAAGTTACTAAAATTACAATAAGAGAGAGCAGAAATTCTTTTCTCTAGATCTTTTCAAATCATGGCTTTATGTAATTGCAGATGCCGTAGCCTTTAATTGAATCTTGCTTTAGCCCAGCTTTTGCCCCATGAGACACTGCTGAGGCATAATGAAGCACACTGTAAAGTTTGTTAGGTGTGATCGTTGCTAGAAAGAAACATAAACATTGGGGGGAAAAAAGGAAGCAACTGAGACAGCAAAGAACAACAGCACGTGAAGATGAGAGACCACAAGTGAAGCAGAAGTTATTTGTGTGGATTCTTACCCGTGGGTTTTGCCTCACTCACAAAAAAGCTGCGAGAGACCCAAAGACAAACCATGCCAAGAAAGTGGCCAAGTGGGCAAAGACATGGGAGGCTGTGATGACAAGGGGCAAGCAGTAAGTGAGTGAGGAAGAGAAGGCTGGGAAAAGCAAGCTCTGAACACCAGGGCAAATCTGGAAGAATGAATTAGGCCCAAGCAGCAGAAGCAGCACTGGACTAACAAAGTGGATGCAAAGAAGATGCTTCCACACACAGGCTTTATGCTCTTGTTTTTCTGGTCAATGAGCTCATCTGAGATAATTGATAGAGATCTCAGGGAATAGCAGAGATGGAGAAAGAAAAAGAGAAAATAGGTCATATCAGAAATAGCAGTAGAATGGTTATAATAAAGATCTAACTTTGAACTCCACCCTTATTTGAGCAGGAGGTTGAACTAGATGACATCAGCAGGTCCCTTCCAGGCTTAATTATCACCTTATCCAAAGAAAAAGGACAAAAGGGAGAAAGCAGCTGAAGATGGAGACAGTTTGCAAGGAGAACTGACTTGAAGGAAAGCATAAGGAAAGACAGAACAAGAATAAGGAAGTAGCTGAAGAGTAAATCTGCTCTTCTCTGTGGTTTGACTTTCTGGATGAATTTTGGGAGACAGTTGAAAAACAATCTGTAGAGATGTAATAAAATATTCCAGAAAGTGTTGCCACAGAGAGAATCTTTAGGGCTGAGCAAGATACCCAGGAGCGTGTACAGAGGAAGGAAGAGGCAGAGAAGATGAAAGCCTGAAGACTTTTCATACAGACCAAAGAGAGTTCAGGAGGAATATGCTCCTAGAGAATTAAAAAGACACCCATAAAAGCACAACAAAGAGAAAAATCTCACAGTGAAATACGAATGTAGTTTGTAGAAAGTAAGTCAAGGAGACAGAAGGCAGGGGAAAAACCTTTAAACTAAGATTAGAGTAAGTTGTGATTGCTGCCAGCCTCAGTGGAGAGGAAGTGATAAAAGTAAGATGGTGGAAATTCACAGAAAAATGAGAGAAGAAAAGAAAATGAAAGTAAATGGCACTTGAGGGAGGTGGAGGCAAAAGCTGGATCACAGCAAGGGTGAAGCTGGACCTTCACAGCAGTGAGGCCAAAGGAAAGAGAGGGAGGGTGACAGTGAGTCAGGAATGAGAATCACCTATTGAAACAGGTCTGAGTAGGGTAACTCACAGAGAGCATGTTCTACTTCAAATAGGGATTAAAATGTGAAATATTCAAAACTCTATGATCTTATAAGCAACAAACAAAAAAAAAGGCCCAGAAGGCAACAAATGTCATTTCCTGAAAATCTGAATTAACGAAGCAACATCCAAAGGCAGCAGGAAGGTAGATGCTGCAGCTGGAAATGCTCAATGGCAGCCTGGAGAAGCACAAAAAGTCCCAAAGTTGTCGCTTCATGAACATGCTACAGCGACTATAATATGCATGGTTAGGAAAACTGACCCTTCTGGGCCATGTCTCAACCAGGGAACAGCAGCTAAAACAAAAGAGAATACATTTTAAAGAGTGTCTAATAACATCCCTGATGAAATTTAACCCCCAGATTAAGACAGAGATAGCAGATGCCAAGGTATTTTCTGCTTCTCAGCCTAGGGGTTTAATAGAATGTATAGAAGCACAGACATTCAGGGAGGAGCAATAACATCTAGGAGTTGTGGAGAGCATGTGTGCTGCTGTAAGGAAAAAATACTGAAATTGGCTTCTGGTTCCCAAAAGAAGCACTGGTAGCCTCTACTACTATGGTGGGACCTCCACATAAATGACTTAAAATATTTCAAAGTTCCATTTGTTTAATCTCTCACTATTTGACTCAAAAGCTTGAAGTATAATATATTATTCATGACCACCTATCCATTAAAGAAAAAAAAAATGCTCAATATACTCCCAAACCTTACATATTCAACCTTCTCTTCATGTCTAATAGCCTTCTACAAAGAAAGAGAGGGTGCTAGATTAGAACACACGGTCTGCCCTGCACCAAATCCCTCCAAAGATACTCAGAGGCAGGGGAAGGATGAAGCAACTTATCCCCCTTTTCATGGTCCATTCGCTTTTCCTTGGAAAAAGGTGTCATCCAACCTGTGAAACAGTGATCATTACCTTGCATTATGTGCCTTCTCTGCTTTATGTAAAATTTACTGTTCCTTCTCTGGATGTACATAATATGTTCATAGTTTAGATACTGGATTCATATTCCTGTTTTGCTCTGTACAGGATCAAAATGACCAATAAATAAGGATTATATCAAAGCCTGTGTTATTTTTGCTTTATGGGATTCTTTCATCATGCAATTACAAAGGAAATGATCCCCAGATCAGAACGATATTTACAGTTTAAGAAGTCAAGCTTGCCATTAGAAATCAAATGAAGAAACATTTTCCATACTTGGGAATGAGATGAACAGTGGGAGCTGCCAGCCTCAGCACTGCAATCTGTACCATCCTCTGCTGCAGCCACACCAACCCGCTGCCCTGGACCATCAAAAGGACGTGTTTGTGCCAGGTCCCAAGGTGGCACAAATCAATACAGCCCCACAGATGCTAATTTCTACATGCTGGTTTTCAAATTACTGCTGTCTTCCCAGCACTGTGCATGAGCACAGGCAGAAAAGTGGCAGAGCTGTAAGGATTTTCTTCACTTAATATAAGACCCATTTTCTGCTCTCTTCAAAAGCCTTTCTGCTACTTTCCAATAAAGATCAATGATCTCAGAAGCCAAGAGTCCTATTGCCTCTAAAGCAACAGCACCTTGACAGGGTGTCCTGGGAGCGGTTCAGCTCCTCTGCAGCCTGGCTGCAGAACAGGACACCTCCAGGGAAGACACAATTCCTTCCCTCTGAGCAGTGCCCAGCCCTGCCCCAATGGCCTGGGAGCAGCTGCCTTCCCAAACAGCAGAAACTGAGAAGGCAGCACCTAAAGAAACCACTCCCAACAGTGAAAAGATGCCTTTGAGGCCATGGGCCATCTCTGCCTCTCACTTCTGGTCCCTTCCATACTCTACACACTCTCTTTCCCAGCTGAGGCCTGCCATTCCCACACCCCCATCCTCTGACCCTCTTGGAAGAGGCATCTGTGCTTACCCCAACCCTCTAAAGGCCTGTCATGAAGGCAAATAGGTTGCTAAAAAAATCTCTTGGCAACAACAGCTCCTTTTGCAGAAATGATACACCCAGGAGAGAAGGTGAATGTGAACTTTTGTGAGGATTTTGGTTTTTTTCCTCAGTATGTGGGCATGTAACCAACCAAACTCAAGCAGCAGCATGCTGTGCTGCAGCCAGAGCAGCCATTGGGCACTCAGGGCAGGGCACTTTGAGCACTGCCAAATAACCAAAGGGCACTTTGGTGAATCCAAATCCATTGAGGTATTACTCTTATCTCCTCCTTTGATAAGTGTGTGTCAGCCACTATTTCCATGTCACAGATTCCCCACGAGGAGCTCTGTGCCAGGGGCTGTGTTAAGCATCATTAGGTGTTTTCTTAAAAATAACTGTCCAGTCCTTTTGTTTTTCAGACATCTAAATAAAAGTTTGTGTATTCTTCAAAAGCACAAGTTAAAGCAGGAGAATCCAAGTGTGCCAAGGAGGTTTCTGGGTAAGAGTATTTCACTGCCTAGATCAATAGCATCTCTTAAGCCTCAACATGAGGAACAGCTTCAAAACCATGAAACTCACATTTGCCAATATTTTAGTAACTGAATGTGGCTAAGACCTTGCTCTCCAAAGATGATAATGATCTGACCTTGTGGTGTTTAAATAGAAAACACTGTGTTCTCTGGAAGAGGAGCACCATCATCACCACCACAGATTAGTTTCACTATGCCTTGAGGAAGCACAAACATTCTTACTCATTTCAACAAAATGGAATTATCCTTCTGTTGAGTACAACTGAGTGATCTGAAACTTTCAGAGTACGTTTCACAGACTTAGAGCTATACATCAGGCTACTTTCCAGCTGCAGCTGCCCATTCTCAGGTGAGGAATCCTCTTCCTTCCAGCACTTCCAAAACACAACTTCTGGTCCTGCAGGACATGAGGAAGCATCTGGCCCATCCAGCTTTTTGGCCAGTGACTAGCTAAGCCACAATTTTTTGTCATTGTCTACCTCTGGCTAGTGATTATTGTTCCCACAGATGCTAATTAATAATAAACTTCATCTAATTTACAGTATTAAATAAATAGTTGACACACTTTTTAAAATGTCCATAGTAAATACAGTCCAACAGCAGAAATCTTGTCTCCAGATAAGAGACAGCAAAGTCTTTTTCGCAGCCCCAAATGTCTGTACTATGTTTTATTTAACATAAGCCCCAAGTCTCACTGCAGGACAAACCTTACATGTGTAATGTCACATAACATCAGGAATCACGGATCAGAGGATTTTGGCCAAGTTCCTTTTCCTGTGCTATTCAATCACCTCTCAGCTAAAGAAAACTGACACTTCTGAAAACAATTCAAAAAAAGAGCATCAGATTAGGCATTGTAACTCAATAAAGTTGAGCAGCGAATAGCTGACACCACTAGAATTTTGCCTATTGCAAGATGTCACAGTTGAATGAATGGATGGGGCTTTCATGCCCCACTGAAGCATGCACAGCCTTCAAACTACTGGCATGTGTCAAGATGCTGCAAAACCTAACATTTATAAAAGATACATCTGGTGTGCATTTATTGGGAGCAGAGTGAGGTCTTGTTTAAATTGCACACATGAATTTGATGTGGAGAGCGGGCGGTATCCCAAGCCTCACAGTAAAACATGTTTTTAACCTAAACTCCTCCATCTATAATGCGAGCCATGAGGTGTGAAGACCTCTTGCACAGTGAAAAGCCAGAGCATAAATTATGAATCAAGGCACAGGTGAAGTACTGAAGGCCAGGCAGAGGTCTCAGTTCAGTCATGATTTTTCTGAGTTTACATTCTTTCAAATTATATTTATTGGAATAAAATATATATTAGGAGATTTTATATTGCAACCAGTTTGAGTGACTTTGCTGTTTTTTGATTTTGTTTCACAAACACTGCTTTTAATTTCTGATTTTATCAGGCCATGATTTTTCTCTCCCCAGAGACATTTGACAAAGCAATTCCTTCCCCAGCAATCCATCTAACATTGTCAAGCACCACGGAGACGGGCATGTCCAAATCATGGCTTTAAATCATCCATTTTGATCAGAGAAAAGCCACACAGGCCTTCATCTGGTTCCATGCTCCTCATGGCACCGTTTGAAGCATGCCATTCTCCTCAGCTCAATATTGTGTGTGACCTTTCAGGTTCCACCTGTAGCTCCAGCAAAAGCGCAATTTCCACTGGCACGCACTGTAATAACCAGTGCTGACACAAATGTGTGTTTCCAATTTAAACCCACTCAGCTTCACTTGGCACCTGCACTAACCCTTCTTGGCAGCAGAGATTCGGCAGGAGCAGCAGCAGGGGAGGAGTGGGAGGGAAGGGCTGTGCAGAGCCACCCTAAGGCAACGTGACCACGCTGGCTGTGGCCCTTGTCACCTGTGCCAGCAGCCCCTGCGTGTTTGCAGTGCCCAGGCAGTCAGGGCATGGGAGAGCCTCGGGTTACAGAGCTGCTTTCTGCCCCACAAAATAAATAACTGAGCATCTCCCAAGCAGCTGGCACACAGGTAACAGGAGTTCTGGTGTTACCCTCAGGTAACTGCACAATTGCTAGGCAGATTAGGGAAGTGTAAGTCTTCAGGGGAGATGTGAGGAGGGTTTCCACATATTTTTGCTCGAAGGACAGAACAGTTTAAACAAATAAATGCAGCCTTAACTGCTTCTGATCCCTCCTCAGCAAGCAGGGAGAGGATGCCCATATAAGAAGCTGTGGGCATCCAGTGAGACAGGGCACCCTGCCTCTACCACAGCCGCTTTAGGACCAGCCAGGAGCTCAGGCTTGTTTTGGAGGAAAAAGCATCAGCCTCTCCTTCCTGGCTGCCTGCAGCACCACCCTGGGAACAGTGCTTCACACATTGGCTACAATGACCTAGAAACACTCACAAAAGGAGCAACCTTGACCTAGAGCCCAGTGACAAAGCAGGAAAAAAAGCAAACCAGAAGAGCAATAGGTGCACCGCTCATGTCACTCCGTTTCTGGCAGTGCATCCTCACATGTCAGTGACTGCAGCTCTTCCAGAGATTTAAATATTCCTGTGGGCACAAGTGAGGGTCATTTAAAGCAAACCAGCAGTTGGAGACTTTCCTTCTGGAATGTATAAAACCTCAATGCCCAGTTGAACAAGCCCAATGTCAAGCATTTTCTTCCTGTGGGATCCGTAGCAGGATCACAGACAACCAGGATAAACCTGACCCCAGGCAGAAGGAAGCTCCAGCAGATTTTTGCATGAGAAATGAGCCCAACAGAGAAGATGCAGATCTGCCTTTTGGGGGTGGCCCAATGCTAGCACAAATGACTAAACCAGTCCCAGAGAAGATCATTCTGGTTCAGAACTATGGGTAACAGTGACCATTGGCCAGAAAAATATGTGGCTGCACTCAGGACTTGCACAGACTGGATTAGTTTGTATTTGTCACTCAGTCCTGGGATGTATTTTTCTTGTGTAGCCTGCATGAGATGTAGAAATTGCTTGTCAAATTTTCTGGCACTGGGGAGAAAAGAAGGGGAAAAAATCAATTACACAAATACTGGTCAGTTGACATTTAAAATGAGACAATGATGAGCATAAAAAAAATTACAAAAAAAATCCTGGGCCAGCAACGCAAAGGACCAAAGACAAATCACAAAATAGGATGCAACTAATTAGGCTGAAATGCCAACAATGTTCAGTATATCGTTCAAAGTATCTGTGGTGTCAGACTGCTACCATGACCCCCAGTACAAATATGCCAAGGGGAAATGTAGAAAAGGACTGAACCAGATAAGTTAAATACAAATATTTTAAAATGACATTTTAATTTCTACCTCACCATTTTAACATTTTCGAAATCGTTAAATAAGCATGTCGCCTAGTCTCAGAGCAGACCAAATGTCAGATGTTTATATGTATTATTCAGCTGAACATTTTAAGTACATAATCCTTCTCATTGCTAAACAGGTGGTACTATATTAACAGGTTATTTTATCAAAAGGAACAGTGAACAGAACACTGCTGGTGTATTATTGTACACTGCTGGTGTATTATTGAATGTGGAGCCAGTGCAAGGATGGAACTGAGCTGAGGTCTGTAGGCAGGACAGAACTTTCTGTTACAACTACAATTTGTAAAGCACATTTCAAGGCAGAGTACCACAATTTAGTTATTCACAGGATTACACAGAGCTGGAAAACAAACTTTTGTAGGGAAGTGATTGTATAAGCTGCATATGACAGAGCACATCTCTGCTGTGGCTCATCCAGGAAACTGAGTCGTTTAGGACTTAATTGTTAAGTCCTAACACATAACAGACCTAATAGGAAAAGCCGCCTTGCAACCAAATCTAGTAGATTCGTTGTAGGCCACAATGTATCTTTCTTTTTCAGTGGTGGGGGCTTGTTGCTGCTTTCTTCCCAATCTTTCAGTGACAATTATTTGAGAGAAGAAGTGGACCCAAAAATAAAAACAGTGAGCAGTACACCATCAGAATCCCAGCCCTTGGACTTTCAGAAGGAATGTGAAACAGGCAGTCACAGAAAGGAAGTAATATACAGCCCATAGCATATTCCAAATGTGCTTCCCAAACTTTGTTTTTAGAACTAGTACTTGTTTATGTTTCATACATAATTTCCAACGGGATTGACGGCCTCTGGGCTTTTGAAGTGCAAGAAGCTGTTAGCATTTTTTTCTGACTGGTGAAAATCTGCAGACAGACTCTACTCTGCTTTATCTGAACACCAGCAAACCCACAACAACACTCCGGGCATTGCTTAGGTTTTTGTTGTTGTTGTTGTTATTGCTTGTCACATCAAATAAAAATCTAAATCCCTGAATTTGATAAAGTTATTTTTCGTTTTGTGAACATGAGGTTAACATGCAGTGAGTTTTGGAATGAAAATTAAATGCTTTGCCCATCATTCAGGATTGGCTGCAGCTGGACTGTGCGAAAGTAGAAATGAGTTGCAAAAACAATTTTCATCTGCTTTTGAAGCACAACAAGACATTACTAATGAATAGGAGAGTTTCTGATTTCTCCTTCTAAATAATTCCCCAGTAAATTGGTGCTTTGAGCTGCATTTTTCCCTCAAATGACACGACTTCTAATACACCAGCCAGCTTTCGTACCCAGGGAGGTACCATGTGGCTGGTACACCAAACCCCTCTGAGTTGTTCACAGACACTTGGTATTGTATCAACAGGAAGAGTCCTGCTGCACCATCTGTGTAAAATCTGCCAACTTAACTTAGACTGCCTTTTCTTATTACCTACTCTTTTTCAGTCCTTTCTCATTCTTGGGCTTGAAAGAACTTGACACAAACATCCACAGAAGGCAAGTTGCAACCATATTCTCAAATGCCCTGAGATAAAAACTAAGGAAAGCAGGTGAACTTTACCTGAAAGAATTCATAGCTTCCCGCTCCTTCAGCAAAGATTCCTTTTATAATGTCTTCAATTGACTCATAATCTGGACCTACGACAAAGAGTTCATTTTCATAGCTATCATTTTAACAGGTGAAAAAGTTCGTTTTCACAGCTATCATTTTAACAGGTGAATTTTAACACATCCACTGGTAAATCAAAGGAATGACTACAAGATGTGCTATGCTTAATCTAGCAGTGAGGATCGCTTTGCTACCACACTTCACAGCTGGTATCACTCTGCTGGCTGCAGTAAGCTAGCACAGATCTAACAGCAAGTGTTAAAATCACACCCTCATTGTTTTGTATCAAGATAATTTGTAGTTTTCTCATCAGTTGTGGATTGACTATACAAATATTGAAACCATAGTGTCTATGGTTTGTCTGCATAAGGTATCAAAATGCTTTTAATATAGAAGAGTGAGTAACAGATTACACTGCATAGCCATTCAATGGAAAATACTAGCTGAATTATAGTCATACACCTGCAACTACATTAAAAAGCCTCTGTGAGAAGCTTCCCTCATGTCTGATGGGGGCAATGCCAGCTGGCTCCAGGACAGATCCATGGCTGGCCAAGGCTGAGCTGATCAGCCACAGTGGCAGCACTGCTGGGATAACACAAGGGGGGAAATACCCTGTGTCATAGCAGCTGAGAGAGAGGAGAGAGAAAAGAGAAAGCAGCTCTGCAGACACTGAGGTCAGTGAGGAGGGAGGGGCAGGAGCTGCTCCAAAAGGTGCTCCAGGTGCCAGAGTTACTCCAGGAGGTGCTCCAGGAGATGCTGGAGTAGATATTCCCCTGCAGCCCAGGGAGGTCCCTGGGGAGCAGAGATCCACCCACAGTCCATGGAGGAATTCCTCCATGCTGGAGCAGGAGAAGAGTCAGGAGCCCTCCCCCTGAGAAGGATGGAGCATCAGAGACCAGCCAGGCTCACCTCACCCCTTACACATCCTTTTGTGTACACCTCACCCCTTACACATCCCTTTGTGTACACCTCACCCCTTACACATCCTTTTGTGTACACCTCACCCCTTACACATCCCTTTGTGTACACCTCACCCCTTACACATCCCTTTGTGTACACCTCACCCCTTACACATCCTTTTGTGTACACCTCACCCCTTACACATCCTTTTGTGTACACCTCACCCCTTACACATCCCTTTGTGTACACCTCACCCCTTACACATCCTTTTGTGTACACCTCACCCCTTACACGTCCTTTTGTGTACACCTCACCCCTTACATGTCCTTTTGTGTACACCTCACCCCTTACACGTCCTTTTGTGTACACCTCACCCCTTACACATCCTTTTGTGTACACCTCACCCCTTACACGTCTTTTTGCCCCCATAAGTCACAGATAAAACCTACCTTTGTTTTATTCCCCACCTCCCCCACAAAGCCAAGAGGTGCTTTCTGCAGCAGCAGGGAGGGGGATGAAGGCAGGTCACCAGCTGTGCCCGTGGGTCACAGCCCAGCCAGGCCCAGGGGAGCAGGGCAGGAAGAGCAGGGGCTGTGCAGGTTTGTAAAAAGGGGAGGCCCCAGCGCCTCCCAGCAGCACAATGTGACCCCTCATCAGATCCCACCACAGCTATCACAGGAGGTTGGGCACCCATCCTCCTCACCAACAGGATCCCCAAGAGCTCTCTGATAATACTTGGCTGAGCAGTACAAAAATACTTGGTGAGATCACAATTATTATTACTTTCTTTAAAATCTAATGTGAAAGGTTCAAACCACAGCATCCATCAATTATTACTGTACCTTCTTCTTGCTTGTTTCTCCTTAATATATTGCTTTCTTAATCTATGAAAAAATATAATATACCTACTTTTTGGCAGTAATTTGAAGATCTAGAGCCTGAGAAAAGCTGTTTAACAAAAAGGAATGACTACCTAAGGTTTTTAAAAGATCCAAATTACCACTGAAATTTCAAAGGACATCAACATTTAACATTTGCACTAATCAATTCATTATTGCATTCAAGGAAACACATTCTGCTTTCTCTATATTTGAGAAAATGAAATGTTCTTTCAATGGAGAAAAACTTCCAAAATAATACAGGGTCATTTCAATCTTTATGCCTGATAAACACGAAAACGCTGCTCAGATCAACCTATCAAACAAGAACCCGCATCACCCAAGGAATTTAGATATTGTTAAATTTTATTTTATTGTACAGTGTTGGGCACTTTATGGTCACGTGGAATTCACCAAAAACTTCTACTGATGTCACAAACTTTGGAAGGAAAAGAAAAAACAAACCACACCACACATCACAGCTCACTTAATACATCTAGACAGTGCACTACTAACAGTAGTCTAAGGTCAGAATTACAGTTCTCGAGATGACTTTGAACAGTAGTCAAGAAGGTGCAAAAGCATGGAGTAAATTTGGCTCTAGTTTTGTTAAAATGTCAGTAACTAAATTTTTAAAACTGTAAGGACAATGCTGGTTGTTTGGTGTGTGAGTTTTTTTAATCTCAAAATTATCAATAAAATCTCAATGTATCCTGTACTTTATGCCTCTCTTTTAAGGATCAAAGGCTCACAATAAGGGACATTATTGGGAATGGTTTTCAAGGGTCACAAAAGAAAAGTTATAAAAAAATAATTTAGAAGCATCAAGATACATGATGTTGCTTTGTTCCACGTCGAGGCATTTCTCATCATATCTGGCAGAGATTTAAAATTAACAAACACAAACTGACAGTTTGCCAAACATCTAAGTATTTTAAATTTCTCTTCCTCCTCAAAAATCATGAAGTAACAGATGTTATGTGCTTGTGTGCAAGCTGCACCAAGATTAGTTCTTCCACAGTGCTTTATTGCCTCATTCAAGTATATTAATTTAAAGAAGGTCTCAAGGAAAAACCAAAGGTTAAAAGAAAATGTACATCAATATACAAAGAAATTAATTTACAAAAACTTAAAAGGATACTGGCAACATTAGTAGATGCTTTAAGTAATGACTTTTGATAATTATGGATGTCACAAACTAAATTCTTGTGGTCACTGTTATGAACCCTCACCTCACTGCTGGTCCTGAAAAGCAGTATTTACACCTCAGCTTTTTACCCATGATTAACAAATGATCAAAGCATAAACTCAATATCATAAATTCTAACAGCTATCCTTCAATTTAACCAGGTTTTATTTTTAAGAGTTACCTGGAACTACTGGTATGTGAATATTGTCTTAGGCCTTATTATTTCTACAGAATGTGACATCCATAATCACTCCCAGTCACTAGAAATATACATTTGCCTCATTACCATAGATTTCTTCATGTTTTTATCATACAACCATATTTCAAAGTTACATGTAATTTTACACATTTCTAAAAAATACAATTTCATGGATCTGCTTGAAAGCAGATGTGCTCTACTAAATTACTTTGAAATAAGGGGTAATATTGCACAAAATTCACTGAAGATTTGAAAGTCAACACTTTCCCCCCTTCCAACCAAGTTGCTCCCTTATTTTAAACAGAAAGAATGTTAATTCACACAGAATCATAATAAATGTCAACATACTTGAACTCAACTTATTTTCCAAATACTAATACTGTTACTGGATTCTAAATACAAGTGTTGTTAGTATTGAGCTATGTAATAGTACAATTTAATTGAGTACCCTTCACTACAGTACACCTTGGAGTAGCTTCCAACTGTGTTACCTGCTTCATACCCCAACCCAGCAGAGGATGGCAATGGCAATGGCCAACTACATGGGTTATGGATGTCCCTCTAGACTGAGGTGGCTGTGGACTCACCAGGAAACTCTACAAGAATAAGTGGAGCAGCTTTCAGAAAGACCTGTCAAGTGCTTTCAACTGGCCACTGACTGAAACTGTGGAACAGATTGCAAAACAGATCAAGGGCGGTTTTGTACAAACCAACCGTATCACCCCTTTCCATTCCTTTATTTTCAACACCCTGAGGAACATGAATTCTAGGCCAGCTGTGGTCCATGCTCCTGGGGTGAAGATGAGGACATGTTCTGGTCAGCTCAGATTCTGCTAACAAGCAAACAACACCCGGCAGAGGCAGACATGCCTAATAGCAGCAAGAAGTTACTGAAGACAAGTCACATCACCATTCATACTGGTTTTGCTGGTGCAATTATTTCTACATTCATTCTTCAAAGATTTACTGCAATACCATGGGAACAGACAGCCTTCACCATCCTGAGCTTTGCAATACAGAAGCTGTTTAAGTTTATTAGCCGCATTTGTTTATTTTTTGTTTATTATTGAAATTTTAGGCTGTTGGGAATATACTGGCTAGAGTCTCACAGCACCTGGACTAGAGGCTGGTGCCAAGGGAGGAGATGCTAACTCCTTGGAAATAAAGCTCCTCTGGAGCTCTCCCTGGAGTCAGGGAGGTCCATGGTTAGGGGTTCTTCCTGCAGGACAGGGTACAGTCAGGATTACACAGGGGGCATTTGCAAAAGGGCCTCATGCTGGCACTTGATTATTGCATGAAATGTTTCTTTGATTACTTACATGCATAGAAAAGGTATTTTAGATGCTCCTAGCAATTTTATTATACAGCTGCACCAACAAAACATTGTTCTGTAGAACTGAGTATCATTGACTGTAGGTGAATAAGGAGAAGCTGTTTTAAACACCTGGGTTAACTGTTCTTTTGCCTAGACTTTACATTGCTTACAAGAACACGAGGTTGTAAACTAGCTCATCCTAAAACCTGAGAAGACATCTAAAACAGAATTTTAAAGTCTAAAACAGTCTTCTAATAGATTGGGTGGGATTTTCAGAAGCACTCAGCACTTGTCTAAAACTCTGCCTGAAGTCTGTGTTACAATGCCTGAGAGGGAACTTCAGCCAGTGTTGAGAGTTTCTGATGATCCCACCCCAACAGCAGCAGCACCACTGAAATGCTAAATGACAAGGAAGGGTTCAGTCAACAACTTCTATGACAACTTCTACAACTACATTTTTTCTTCAGAACAAGTCTATTTTTCAGAACTACATGATGCCCAAAAATGTGAGATGGAAGAGCAAACCACTGCCTATTCTACACAGATTGCCCTCTGCATGCATAGAGGGTAGGTAGGGATCACCTCTGCATCCACAGCCCTTCCCTGGTATCTGCAGTTTTCCTCACTACATCTCTACACGCGAATGGGAAGGCTTTGACTGGGACAACGTATTTATTATCCATTCTGCAAATCCCACAGGGAGTTAACTCCACAGGCAATATTACTTTTACCTACATGACTGAGCTGGAACCACTGTAACTGAGCTAGAACTGAAATCTGGATTTCTTCAAAGTTACTATCTCTCCTGTGGACTTCAGGCTCTGCTTCACCACACTGCACTGGAACAACCCAGGAATCCCTTTGTCCTTCCACTGCCCTTACTTTTTCCTCCCAAACCAGATGAGTGATATGGCTCATTTTAGGCAGACATCTATGCAAAATAAACTCAAAATTATTAATTTCAAGTCCTGGTTTGACTTTCTACATTGGAAATTTGTTCCTATGTGTAAGTAACAGACCACAAAGCTTAATCAAATAACCTGGTACCTCCCTTAAACAGGAGAAACGGGGAGATTTTTGAGATCCTGAAGAAAAGAGATGTCTCTGAAGAAGACCACAGGAGCTCTGACTGAGAAGAATTCAGTTCTCACCAGTAGCTGGTGATCAGTGTTGATGATTTTCAAAGACACTAGAAGGATTTCCACAACTAAAAAGCATACAAGTATAAAACTTGCAAAGTACTGGACCTGGAAAATTTATCTTAATATAGAACCCACTGTGGTACTAAAAATACTGCATATGTAGCCAATAAACAGTTTCATGTTATCACAAGGACAGAGAACAAGAGTGTTGAACCAGAAATATCAGTTTGGACTCTTATCTATTTGGTAATTGGCAATTCTATTCAAATAAGGCACAAATATTAGCCTTTTTAAAAGATCACTGATAGTAAGTGGAAAAGATTCTGTATATTACAGAGTAAAAAATGTACCTACAGTTAAAATCAACACATATATAAGACCAAGCTATTTCTGAACCCATACAAGGTTCAAAACCAAAAGAGACATACTATTTAATGATTGTAAACAAACTATGAACTTTGTAAATAGTAAGGAAACAATGCAGCATAAGCACAGAAACATTTTGACTGAAATTAAAATTCTAAGTTGAATGTTATCATGTTTTAATTAATCTGTTTACTTCTTTTCAGCCTGCATTTTCACTCCATGAAGCAGTGAATTATTACTACAATGCCTCAATTTTGAAAGATTCCACTATCAAACGTTCAATTTTATGATTCTTATAAAAATTTATGAATACTAGCAGTCTCACATGGCTTCCATATTTATTCCACAAAGCTGAGAACGGAACAACCTGTGTGATTATTTGTTCAGTATCTAACCCTCATGTAAAGCCAGTAAGATTTATGAAAGAAGATTCTGAAAACCATTTTCTGGCAGTATTCCTGGACTTAGGTGTTTGATGGTTTTGAAAGTAATAATGGCCATAATTTCTGGTTTTCTTCTATTTTCCTCCTTAAAACATTGATACTGTTTACTTACTTTAATAAATGAAGGAAACAAAGCAACTTAGATTGAACCATGGATAGAAACATCACGTGAGATGCAGAGGAAAGGAAAAGTTGAACCTTGAAATTCTCATCACAAAATGCAAGGAGATGAATTAAGAAGTGAGAAGTGCTACAAGAACAAAAACCTGTGTATTGCCTATTGCAGCACTATGCTTGGGCAATGCTTAGTACCAGCAAGGGAGAATGCCCTCAAGACATTAATGCCAGCTTTAAACAAGGAACCATCAGGCTGCTCTGGAGCTTTGTCATCTGAACAGCAGATGAGCCACTTGGCCTGACCCACTTGGAAAGCTGAGAGTGAAGATTTAAATTATTTTTATAATACTTTAAATTTCTAATAGTGCAAAATATTTTGCCAAGTAACATTTTTTGTTTTTACAAAAGTTCACAATGTATCATGTTGATGCACAAGAGGAAACCAAAGGATAAACAAGTACTTTGGAGTACAGAGTTCTGGATGTACAACTGCTAACTCTGGAACACTGATATTCTCCAGCAATGCAGATGCCCTCCAAAATGTTCATGCTTGATCAGACACAGATATTTCTTCAAGATTTGCACTTTTACTATGTTTTAGCTTTGTTGCACTGATTAAAAAATTAATTCTGGAGGCTCATCCTCAGTGGTAAGTACTGGCCCAGCCCTTCTCATTCTGGAACAAGATGAAATTTTGCACTAACCCCAGGTCTCACTCTACTGAGACCTCTGAGACCTCTCTGGTGAGGTTCCAAACAGTGCCTCTGCCATGACATGGAGCAATTCCCTTAGGCCAGCTGCCTTGTAAGAAGGCAGCCAAAAAAGCCCTTTCCATTTGCGTCAGCTAGAAGGAAAATGAATTAATAAATCTCTGTGAGGCAACTGATATGAAACTCTGTTACAAACTGCTATTAAGGTACTAAAGCACAATCTGATCCAAACACCAACCCCAGGAACGTGCTCACTCAGACCTAGGCTGAGATTAACAGAAATCATTCATGACAAAGAGGGAAAGAAAAAAGGTTTCATGACTTAGAAGAGCAGCAGAACATTCTTCTCAGGCAGACTTCCTTTTATACCCATGTGCTATTTCTACCAACTTTACCACAAATACCCCTCAAAGCTGACAATTCCAATCTGCTGAAACTGATTAACTGTCTCTTCTGTCTAAGCTGTTAGGAGACAAGGTATGTAAGGTGAGGTGGAAAAAGAAAAGATGAAGAAAATTTTAAAAATTAAAGAGCTGCTCCATAGAGCATCAAAAATGTTCAGACTTTAAATACCTAAATACTCGTCAGGAACACTGCCAGAAGGAGGGAAAATGCTTGTTCTAAATACATTATACATCAGGACCATTTATTTTCCTTCACTAAATTTATAAAGAAGATTTTGTTTGTTCAACTTGGCAAATGAGAGTTGGATATATGCAGTCTCAAACTGAATCTATAAATTTAGCTTTCTAGTGTTACAAATCAGGCACAAATTAGTTTTCCAACTATTAAAATGCAGAAAATAAAAAAAATAATAGAAGTCTATCAATTCCACTTACCCTTTCCTTTCTGAGAATTTTTTGGTGATTTAGTCTACCTAGGGAAACTGATAATGTGTCTTTAAAGTGTCTTAGTTGTAAACAGAAGTCAATAAATGTCACATTATAATTCAGCACTTCATGTACTTTAATAGAAGAGAGAAAACCACTTGCTACCTTTTTGAAGTCTGGAAGACAGAGCCACAGTTTTAGTTTGGAGTAAGTTCCAAGTTATAGTCACAAGAAATTCCTTATCTATAGAAAGTCTCCTTTCCTCCCCCTGCCTTTGCTGAAGCAAATTCCTGCCATGGAAAATCATTATTGCTGTTTTGTAGATTTGCATTTATCTTCTAAGACAGTTAAACCCCTTCTCAAAAGATTAAGGCAATTATTATTCATTACAAATATTAACATTTGTACATTTCAGACAAATTAGATTGCTTGGTTCATTTCATGCTAATGGGATTAACATAGTACCTTCAAAACCTGGCTACCTTTAGGTGACACCCTTGCTGCTCAGAGGAAGCAAAAGCTAGGAAGCACCATACACTTGCTGTATTTTTAACACAAAGACTAACTAGTACCTGATTTCAGAGTGCATTCATACATTTAGTTCCATTTTGCGGACCTAACTACAGCCAACAAATGAACCGAGTAAACGTAGAAGCGAATGTCCAATGGCAGAAAATGCATACTCAACTGAAGAGAATTATTTTTGTAACTGAAGATCTCTTATTCCTTTTCTTTTTTTTTTGGTTATCATCCTATATGGAGTTACATGGAGTCCTGAGTAGTCTTCCTTTAACATCTGATGGGAGTCAAGTTTCTCTTTTCATACTTTTCTTACGTTTTATTTCCACTGCTACTGCTGGATAAGCTATCCTTTGAAATATTTAAACCATAGTGAAAAGCAGAATTCAGTTTACATAATGACACCACTTCTTGAAGAAGTCCACCTTCTTCTGGAGTTTCATCTCCTTCCTTCCCACCTTTCTCCCAAGGGACCAGAATGGATGGCTGTTGAGCAAGACCTGCTGGGAGCTGATCTTCTGAGGTATTGCTTAGTGTTTCATTAGGCTTTGCATACTGACAGGAAGAAAAGCCTGCTTTGAAACTTTCTAGGGAAGTAAACTGGGCACTTGGTCGTACTGAAGATAGGGATGTCAAACTAGTGGTGTCCATCTTGTCAGTAGTAAAGGTTTTGCCACTCTTTTCTTCTTCCATCCTTGAGAGAGATTCTCTCTGGCCAGCAGAAGAAACTTGCTTCCTTGGCGACGGGGGGAGCTGCTTCCCATGGAGAACACTGTCATCCTGGCCGAGGTTCCACTCTGCCTGGTCATTAGCACTGCTGCAGAGCAGGGTAAGGTTGCTCTCACTAGGTGCATTTGACTTGTTCTGAAAAAAAACCAAAAACACGTGTTCATAGTTAATGTCACAAGAAACATCTCTACACTGGTATTTTTGAAACACAAGTACGGGAAAGGATTTTGTATGTTCCTAAATCATGGATTCCCTTTGGGGCTCAGTGTTACAGAATCCCAGACACAATGCAAGGCCAAGTGTTTTTACATTTCCTCAGAGAACACTGTCTCAGCCTAAGGACTGCCTCTGGTACCACAAAGAGGAAGGATTTCTGTCTCCTCTGTCCATTCAGTCTTGGCACAAGCAGTTTTGACAGTGAACAAAGACACAGTTTTCTCGTTTGTACCCATAATATGAGAGGGAGGGGAACTAAAACTAAAACCAGATGGCATTTCCTCTTTGCTTCAGTAATTAATTATACCAATTTTCAATATTAAAGTTCTTTGGTCAAACAAAACTGGGCATTTTATTAATCTAACCCCTGTGTGACCCTCATAATATAAAATTTTACAAGCTTTATAAATATTTGCATCAGTATGCACTGCACCAGTAACAAATCTTCTACTATAGGATCCCTTTCAGCAAAAAATAAGTGTTGGACAGCTGACATGTGCTGGAATTCAAAAACACTAAGTTTTTTTGGCTAATACCACAGCACTGACTTGGTGAAAGTTTTAAAACGGTAGGCAAGCAGTGTGTTTACACTAAAAGACCAGTGCAACTCTACCTAAAATAGGAACAAGGAGCCCTCTTAGAAAACTCTGGAGTACTATTCTAGCAGTGTTTCAGGTGCAATTACCACCTGGATTCCATGACTTAAATCAAGGAAATATTATCGTATCACTATGACTAGTCTAAGTCTACAAGGTGAAAAATGCCTTTTAAACCGCATTAAAAAATCCTAAACCAGCTCAAGGCATATCAGATTTAACAGAAAAAAAATATTATATAATATAATATTAAACTATTTGATTAAGTAAATTATTATACTGTTCACAGCTCTCTATGTGGTTACTGCTTTAGGGGAAAAATACTGTTCCAAGATGACTTAGTAACCTGACAATTTCTTGGCTGGTAAAAAACCATCATGCAGTGGCCAGCATGAGTGTACTGTTATATAGCCCCAGGAAGACACATCAGCAATTCTAAGGACTGTGCTGCAGTGTCTGAGCTGCATGTTGTTCATTCCACAAG
Organism: Vidua macroura; assembly: GCF_024509145.1. Taxonomy (NCBI): domain Eukaryota; kingdom Metazoa; phylum Chordata; class Aves; order Passeriformes; family Viduidae; genus Vidua; species Vidua macroura. Next base: position 10,230,651 of record NC_071579.1, read on the forward strand.
AGCAGGATTCCACTGTAAATGGACTTGGGTTGGTTTTCAAATGAAAGCAGAAGACTAACCGCAGTCTTGTAATCAATGTCATCCATTGATCTGAAGAAATCCAGGCTCTTTGCTCCTGAGAGTTTTCCTTGATCTGAACTGTGTGTGCTCAGCGTGTCCAGAATCTCTCCAAGCAAGTCCATTTCTCCTTGATGCTGAGTTATTCCAGTTTCACCAGAACCATCACTATCATAAAAGTAAGCAGAAGCTTCTTCGCTGTCTTCTGATGATAACCTGAAAACAAAACTTTTCCATCAGATAGGAACAAAAAAGCCATTTTATTATAGCCACTTCTAAAAGGACATAGGGAGAATTTGTTTCAAGAGCTTTGAATGGGAACATAAACCTGGAATATCTTTCTACTCGAGAATTTTCCTGAACACAGAGATATGGTGTCGATGGAGATGTAGTTACCACCATTAGCTGCCTCCTGGCCTAGCCTGACATTTTGTTCTAGTGGCAAGACTGCTACTGCAACTCTTCTCCATCACATGGGCAGATTTACTGAAGTACTGGCTATCTGCAAGGACAACTGGTGCTTTTGTCTGTTATTTCCTCTCTTGTTCATTGCAACATCCTTACCTCAGACCCCCATTCTACCATGGTCTTCTTCTACCTCTGTCTATCAATATTGCTACAAAGGCTGTTTTCCACGGCTCACTGTTTTTGTTACATCCTTTTAACACTTCACTAGCTTTGTCTTCCCTACTATATCACAGCCTAAGCTGCCTGATTTTGCTGTCAATGTCCTTTCTGGTTTATATCCAGATGTTCATTATCAAAAATCAACTCCTCAATTCAGAAAATGCCTCAATGCAGCTTAAGCCTCAACTGACACTTTTCCTTTAGTTCTCATATAGGAAGACCTCAATATAAAAGCTCCAAGACATTATTTGTCTTTCAGACCCTTCAAAAAATGTCCCATTGTCATGGCCACAACACAAGCCTTAAAGAATAGATTAGCTGAGGTCACTGCCCACCATGTTGATGAATATTTTGCTGTTTCTTTGTGTATGTAGTCTTTTTATCTGGAGGCTGTGAAGACTGAGGATTATGTCAAGCTATTCTAGACACTATAAATAATGAAAAGATATAATAGCCTGTCCCTCTTTTAAAGCAGACTTAAATCCTAAACTACTTGACATCATCTAGATACAGAATTGAGCTAGCAGCCTGGACAGGAGAAAAATGTGTCACTTGAACTCCACTTTGCTGAATAACACTTGGTACCCTCTCTCCTCTACATACATAACCCAGCCAAACAGGCTTCTTACTTGCTTGTTCTCTCAATTTCATCATCGTCATCTTCATCCACGGCAACATCCTGGTTACTGAGCCGCTGGTTGAAACGAGTCTGGAGGAAGGACAATTACCATTATGATTTTGTTTATTTTTTTTCTATTTCATCATTACTTATTCGGAGACCAGCTGCCACTTCACTCATTAGGGCTTCTGAGCACTTCATGAGACAAACCCCATATTGATAAAGGCTTGTAAAGGTTGTTCCAAGTCCTCAAGCATCACCAATTAAAGAGAACCATTTCTCTTCATGGCCTATGGAGGGCTTCCTTATTTATGCAAAGCCTGGTGTGCCTTATTATTTATGCAAAGCATTGATTAGCAGAAGCCTGGATATTGGAGGAAAAGCATCACTCAAGTCTACCAGCTACCCTTTCTTGAAAGCACATTACAAAAAGCATCGTGGTTTAGTACTTTTGGTATTTGCCAAGCTTTGGTTCATGTGGTCTATTGAGCATGAAGAAAAATTGACTTTTGAAGGAGAAAATACAAAGGAAGTTGGGAGTCTCTTTATAAAGCTAAGTTTTGGTTATGGTGCTGCACAGGACTACAGAGTAAATAATATGCAGATCATGAACTTTGCACTAAGAATGCTTTTGTGCAGGATAATTTACTGTGGATTACAATTAATTCCAACCCAGGGCACACTCAGAGCACCCCAAGAGGACTATGCATGCAGGAGCTGGTGTGCTGTAAATTCACACATTTCTGTACAGAATACTCACCTATTACATCACTTTATTATTCAGCAAACAAATATCGGCTAAAATATGCCACAATAATTGGAAAAATTCTCTATCCTGACCAGAACATTTAAATCAGGAATTTTATTCACTTGTACTTCGCACATGACTGTCTTCAGGTCTGTGCATTTCTCATACTTGTTTTGTATCAAAAACTTTTTGTGTAGGAAGCTTAACTATACTGGCAATCAATGCACTGAAGATACTGTGAACCCTGGATAGCCACTAATAATTTAAAGACATATGGATGGAATTTGTACAGAGGGAAAACAGCGTAAGCTAATTTTGAGGAAAATCATACGCAAGTAAGAAGTGCTACTGCCCACATCTCATCATGCAGTTCACCAAATGCCTAAACCTGCAATCAGCCCCTGATGGGGAAGAAATATGGCCTTAAGGTCAGACTACAAGAAGCTTGAAAATCTCGTACTGTGAGGATTTCAGTACGTTACCTATTACAGATGTTGTCAGTGTTCTACAAATACCAGGACACTCTCTGTAACTCCCCACCCTCCCCATTATTTACAGGAATGTCTCAGTATTCACTCTTTAGAGACTGAGACATTTTTTCTTGCTCAACAAGAGAGAATTTAATTAAAGCAGCAAGTTTTGATAACACTTTCCACAGTTCTTTGCCCTCAAAGAGGAAACATATGGTTCTTTATGTGTTAAACCAAGTTAATAGTTGACAGAAAATGAGAGAATTATTAGAGTATTACAACCCATCAAACAACCCTAAGATTCATTTTGAGCAAAAGGTATAGGATGGAATACAGAGAAACAAACTATTTCTAAGTTTTTCATATTTTTGTGAGTTCATTGTGTCGTTCTCACCCCTGTTGCAATCATTCTCCTGCTTGTAAGGGAAGTGAATCACTGTTAACTGATACTGGTGACTGGTTATCTTACTGATCCCTGTCACAAGCACAGTCACTGGTTTTGGTTTAAAAGTTGCAGCTTTAAGTATTTACTTTCACTGGGAAAATGAAAATACTTTGTTTTGATAACATTGGAAATTAAGCACTTCCCTGAGAATATTCTGACATGACATTCATTGTAATTCAAGCTCTAACCTGGAACTGGCTCCTGGAGGGCAAAATCTTTTCTGCCTCTCTCATTTTCTTTAAACTTGCATCAAAATTAGAAGTTGCCATCACATTTACTCCTACTAACATATATGAGACTTTGCAGGGAAGAAGATTCTTTAAAATGTTGAGAAGTTGCAGAAAATGAAATGGAAAGTGACACTTGTTCATCTGTAGAGGAATTAACTCTGCCAATGGAATAAAATTCTACAAGGTAACACTTGCTGATTTGTTGAAATAATAAATAATATTTCAAAGAGGACAGATATCAAGCTTCAAGAAAAAAAGGGGGAAAAAAGGAAGAAAAGTTGTGCCTTTGAGAAACAGGAGCTGAATAAAATTAAGTAGAATCAGCAAACGCCACAGGCATTGCAGTGGCCCCTCAGAACATCTATGAACAGTAATATGCAAGTGTGTTAGTGAAAGCACAAATAATCATACAAAGGAATGTAACAGACATGTTGGTAAATCTAAAACCCCCCTCCAAAACAAGAACTCTTAGCTCCTGATGGTCAAATTCTTTGGAAAAAAAAAAAATTGTTACCAATTTAAATTATTAGGGGTATATTATAAAATTATACAGGGAGACTTTCAACAACTAAACCAAATAAAATGGGATTTACATACAAAGAAAAAGATATGGGGGAGGGAAGGGAAGGAAAGGAAAGTATCTGGCTGTACATAACAACCTTCTCCAGCATTTACAGCTCTGTGAGCTAACCACAGAGACAACAAGCAACACATGTTTTTGAATAGGTGACTTTCCTTTAGGAGCTGTAATAAAAATGACTGCAAGGGAGGGGTATGTCCAGACTACTTTGCAAAGAAAGAAAAAGAAAGAAAGAAACCCTTAATAAATTTCAAAAGGAGAGCCATAAAACTTTTTCAATGCTCCACTAGGCAAAGTGACAGAGTATGTGCACCTGCAAAAGCTGTCAGAGTCATTTAAGAAGTCCTTCCATTACTGACGTACCCTGCTGTTTGCAGTTATTTAAGCTTTTAATTTCTGTCTTTTCTGCATTTTGAAGTGTGTAACCTTTTTTATACCCCTTTATGAAAAAAGGACAGACTTCTGCTTCCTTCCTGATTAGCATTCTAATAACAACCAGACCATTTAAATTTATTACCACAAGAAATGATATGGCAACAGTCCTTTCTTGCTACACTAGAACTTTATAAAGTCTTAATAGACTGCTGTCATGTTTATTTCTATAAAATAAAGGAACAAACTTCTTTAAAGTACCTGGTTGTTTTGCTTCTTCCAAACAGTTCTGCTTAGATATTAAATCTATTACTTAACGTATTTACTTTATATCAAAACAAGAACTGGGATTCAACTTTTGATGTTTCAAATTTCTCTCATCTCTCATTTTGCTTGGAATGTAAGAGCTGAGCACACTTAAACACGAGCTCGTGTTCTCCACAAGCTGCTGTGAGGCTATATATCCTTTTTGTATTCACCATACCCATCCTCTCTGGTTGCTGCCCTGCTTCAAAATCTACTTCTGCAAGTAGTCTGCAGCCTATACAGACCTGAAACAATGCTGATAACTGAAATAAGGAAAAGGAGCTGACAGTAAAAAACACAATAGAACCAAATAAAGGCAGAGTCAGTCCTTAGACTGTTCTCTTCTGCTTGCTGATAGCCTCAAAAAATGTACTACTTTGGAATAAAAATGCCAAACCCCATGAATGCTAAAGGATTTAAATGTAAGATGGTTATATTCTTGATTAGGCATGAAAGTCAATCTTTGAAATGTCAGCTTTTTATATAATGCTAGACCTTTCAGATGTTCAGCTTTTGGTAATGAGTGTGTATTGATTGATACTAAGGCAGGAAGTTTAACAAGGCTGCTGCTATTAATTACACTCAAAGTGGAAAACAAATAATCTTTTGATAAATGGCAGCACAGATGTAATTTCACATTTACTGGCTACTCAATACATCAACACATCTAAATTTAAAAAAAAAAAGAAAAATATGTACCATGGTTTAAATCTGTGAAGTAGTGCTTCCTTTTTCTTAAAAATTTAGAGATTATTCATACAGCATGAGAAAAAAAAAAAAAAAAGAATACAACCCCACTGTTATTTATGATTCAGTATTTTATTTTACCCATCCTCCTCTACAACCAAATCACAGAAATAATTATGGCTCCATCCAGTAGGGAAGCAAAAGATCTCTCCATCAGACTTTCTAGTAAAGCACAACTTGTCGCCTTCCTTTCCGGTTAAACACTGTGACCTAAAGCCATGACTCACAGGAAGGTACTCATTACACTCCCTGAGAGCTGAGACTGATGAAAGAAGAGGGAAAGCAGAGACAGAAAAGTAGTACAGATTCTAATCAAGAACACTCTGATATCAGAAAACTGTCCTGGATATACATTAAATAGATATTACCAGAAATATGGGTATGGGCACAGTGCTCTGAAATGCCAAGTACACATTAATGCCACAGAGATCTCCAGTGACTATTGTACAGTTATAGGAAACCCTAATACCTACACTGAGGTAGGATTTATTATAAGTACAGATGATAAATTTCTTGAGATACTTAGTCACGCATAGCACACGTAATTACTTTTGTTCTGAATTACTCTGGTGAAAAATGAACAAGCTTCAACTCCCTACCATTTATGCATGCTAGACTCCTGAACACAGGTATCATTTGAGAATTGTGTAACGCTGCTTTTTCTTTTTAACAATTAATCATGCTTCCGCAAATATTTTTTCAAGAATAGTTGTGTTTTGCTCCAGAACAACAAGCAACCTTCCACTTTCCCTGAGGAATCACAGACCCTTTTTTCCTCAGGAACCCTGAGCCCCCACACTGCCCAGAGTGAGGCACCACCTCCCCAGAGCCAGACCCGCTTTTCTCAATGGCACCGAGGCTGTTCTCAGCAAAGCCTCCCGTTTTCAGCTGATGATGCACCGTGGCACCGTGCCACACACCATTCTAGCTGCAAGGAGTGCACCATCCAAAGGCAGCCTGGCTCCACTTTAATTGGCAACAAGCAGAAGTGTTAGTCTTTTAAAATAGGACGTGGAGAGCTGCGGTGCCATTTGCAACAACTAAAGCCAGCAGCTCATTTTTTGCACATGATTTTAAGAATCAGATTCACCAGGCAGAATTTGCAGTTACAAGAACAGAGAAATATATCACTTATTTTCCCTTTTCTGATGGTGACTAATGTCCTAATGTACACTCAATGATTAGATGGAAGGAAAATGATAGAATGGAAGGCTGAGAGGGTCACAGTGGACAGAAGAGCAGGAAGATAAGGGAGAATGTGTGTCAGAAAAGAAAAACTAATCAGTGTCCAAAGCCACGCGGATGTTTACACGAACAAAACTGGAAAAGGGCACATGGATTTGAGGCAACAAGAGAGTCAAGAGACCTGGAATTAACTCAGGTGCACAACCAGGACAGTTGCAAATCCAGTTTATTTGGCTGAAATGTGCTATTTGATACAATTCCTAAGCAGATAAAAGAGAGACTACTGGTTAAATTGATATTTTGGGTAAAATGTGCATCATATCCTTACATCAGCAGACCTGTCTCATGGTACAATCACTGCTGACCATGTGTGACTTTCTCAGAGGAAAACCTATCAAAAATACCTAATTTAAAATGTGGAATGTGGATGTGACTGTAAACACAAACACCCTACACCTCCAGACCTCAGCAGCACCAGACCATTTCCATCAGACCAATGGACTGTGGAAGATCCTATTTGAGGGAAGTGCCATAGGAAGCTTGAAAACAGACTAATCATATTTGCAAGGCAAAAAAGACCGTGCCTTGGAAATACTGACTCCATGCACATTTCTATGCTGTCTAGGGATTCCAAACAGGAGAATTACCAAGGAGGAGTCCCTATTCCTGTCTGACACCAGTAGGAGTCTTCTGCTCAACAAAAAAGGTCTTTCTCTGCAAGGTGCTGTGGAATTTGGCTGGCACTTGGAGTTGGATGTTACTAATTTCAGGTATTTTAGGGCCCAAATTAGACAATTAGAAGCAAGACAGAGGCATTATCAGGATGCAGTTGAGATTCTAGATGGGCTGAGCTGCCTTTCAGTCATGCCCCTCTCTCCATTTACTGCAGAAAGAGCCTAAGGCAGCACTGCTGCTAACTGCAGCATTTCAGCAGTAGCTAAAATTAGACAGACTGAATCTGGACTCTCACATTCAGAGATGCTGAGATCCCTGCAGGAAAGGATTTGCCTGTTTCTTCTCTTTCTCCCTCCTTTTGCCTCCAGACAAACTTTTTTCATTAATCGAATTTCTTTACTCTTTTTTTTTTTTTTTTTTTTTTATTCTTAGGTACAGGAATATAGAGATGAAGAAGACATTAGGGAACACAGAGTACTAGAGCTGAAGTTTTAGATGTAAAGTGATGCTCTTGAAACCTTCAAGCCAGAAGGCAAAAGCAACACGGAAGTTGAGACGCAGGCTCCAACCGTTGTCTGACGGCTCTCTGGCTCCCTGATTTAGTGGAGCAAAACTATGACTCGTGGAAGACAGAAGATACACAGCAAAAGAAAGTAAAAGATACCACTGCTACATTAAGATGTCAATAAATTCTCCTGATGAAAAAATTAATCTGGTTATTTTAATTAAATACTGAAGACAGAAAGGTTCACCCAGTTTGAAGATACTCTGCAAGACAGCGTTTTTCTCTGAGAGCTTTCAGAGAAAGGAAACAGTGCTAGACATACCAGTAAGGTTCATTTGTTTGCAGAAGAAAGACCTCTGAAAGGCTGCATTTCTATTTATTATAAAACTTAAAGAGGGGGGCTACAATAGCCAGAAAAAGCATCTGCAAACTTTTTGCTTGTGAATTTTTCTTTTGGTAGGATAAATCAGAGGTAGATACGCTGATGACTTTGCCCTGAAAAACCAAGCTTTCCACAGGGTAACAAAGAATTCCAGAGCCACTTCCTGACCATTACCCCATCTATTTTTTTTTTTAATTAAATTGGAATCGTGGTAATTAGTGAAGAGATTTCCCAAGTGATTTTTATAGCAAAACTCCAAGACAAGCAGCCACAAGGCTGACAGTGGTTTATGGGTGCAGAACAAACAGGACAGCTCTGGTGAGGACAGTCACTGCCACTGTTAGTGAGAAGCAGGCACAAGTTTCAGCAATCTTGTAATTATACCTCTACTTGGGAGCTTCTATTCCCTATTCCTGAAAATAGTATCATGCATGATGCACAAAAGCATCTAAACGATTAATTTGCATAAAATCCATGAACAATTTCACTTAACACAAATAAAGAAAGTACCCCTTGATTTGTAAGAGGTCTTCATTGCACCAGGCAAGACTTGCACAGGCAAAGATCCCCGTGTGCTCTGCCACTTTGGAAAGGAACAGGAGCCACGAGAGGGCACTCTAGTAATCTGCAATTTGAATTTTGGCTGCCTAGCTTTTTCATTTTTAATTATAAGGAAATCTGTTTTGCAGAATGAAGAGATCTTACTTGACACAACAAGACAAAAGATTTTTCTCCAAATTAAAGGAAGCTAATGATATCTACAATATTTTCACATTACATCATATTACCTAAAGAAACAATTTACTGATCAACCGATGCTTACTTCAAAACTATATTTTACAGAAGCATAATGTGATTTACATTAAAAACTAGCTCTGTTTATGACATCTTCCAATTTATAATATTTCAGTCAAAGAGGGTAGAAGAAACCTCCAGTGTTATATGTGGTTGAAGTCATAGATGTGATCTCAAGCACACTGTCTGAATACAAATACAGCTAAATGCGCTTAATCAGATTTATGTTTCTGAAATAATTGTAGGGCTGACTGTGGTTATTTTTTCTAAAAGACATTCAGTCATCTTATACAGAATATGTATATTCAGCACTGCATTATCACAATCTCCTCTCCTATTTTCCAGGAAAAAGAAGAAAGTCTTCAGAATAGCCCTCTCTTCAGAATAGCAGCTCTCATCACCTTTTTCAGGTTAGGAGAGTAATCAGTTACTAGAAGTCCTTTGTAGCTAATGATTATGTCATTTATTTTACTGGCCATTGTAGGGATATTGATAAATGGGGCACTCCTGAAGGTAAGGTTATTCTGAACACATCTTCCTGCCTGACACTTGCTGTGTTTGTTGAACAGATGCCAAGCACACCTACTGCACGCTGAATTATATATTGTATAGTCTCTAGGACATACTTCAATAAAAGTGAGAAAGCTCCATTTGCAATATGAAGAAAGAAAGAAAGAAAGAAAGAAAGAAAGAA